>NC_083314.1:101510705-101828724 GCF_963455315.2 Globicephala melas
TCCCACTATGAAGAACAGTATAGAGGTTCCTTTAAAAAACAAAAATAGAGCCACCATATGATCTTGCAATCCCACTCCTGGGCATAAATCCACAGAAAACCATAATTCAAAAAGAAACATGCACCATAGTGTTCATTTCAGCACTATTTACAATAGCCAAGACATTGGGAGCAACCTAAATGTCCATCGACAGATGAATGGATAAAGAAGATGTGGTATATTTATACAATGGAATACTACTCAGCCATAAAAAAGAATGAAATAATGCCATTTGCAGCAATACAGATGGACCTAGAGATTAACATAGTAAGTAAAGTAAGTCAGACAAAGACAAATATCATATGACATCGCTTACATGTGGAATCTAAAAAGAAAATGATACAAATGAACTTATTCACAAAACAGAAATAGACCCACAGACACAGAAAACAAACTTATGGTTACCAAAGGGAAAGGGAGCAGGGATAAATTAGGAATTTGGGATTTACGTATACACACTATTATATATAAAATAGATAACCAACAAGAACCAACTGTATAGCACAGGGAACTATACTCAATATTTTGTAATAACCTATAAGGGAAAAGAATCTAATATATATATATATATATATATATATATATATGTATGTATAACTGAATCACTTTGCTGTATACCTTCATCTAATACAACATTTTGAATCAACTACAAATAAAAAATTCTAAATTCATTATCTTACAGGATTATCTTATTATCTTAAAGTCTAACACAGCTCTCACTGGGTCAAAATCAATGTTATCAGGGCTATTCTCATTTCTGGAGGCTCTTGAGGAGGATCCATTTTCTCGCCTTTTCCAGCTTCTAGAATGAAATAATGCCATTTGCAGCAATATGGACAGACTGAGAGATTATCACAGTAAGTAAAGTAAGCCAGACAAAGACAAGCTGCCCACATGCCTTGGCGCTTGTGGTCCCTTCCTCCATCTTTAAAGCCAGCAACAGTGAGTTGAGTCCCCAGACTGCACCACTCTGAACTCTTCTACTTCCTTCTTTTACTTTCACAGATTCTTGCGATTACTCTGCTCTCACCCAGAGAATTCGGATAATTGGCAATCTTAATTCCCCTTTGCCATGTGAGGTGACATATTCACAGTCCCAAGGATTAGGACATGGAACTTTTTGGGGAGGGGACATCATTCTGCTTATCAAACCGGGAAAGCCAGATCCCAAGATCTAGTGGCAGCCTCTGCATTAAGAAGCACAGGACCTGGGTATGAGCCAGGTGTACTATTTCCCTGTTTGTCAGCAACTCACAACCCAGAGGCCAGGGTGGGTGAGCCTATGGCTGTGTATGGGCCATGCCAGTCCCACAGTGTCTTGTTTTTCAGAGGCAATGCATGAACCCTTAGTAGGAGAGCAGAAACCCACTGCATGAGGTGTGAGGCACTATTGGTCCTGCCTGTAAATGCCATGAGAGATGAAGAGCGGCCACTCTAGTGGACCCAGCTGTTTGATCAGGCAAAATGCTATCATTTCCACAAGAAACAATCTTCATAACACTAATGTGGGGTTCAGTTGAAGTTGATGAAGGGGGTCTATGAAGTTGATAGAAACCTCTCCCTGCAGGGGCTGATGCCACATGATTTTCCTGGGAGGGTCATCACGAGTCCTGAACCACAGCCTTACCAGTCCGCAGAGGTACAGAGTGTGACTGGTTCTCTATCCAATTCCTGACAACTCCAATTTATGATTACCATTCAGCCTCTCTTCTGGGTTCCAAAGTACCTGTAGGACATTTTAATGCAGATATCCCATAGCTTCAGAGTAGGCTACATTCAATTCAGCATCTTTTCTACCCCTCTAACTCCCAATATCTGCTCCTTCTATAGGATTTCTTTTTTCTTTTTTTTTTTTTTTGGTGAGTGGTACCTTCATTAACCTAAGAAACCCAAATCAGAAAAACTAATAGTCATCTTTCACTGCCCTCTCTGACTCATCACCAACCCATTCCTGACATCTTGAAGTCACCTGACTCCAATTCTCTTCCATTCTTAGCATTCCTTCCTTCATCTGGTTTTTATTTTCTCTGAACTTTTCTCCATTCTTCCAGTCATCACTCTTTCCAATCAATGCTTCACTCAACCTCCAGAATTACCTTTCTTAAATAAGTATCTGATCAAGTAATCCTTTTGCATACAAATCTTTTATTGACTTATCAATGTCTTTAGGATAATAATGGAAGTCCCTAGCATAACATTCAAGGCCCTTCATGATCTGGACTTGATTCCACTTTTTATACCCTGCTCCTTTTCTTCTTGTAAACCTTGAATTTTAGCTACATTGAACTACCTGTACTTCCCCCAATGTGTTGTGTTATGTTATACCATTCTCCTTCTGCTCACGCACTTTTCATTGCTTGGAATGTCCCCTCCCCCAACTTCTCCTGGCTTATGCCTATGCATGCTACAAGATTTGGATCATGTTTCCCCAGAAACATAACCTCACCCAGTCCCCTTTCTGCAATATGGACTCAGCACCCTTACTGGTTGCTCTCATTACATCTTAACATTGTACTTGCTGCACACTCTATGATGATTATTTTTCCTTTGAGACTTATTTTTCTGCAAGATTGTGAATAATTTTGAGAACAGAGACACCATAGATTAATTATGTACTTTTGATTCTCTGGTACCCAATGCAGAATGGCATGTAGAGACTGTTTAATGAATGTTTGATGAATGAATAAATGATCTGGGTGGTAACAATATATACTTATTTTTAATATAATGCATTTTAGTGTTAGAGAGATCAAGTTACCTAATACATTGTTCTTGTTATTATCATATTGGAAGTATGATAGAAATCTAGGAAGGGTTCTATTAAAGGTAGATGATTTTTGACTAGAGATTTTCTTTCCAGCATTTTCTCCTGCTGTTCGAGGACTTCCTCCACCCGAGAGCTAACATTTGCTGTGCTCTTACTATTGTTCAGCCAGGCACTGAGCTAAACCTATTAATACTCACAAGAACCCCTATGTGATAGAGACATTTATTCCTATGATACAGGTGAGGAGAGTATAGCACAGAGAAAATAAGTAACTTCACCAGGATAACATTGATGAGTCAGAGCTGGGATTTCATCACAGACCCCCAGACCCGCACACCACTCAACATATCATTCCTGAAGCCCGATGATTGGTTTAAAGCACAAGTAAATGTAGGCATCGGGAAACCTGGATTCTAATCCCTGCTTCTTTTTATTAAGCTAGAGAACCTTGCCTTGGTCACTGGGACTCAGTTTCCCTACCTATAAAGAGGGGAGAGTTTACTTCTGTAAACTATGGTCCCTTCTGACACATATTTTGTTAACTAGATCATGTCTAACTTAGCTTTATAAGCTCAATAGGAAAGGGAATCATTGTATATTTCCATTTTTAAAAGGTGGAAAACAAAAACCATACACCAGAGAAGTAACAAAGGAAGTACAGAGCTGCCTACCACCTACTAAGAACCCAAATGATTTTCAGATCAACCTATGTTAACCGAATTCACTATCACTTTTTAAAACAGTTGGTTATGGAAACAGTTTATAAAATTGCTATTCATCCTTTGTTTGGCCCTCTTGTGTTTTTATCCTTTAATTCTTTTGCCAGTTAGATGAATAAAGTTACTTTCCAGAGCTGCTCAAGCACATCCTTCAGGTGTCTGAACAAGCAGAGGGAAGCCACTGCGTAGCGCTTTCCTCTGAAGGTTAAGTCCTCCTCCCCCAAGCTAGGGAAGACACTAAACACAATGTCTCAAGGGATGAATTCAGGAGAAAATGTGACTCCAAGAGAAAGCAGCCTTTGTTACACAGTATGCTTCTTCCCAGTCCCCCTTCTTCCCAATCACCCTTGGTATGAGATCAGGATTATAAATATTACACAAGCAAGCCCCTGCTCAGTCCTGAGCCAGAATGGGAGCATTTAGGGAGTTGACAGCAGTTTTTGTCACACAGTACGCCTCATCAGAATCATCTTAGGGGTGTGTGTGTGTGTGTGTGTGTGTGTGTGTGTGTGTGTAAGGGAAAATTAAGTGTATGCAGAAAATGGTCTTTCTCCAATGGAGATTTCTTAATTTTGCAGTTAATTAAATGGTTTTCAAACCATGACCTTTAGTTCAAGTCTGCTCCTAACTAGCCTACATAGCTTTTCAGAAGTCTTATCTCTCTGAGTCTCTGTTTCATTATATAGAAAATTAGTAGTTGGACAAAGACAATTTCTTAAGATCTTTGTAGTTCTAACATTCTATAATTCTGATTTTTGCTAAGGCTCCAGAATTTAAATTTATTCTGCTATCCCAGATATTGCCACAAAAGTCTTTTTTGTTAAGTCAGTTTCATAGAGCTCAGAATTTCATGCTCAATAAAAAACATATGGAAAAAAACACACCCTTTTATTCCTTTCAATCAAGTTTAGAAACTAGAGTGTAGGTGGTCCTCTTGGGTAAACTGCAGTGTGCCCACATTGCCCTGGTTTGGAATTCTCTTCTCTTGGGTCAGAACCAGACCAGTTTTGAGAAGAAGTCAATTGCCTCCCTACATTTCATCTGAGTTTGATTTGAATGAGAAAATTGCAGATAAAACCCAGAAAGAATTTTTTTGTTAGAAGTCAACAAATTACTATAACTAAGATTGTTTGGTCTCTGAATCAACTTTATTTCTTGTCTTTTTGCTCTTTTGAAAATAAAAAAATCTCACTTCCAGCTCATAAAGGAGCATTAGTTCTTATTTTCCATACGTTAGAAGTCAACTGCTAATTCATACAAATTAAATCAGTGACTTGCATTTAATTTACTGATGACAAACTATAGGATTCAGCAGTTTTGCTCTGATAACATTTAAAATGTATTAATTTCATCAGTGATTTACATAGGGCTTTATTTCCCACTGCTACAGCTTCATTCTCCAAAGAAATATCCCATGGTTTTTCAATTTGTTACCTAATCAGCACAATATATTCCTCCTTTTCTTCCTTTTATATTGTCTCCTAAATTTGAGACCTCAATATTTGAAGAAATCACACCAAGACATCTCACATGGTTTTTCTATTTCTGTGAACCTTTAAGGGAATAAACAGAGAAAAAGTATTCCACTGAACCAGGGATGCTGCCTGCAGCCACAGGGATCTTAAGATGGTTGCATTCAAATGAATTTTTTTTCAAATCATGATCCATGGACATTACAATATATATCCACAAATCCACCTAAAGCTCCTAATATCAATATATCAAAATCTCTGGAGCCATACCAATGACAAATGTTGGAGTTCTGAAAAGAAGTTTCCTAAGGTGATTCCGATGAGGCTCCCTGTGTGACAAAATCTGCTCTCGCCTCCCTAAATGCTCCCATTCTGGCTCAGAACTGAGCAAGTAAATTCTTTTCAGGCTTACCTTTCTCTATGATTATTTCTGGGCCAGAGGATCCCAGATATAACGGAGGTGATTCCAGAATTGAGAAGACTTGGGGTTGGACAGAACTCCAGTTTCTTTAAGCTATTACAACCATATGCTTTATATCTAGTTAAATCTATGGAAGAGACCCTTCTTCAAAATTTAAGATGGTTTTGGAAGTGTTCCTTTGGCTAAAGGCAGTGAAATTAAACCGTAAATTCAAAGTGCAAGTAAGGCGTTTTCCCAAACTCAGTTAAACAAAAGTGCTTATCTCATGGAAAGAAAGGATGGCAAAGAGGATTCAGGAACTACCAAAGTACCCACCAAATATGCCTGGTGCTCCCCATTGGTGGTGTGGGACATTTGGCTAAACTAAGAGGACTGACATGGGGGACAAGAGTTTGGGAAGAAATGAAAGTGCACTTGAAGCTATACTGAGAAAGTGGACAGAGTTTTGGCCATTTGAGTAGAGATATACACAGTCTACTATGCCTGGCAAGTTCAACAAAAAGAACCCTGCAGGGGAATACTTTGAGGCCTGCTCTGGGCGAACATGTTTTGAATATAAAATGGAAGGACAAATAAGATCCAGAGGTCTAAAGGAATGAACTAACACTGAAGCCATTCCATTCTAAGTCACTTTATTCTTTTGATCACATTGTATTCGTTAGGTCTACCCTTTGCCATGTTTGAGTTCTTCTGACATTGAATCTGTGAGGTAAAAATATATGGTGTACCACAGCAATCCCCAGCCTCTTTGGCACTTGGGACCGGTTTCTTGGAAGATGATTTTTCCACGGGGTAGTGATGAGGGGAATGGTCGAGGCCGTAATGCGAGCGATGGGGGGCGATGGGGAGCCGCAGATGAAGCTTCGCTCGCGCGCCCCCCCCGCTCACCTCCTGCTGTGCAGCCCGGTTCCTACCGGTCCGTGGCCCAGGGGTTGGGGACCCCTGGTGTACCGTACATTTTATTCATAAAAAATAAGACATATCATAATATAAACTATAAAATATTACCTCTATGTTACTAAATTTATTTTTCACTTATATATGTTCCTTATCAAACACAGCTTCCTATAAATGTTTACATTTTCTTTGCATACTGTTTGATAAAGATCCTGCACTTTTTCCTTAGAGTTTATTTTATCTTGAAAAAGACTCAGATTTTATTTATTTGCTGACATTGTGTGACATTTAAGCCAAACATGGTTTACTAAACCATTTTTTTAGTTCATGATGTCTGGATTGGTTGCTATTCTGAATGAATAACAGAAACCCTGCTTTTTCACTTTTCACTTTCCAAATAAACTCTCTTGATTGATACTATCCTTTCCTCATTTCTCCATTTTGTATTTTGCACTCTCACAATTCCATTGTGATTAAATAGAGAAACAAAGATTACAATTTAGACTTTAGTGAACTAGAATCTATACTTCAGGAGGGCAGTGACTTTGTCCCCAGTTCCTCAGGATCCCCACTGCTTTTGCAGTTATGAGAATGGTGTCTGTCACAGAGTAGTCAGTCAAAAAATATTCTTGAAGGATTTGGTTATTAAGAGCACTCTCTGAATCAGTTGACCACAAGTGTTCCCAAGATGGAGTCAGCAATGATGCCAGCCTAGATGGTCTGCACCAAGGTAAACCTGGTGGGATTTTGCCCAGCTGAGATAAAAGCAGTCTAATGAATCCTATCTCAAGGAGGAAGCTAGAGGTCAGGGTCAGTATAAACTATCATTTCCCAAGAGTGTGGATCAAGTGCCACTGCTTGGACTCTTCCTATGTGTTCTATCCTGGTGTTATTAAACGGGCATGTTCTATTCATATTTAAAGCATGGCAACATAAGAGCTGTATCCTATGATTTCACAGATCATAATGTGGATAAAAGAAAAATCTAAAAGCTAGATCACGTCTTATTTTTGAACCACACAAGTGACTTTTAAAGTATTACTGCTCAGTATTATGTAACAACCTAAATGGGAAAAAAATTTGAAAAAGAATAGAAACAGGTATATATATATATATATATATATATATATATATATATATATCTGAATCACTTTGCTATACACCTGAAACTATCACAACATTGTTAATCAACTATACTTCACTATAAAATAAAGTTAAAAAACCCATCACATTGTATACTTTAAAAATTACATTGTACAGTGTAAATATATATATCTTTTATTTGTCAATCATACCTCAATAAAATAAAACTGGAAAAGAATTTTAAAATAGAAAAAAAATAAAGTGTTACTGAGAAAGCAAAAAATACCAGTGAGGTACAATATTTGTGAAAGGAATTAGAAGTAAGCCACTAAGCCAGGTTACTATTTAAAGATTGCACAGTAAATTCTCAGCCCAGGTGATCTGGATATTTATTTCACTGAAAAAACAATGTATGTATGAATTGAACTGTATAACATCATTCTTAAAAATACATATAAGCCTCATGGTGAACACTTGAAATTTTTTTTTAAAGAAGTTACATATTCTAATATACTATCCAATTACTCAATATAAATAAGGATATATGACACTAAAGTATTTGTATTTTTTTAAAACTTCTTTTTATGCAGTGTGTTTGTGTATTTACTAGAGACTCTTCAGCCTCTGGGATGTCTAACTTGGGACATTTTGCATGTATCTCTATGAGGCTGCATTAGTTTGTTATGGTAATTGAAGCCAAAGTTTCAATTTAATACATGGTAAAGAAACATACTTCTTTATTATGGAGATTCAGATCATAGTGTAGTGTTTAAGGGAATTGATTCACAGATGAGAATCCTATATATTGTTTCAGTCTCCTCCACCTTTGACATTTCATGTAGCCTTGGTAAACCACCCCTGCAGTTTGTCCTTAGTGCCTACCTTTGGAGAATCTTTTTGCTAAGTAAATTCCAGGAGTCAAGTCAAGAGAATTCTGTGACAAGTTTCTGTTTGAAACCAGCACAACAAATTCTTGCCATTACATAAAAAGGTTTCTAAGACTTAAAGATTAAGTATACCCTACCAGCTGTTCCAGATGTGTCAGATTATTATCAGTCTGTTTATGACAGGGAGCAAAGGAAATAAAAGGCCTCCTTTATGGGCAATTTGCAATACTCAAATTTCTAAAGTCATACTGTTGACTTTTCTGTGATTGTAGTATACAACTTTAAGCCAAAATAATGTATGTTGGAGAAAGACCATAGCCAAAAGAACAACATAAGGCTACTCTGTACCACATGTTTCAGTGCATTCAAAATATCACAAAAGATATTTTAAAAGAGTGAGATAAGTGATAAAGTAAAAATCATAAAGTTTCACTCGGAGTTATGTTTAGAAAGAGAGCAAATGCTGCTTTCCTGTGTTAAGAACTCCTACTCATCCTTCAAAGCGCCATCTATTGCCCCTGGCCTGTTTTCTAAAGTAGAGGCCCTAGGAAGAGATAATCACTTCCTATTTTGTGATGTCCCTATTCTTTGTATTTTTCTGATTATACCCATTATGCAGCTATTTATTTAATGTCTTTCTCTACTTCTACTGTGGTGTTACTTGAGGTTGGGGATTAAGTCATTTATTCCTATTCATGGTAACATTTTGCCTAGGACACAGGAGACACAGCTGAATTTGATTGACTTATTGAACACACCATAATTTTATATAATTGGGCTCATGGACTGTTGCCTGTAACAACTGCAATAATGATACCTAGCATTTGCCTTGCTCAAGCTGCTTTGTGCAAAACTGTCCATTAGAGCAGGCTTATAGATCCAACAGCAACATACCACACCCCTAAGTCAACTGTGAGTTGTTGCCCATGTTGAATTTTATTGCTCCTGATGGACTGCATTTTTCAATATACTGCGTCCCACATCTGTGGCCCTATCTCTAAGAACAGAAAAGATATGGAGGGCTTACTTTCCTAGTCAGAAATGTTATTTTTCAGTATAGTGAGTCCTACAAATTTTAGGACCCTTGAGTCTATGAGAAAGCATCTTTTCTATTAGTTTTTCCTTAAGTACTGATGAGAAATTATGGTGCAATTCTGTCTAGGCCTTCACTATGGAAATAAAATGGATTTTGAAAGCTCTGCTAAGTACCAGCAGCTTAGCACTATTTGGAAAAGATCTGGAAGGATCTTTCAGGTCTGATTTAAGCCAACACTGACCTCTGAACTCTTCAGAGATGGTGTTTATTTCTAGTTTCCACTACCACTTACATTCAGATGACTCAATCTATGTGTCAAGTCCTAATTGCTCTCTGAGCACTAGACCCTAAATTGAACAATATCATAAAGAAACTAATCCAGAGCTGATTTAATCTTCTCTTTCCCAAAGTCAAACATCTTTAAGATGTCCCTGGAAAAAAAGCCAATTTTGCCTCTCAAATTTCGGGCTAACTTTATCACTCCCTGGCTAGAAAATGCCTTCCGTGTCCTGCAAGCCTCCCCATTCCTGTTAAAATAAGCCCACCACCCTTGTAAGAGAGCCAGTATGATATCTGTTAAGGGTAGACTCTGAGGCCAATTAGATTGGGTTGGGGTTGCTGGATAAAACACAGGACACCCAGACAAATTTGAATTTTAGGTAAATAGTAAGTGATTTTTAATGAAAAAGTAATTTCTAATGAAAAAGTTCTTAGTATGTCCCATGCAATATTTTGGACATACTTACACTAAGAACTTTTTCATTGTTTATCTGAAATTCAAATTACACTAGGTGATCTTCATTTTAATTTGCTAAACTTGGCAATCTTAGATTCTGCCACTAACATCTACCCTTGGAAAGTTACCTAGCCTTTCTGTTAGGACTGTTCAAGGATTTAAATCATGTAACATGTTAGAACAGTGCCTGGAATATGGTAAGTGTTTCATAAATGTTAGCTAATTTCATTATTCTGATCATCTAGGGTAAGGATCAGCAAACTTTTCTGTAAAGGGCAAGATAGTAAATATTTTAGAGTTTGCAGGCAATATAGTCTCTTGTTGCTACCACTTGACTCTTCTATTGTAGGGCGAAAGCGGTCCCAGACAATCCCTAAACAAATGGGCGTGGTCATGTTTCAATAAAACTTTATTTACAAAAACAGGCAATGGGCAGATTTGACCCCTGGACTATGGTTTGCCCCAATTTAGATTAAAACCATGTAGTAATCTTCTACTACTCCTTACTGCATCCACTTCCTTTTATTAAAATACTTATTATTGCACCCATCCCCTTTCATTATAATATTTCCTATTTTAAAGAAACTTTTGATGGATCATGACTGACTACCTATTTAAAAACTCTAATACTACCTAATATTTATAGAGTATATCTCATGTTTAAAGTGCTTCATATGAATATATATAGTGATATTCTAATTATATATATAATTATACATATACATATATAAATCTTCACAATAGCATCATGAACTAGGTTAATAAAAATTTCTCCCTGATATTCCTTGGTTCTTTTCTTTCATAGATTACACTTTTCTCCTATACATTATCTTTCACTTTCGCCCATAATCCCCTGCAAGTCTCCTATATTGCAATTTACCTGGGCAATTTGCTATTCCCTAAATATTCCCCTGACTTTCATCTTTATGGGTTTCTACATGATCTTCCCTTATCATGATATGCTTTCTATCCCCTCTCTCCTTGTCAGCAGATTATATATTCACAGAATGAGTAAAAACTTAGAAAGATCAAATTGATAAAAAAAAAATACCTCGAGGTTGTCTCTACCTTATTTTGTAATTGTGTGTGTGAATGTATGTATATGTATGTATATGTGTGTTTGTGTGTGTATTCCAAATAGTTTGCACTTTTACCTTTATTCACTTTGAAGTCACATCACTTCTTTGCCCAATGCTTAGGAAATAAGATACCAACGTGACTAAGACCCAATTTGGTGTCAGGTTTCTTGATTCCACTCTGATTGCTGTTGTCAGTGAGCGACTTGTTGCTCAGCACACTAATAGCTCTTCAACGAAGAAGGTTTAAAACCAGAGGGAGGTGTGTTCTTTAAAGAAAAAATTTATAACTGTTGAGAAATTAGAAGCCCTCTCTTATTATTGTATTGCTCTCCTTTCATCTTTAGCCTTCTGATGTTTTCGTTTTCTTCCTTCCTTGATGCCCTGAATATATTACCATTTTAATGAGATGTGGCTATGTCCATCCCTGGCCAATAACTAACTTCTTCCCCTCTGTCAGAATGTTAGCATTTTATGGCATTTCTACCTTCTGGGAGTTTAAGTATAGGGTCTAAGTAAGAAAGTGTGTATCACTGGCACAGTTTCTAGGATAAGGTGCTTCTAAATCATCAGTGAAGAATTCCACTTAAGAAGTCAACTTCAGATAGATTCTGGGGATGGGAAAACACAAAGAGCAAGAAGATAGAGGCTCCAGTACAAAGGTAATTTTTGGCCAGCTTGGAAGAAGGATGATGTGACTTAAATAGAAGATGAGGCTGAGGAGAAAATTACCACAACAATCACCACAAAGAGCGAGAGACATATAGTTCCAGAGTCTCAAGTGAGACAGGATTGAAAACATTAATCTACAATCCTTCTCATCAGAAAGTAAATTTCACAAAGTGAGATATGGAATAGATAAAGTTCAAATTTCCAATATAGAAATCCTATTTTTCCTCCAGAAATATATGTTGAGATTTTGACCAGTTTTGCCAAATCGGTGCACGTGTTCTGTACCTCCACACAACTCAGAAAACATTCATTGATGACATGACATTTTGATATGGTTCAATTAGGCAGCTCAAAATGTCTGCAACATAAATTATACAACAAATACTGCTGAGAGAGTCTCCATTTTGGTTTTAAAGTCTTGCCAGTCATATTCCTTTTCCTTCTTCAAATGGCTGTACTTTTGCACGAGTAACATATTACTGTTTCTTCTAAGCACACCTTAATGAAATCTTCCTAGCATTCTGCAATTACCTACAGTTTTAAAAACTAGGGTTTCAGAATATTTCAGCAGTAAGGAGCCCAGTTGTCTTCATCTGCTCAAGAGAAGGTTCAGAAGAAGAGAAGCCATTGTACAATCAGGTTCTGCTGCCTCATCCACATCCTAAGACCCTCCTCTGAAAGGTGACAGCTGAGGAATAGAAATGATGGTGGAGTTCATTCATTCCAACATCCCAGCAGCAGGTTTGGTTGTAGTTTTGCTATGAGGCCATTTCTACAGTTTCAGCTTTACAGTCACTGAAAGCAACACAGTGCTCTTCGACTCCCAAGACTGGTTTCTAGCCTTTCTATAAATTCTGTAAGCTTCTAGTATTTCTCAAGAATATTCCCTTTTGCTTAAGTTAGCCAGAATCAGTTTCTCCTGCTGCAACCAAGGAAACCAGCTGGCAGATCCTAGCTGGTGGTTAGAAATTGCCGAGAAGTATTTACCATATTCTCAGGAAAATTCTGTGTGTGTGTACGTGTGTGTCTATATGTGTGTGCATGTGATGAAGACAAAAATGAATACAGTGATACTTTCATCTGGCAGTTGGAGAAACTAGCATACAGAGGTGAGATTTTTTTCATGCTGTTCTCTACTGAGGAGGCTAGCTACTTCTCTACATTTCTATGCTTCCCCAGCAAATTATAGGGAAAAAATCCATGGAAGATGCGCTCTACTATGTAAATGTCTCTTCTTCTCTTTTGAAACACCACCAGAATCTGTTAGCAGCATATTCTTGGTTCTTAATATGGCATATAGTAATAATAACTTGCAGTAAATTAGTAGCTTGTTGCTTGCCACTAAGGCCAAAAAGATGGTGAAATCTTACTAGTGGTTACTGCTCTAGCCACATTAACCCATTTCAATACCTCCTTCCTTATTCCTGTCTTCCAAACATCTCCCCAGTATTGGAGAGTTGGGGTTCCACTGGAGGGGGTGTTTTCATCAAACCTCCAACTTTTCTAGCCAAACTGAGTCTTCAAAGCCCTAAGCCCAAAACACAAAGGAAGTAAAATTCTAAACAATCATCTTCTTCTAATTGCTTTCTCCATCTCTTCCTCCCTAACGGTTTGATTAGAGCAGTCTTCTACTTTAAATGGCAGCTTTTTTCTGGAAGACAAAATTACTTAAGGAAGGAAAATATTTAGGAGTTCTAGATTCCTTTAAACTTTACCACTAATTGCTGTGTAACTGAGTGACTCAATACTTGTAGAAAAAGGGAGTGATAATATTAAACATAAATGAAATTTCCCTAATGGTCCACTGAATTGCAATTCAAAGAATACTTGGAAAACTCATGAGTGTTTTTGATTTAAGTGGAAAATGGGAGGTAGGGAGGACCTAACCATGAAAATATTTATGTAAAAATCAAAAAAATCTCTGCCCTATTAGCACGAAAAAAACAACTTATGAAATCACCTTAATATCGTTTGTAGAACATGTAATAAACACATTATTCTTCAGGAAATTCCCTAAAGGATATTGGCAAAACTAGGCACTGAGCCACATTTCAAAGCTTTCTGCAGTTATTTCAAGAAAGAAAGAGCAATAGACCACTCCTTGCACTTCTAATCCCTAAATGCATCTATCTCTGTGTTAAAAGTTTGACATATAAGTTATTTTAGTCTCATTATGAATACTTAAACATGGAGCATGCAGTTGTATTATGTTTATATGTCGAATGTAATAATTCAGTAATAATGACCTTAAATGCACAAGAGCAAAATTGGTAAACATAAATTATATTTTTCTTAAAAAGGAATTTTGAGATGTTTTTCCAGCATGTTTCTTCCTACTTTTTAAATATGTTTGGAGGTGTTATGAATACCCAAACTCCAGTGAAGCCCTAAACTTTAACCTGTATGAGTTGTGGTAGAAGGTAAGGAAGCGGGGGTGGAAAGGTGACCACTAGATCATCTTTCCTTTGACCCCAGCTGGTTGCAGGAGACAAGCCACTGTGTTAACGTGAGACAGGCTGCCCTGGTCAGACAAAAGCACAGTGTGCTTACAGGAGCCTCAGTTAGCAACAACAATTACTGTTTCAAAGGGAAAAGAAGGAGAATTACACAAGCAAAACATTTTCTAGGATGTTCTTCTGATAAGTATGATCAGGGAACGCATTTTTGGCATTAATTACTTTGTTGCTCAACCATTGTCATTTGAAAGTTCTTAAAAATGAATCTTGCTCCATGTTTACAGATGGTGGAAGAAAAAAAAGCCCACAGCACTTTATTCTCATTTTGGAAATTTTAATTTTCTCACACACACACACACACACACACACACACACACACACACTGCACATAGGTTCTGATAAGCCATAAATAGTCCTCTGTCTTCCTCCCCTCATTTTCGTTCTCCCCGTCTTCTATGTGAATAAGACTTTAGCTGAGCACATTTTCCAAGCTTAAATTAGCAGTGGCCACGTGACCCCTCCTCACCCTCCTCCTTCTTCTACTTCTTCTGTCTCTTACGCTTTGATCCTCTCTCCCTACCTGAATGTAGTAAAATTAACAAATAAGTATGAAGCTGGGAGTATGAATATAAGGGAGTAAGGCAACTGATATAGGATAAAATTAGAGTTTGGGGGGAAAATAGCGGCCCCCTCATTTGTGCCTTCTGAAGATTATTGCTTTTACAGTGACTTCCACACCTTTTATACACAGCATCACTTTTAGACTATCTTTTCTGGTTAGTCTTGATTGCCAAGTTAACCTGTAAATTAATTATGCTGGTAAACCACTATATAAACAACATCTATATTTTTTAAAACAGCTAGAAAATTGATACTAAAAAGCACATGCTGAGCAAATACTTGATGGTTAATTGATGGTTGATTGGTCTTAGCAATGGACCAGAAGAAAGGCTAATAGATTATGGCCGTAAAAAGAAATTTTCCTATAGAAGGTCAGAGTTCAGGAAGATTATATTTTAGAAGAACAAGCTTTTCATTCATTCAGCAAAGAGCTATTGAATTTATTGTATTCCATTTAAAATATTTGATCAGAGAGTAAGATAAGGATGAAGAATAATTTCTTACTGTGCTAGGGTAAATCCTGGAAACTTACCCTCAGTGGTTGTATTAAATGGGCTTCTGACTTAGAAAGTGACTTTCCAGGGCAATGTGGCCCCGGGTGTACGAAGCTGTTACGTGTATTATCACAGATGGTCGCTAAAGGTGGACCAGGGGCAGCCATCCATATGAGAAGCACTGGCCATCTCAAGAGTCACAGCTGAGGAGGGAACTATGGCAGCCTCCAATGAAACCACAAAAGCTTCCATAACAGAAAGAGTTAGTATTAAACATCAGCCAAGTCCAGAGGCTATGAAGTCATCTTAGGATGGTACCTTTGAAAACTGAAGTATTCTCCTGATGGCCATTTTAAAACCATGTTGGAGGAGAGAGCAGATAGTGAGAAGGGCTGAGGAGAGTGAAAACAAGTGAGGAGGCCAACTGCACCCTGCTCCCTGAAGGCCTGTAGCCTACCTTAGCCAGTCCCAAGTGGGGGGGAAAGGGGATTGGGTTTGAAGTGTTGATTAATACTAGATTAGACACTTTATAATTGCTGAATTGTGACTATACTTAAAGAGACAATAGGGTAGGGCTTCCCTGGTGGCGCAGTGGTTGAGAGTCCGCCTGCCGATGCAGGGGACACGGGTTCGTGCTCTGGTCCAAGAGGATCCCACATGCCACAGAGCGGCTGGGCCTGTGAGCCATGGCCGCTGAGCCTGCGCGTCCGGAGCCTGTGCTCCTCAACGGGAGAAGCCACAACAGTGAGAGGCCCGCGTACCGCAAAAAAACAAAAACAAAGAGACAATAGTCTTTTATCACCCGGATATTATGAGAAAACTTATGAGATTGCCCAAGTTTCTATCCTGTGGCAAGATGTGGACAACTTACACCAAGGACATTTACAGGGTTACTGACAGAGAAAATTAAAGATGCTTTTCTGATGACTCCCTAAAAATTCTGCTTGTTCAATATTTAGTACATGAGCACACTGCTTCATTTTCCTCTTCTCTGATTTATTCTTCATACCCTCTCAGTTTTACCCATACTTAGAAACCACAACAATGCTTTTCTCCACAGTGAAGACTGCACTCATTTTCACAGCTTATAAACTTATTGTGGGTGTTAATTATGAAGCCACACAAAATTTACACAGCCCCAGAGCTCATGGGACCTGGCCTGGGTGCTCAATATTCTATCTGCAGCATATAAAACTGGCTGGGAAATGTTTTGTGAGCAAGAACTTAGAGCAATTTCTTGAAATGTTTCCTGAAAAAGAACTTTGTTTGACCTTCTTCTAAATGCTCCTACTCAGCTCCATGGATTAGCATTCTTAAAAAAAAAAAGAAAATTGTATCTCTAATTACTTCACTTTAATAAGTAATTAAAAATGAAATATAATGTATACAAACATTGGCTGCTCCACTGTGACCAAAATAACTGTTACTTAAGCAAGATTGAAGTTTATTTCTTTCACTTAGCAGTTGAGCTTTGACAGTTCAAGTCTGATTGATGGCTCACTGCATGGAATGACCATGTTCCTTCTGTCTTGCTTTACCATCCTTAACACAGGGTTTCCATCTTCTGATCTAAGAGAACTGATCCAACTCAGTCATCATATTCAGATTTCAGCTAATGGGGGGATGAAAAAGAAAGGGGAGGACAGACTCTTTTAAGTATAGGAACCCACAGTTATAAGTATCATTTGTGTTCACACTCCATTGGCCAAAACCTTGTCACATGGCCACTGCTAGTTTAAGAGGAGTCTGGGAAATATGCTCAGCTAAAGTCTTATTAGCATAGAGGAAGGGGAGAACGGATAATGGGGGAATGCCTGGCAGTCCCTCATTTATATACAAAGACTTTAAAAAAGAACTTTATCATCAATTTCATTTCAAATTGCATGCCTGTTTTAGAATAGCCCCTATAGAAAGTAAAGCCTGGGCAAGAATTAAAGTGCTGCTGCTTGGACTGGAAGGTACTGACCAAGGGTGTTGAGGGTGAAGAAAAAATGGGGAAATGAGTCAAGGAAAACGTCAAAGCAATAATGTGCTTGAATGCAACACTATGGTTCAACGTGTATCATTTCTTCATTATACGGGACTTCTCCAAAGAGTTGACAAGGAGAAACTACATCTCAGAGCAGTCCACGAGTGGGAGAAAGGAAAGAAACATCTGCCTGTTTCCTGCCTGTTTCTCACATTCCAATAATCAAGATTTAACACACTGGAAGCAAATTCTCCTGAACTTCTGAGTTTTCTCATCAGCCCCTTCAAGGTTGAGAGTCAATTTGGTATAGATGAAGCAACAAAAAAGATAGAGAAAGAAAAGAAACAGTTGAGGAACCTTAAGAAGGTGCACAACATTTGTATCTAATATAATACATTAAAAGGAAGAAATCTAATACTTAGTCTCCATTCCTGATGTCTCTTTTCACATGGAAGGGTTTCCATCAGAGTCATGGAGTCCATTAGAGTTATTTTCGTCTTTCTCCCAACTTTCTCACTTACTCAACTCCATGGAAAGGTGTGTGACTTATCCAACAGGTAAATCTGGATATAAGAACTGAGCATATGTGGCTCAGCCACATCCCCATGTTTTTTTGTGATTTGCTGTCTACAGAATGTATGTTCTCCAGTCTGCTTGATGCCATGAAGTTAACTTGGTGGTAGAGGCCCTGCTCCTGGAGAAGCTGGAAGGCTTGCAGTTGTTTGATGCTAACTATGACTGGCAATGTCAGCCTCATTCTGAGGTGCAGTATTGGGAGGTCTATTATTGCCTTGGAATTAAACTATACTCTCCAGTATCTGTTTTATCAGTAGTAAAGCTGATAATTTTATTTCCACCTGCCTTACCCACTGTCTATCTCAGAACCTATATTGGATAAAAGGGAGCTGATCTATTGGTTTACTAAAAATTCAACAGAAAGAAAGAAAAAAAGACAACAATCATTTTCTCTATAGACTGACTATTTGTTGCTTTATAAGAGAGGAGGAAATTATGTATGGTCATCTTATTTTTATTATTATTGTAGCTAGAATTTATTGAGACCATAAGTCTCAATAAATACTTATGTACTCACACTGTGAGTACAGTATTTCATTTAATCCTTACAACAGACTTGAGGGGTTTACAGATAGGCAAGCTGAGACTTATTTCTAAAGATTCATTAATTCATTCAACACATATTTATTGTCTACCTACTACATGCCAGGACTAAATGAAAAAGAGGGCAGGATTTACCCTCATGTAATATAGAGTTTAATTGGGAGGCATATATTAATCAATTATTCATATGAAGAAATGTGCAACTGCAACTGTGATTAGTGGCATACAAGAGAGAGACAGTGCGTAACATGTGAAATGAAACAGCAGTGACTAAATTGGGTTCTGAAGCACGAGTGAGCATTAATTGAAGGTAGTGTGTGCATACTGTGGTTGGCTGGGGATAGGAGTGGCAGGAAAGGATGGAATTCCAGACAGAGGTAACACCATGTACAAAAGCCCTGTGGTACATAAGGCAGCATGGAGAAACAGAAGATCCTTTAAAATGGCCAATATGGCTGCAGTGAAAAGAGTGAGAGGAAGACTGAGTAGAAGCAAGGCCAGGTGTACAGGGGCCAGATTGTATTTTTAGACTCGTTAAGGCATTTTTACTTTATTCCAAAAGGAATCTAAAGCCATTGAGTGGTTAAAAAATGCGTTGTGATGCAATGATACTTGTTTCAATTATAATTTGGAGAGTGGATCAGAGGAAAGTCAGAATGGATGTTTTTAATCAGTCAAGGAAATTTTGCCAGCATCCAGGTGAGACAAGCTTGTGATTATATGGTACAAAGATGTGTATACATTTGAAAAATATATAAAGAATAGAACAGATTATATATGAGGCATGAAGGAGACCAAAGTGTCAAGGATGGCACTTAGGTGTCAGGATAGGGTGACTAACCAAGAGTCAAGAAGCTGGTGTGTCTATTTACAAATCCAAACTCTTTCCATTATAAAATAACAATAAACATTTCTGCTTCAGAACAGTTTCACTTTGATAACCCAATAATCTGCTTGACCAGGTTTACAAGGAGAGATTCTTTCTCTCCTTCTTGTTTGCAATAAGTATCTACCTTTTAAAAGCATATCCAGAACATTTTCCTTTAAGAATTTTCTAAAATATATGTTGCTGAGATAAAAGTCAATACAAAATTGCCCTGTCTACAGTTAGACACTTGTCAAAAATCATATAATTACTCTGAGTTTCAGATATATCCCTTCCTATGGTAATTAAATATTTCTATGAGAACCAGATACATTTTGTGGACTCAGAGGACAGAACTGTTTAATGTGACTATTTGGTGAGATTTTTCATATTGACAAAAGTTCTAGTAGCTTATTAGTGCCTTATTAGTGACAAGTAAGAAAGAAAGGAAAGGTGTGGTTAATCAAAGGCTGGTTTTGATTTAGTGGATCCTATTTTTGCATCTTCTTTTCTCATACTGCAGATCCCTAAGACAGATATAACTTTACCAAAATACCTATTGTGCTTTGCAGCTGTGTGATGGACGCTTTTCCAGTTATGGATTCACAAATATCATGTCTTAGCTTAGCTAACAAGGCTTTTTTTTCTTAAATGAGGCAGAATAGTTAAGTGAAAGTCCCTTAATTTGAGCATGAGCGTTCCATTCCAATTAAGCTTGAAGAATCAAAGAAAAGAGAGTTGATTTCATTTTTTTTTCTGAAGTGAAAGTAGGCAGCATACTAAAAGATGAAAATGATATAGTAGCATCTGCAAATCACACATTTTTATTTAGAACTTAGGTCAAATATGAAAAACTTTAAAGGATGCTATGAAAAAAATGAAACTAATACAAAATATATTAAGGTATTAACAAGTAGATGGGACAGACTCTAGCCAATGCACCTGCTGTTTACCTTAAAATTGAAAATGTTCAAAAGCCACCAACAGCGCCATTTCACTATTGGCAATAATGTACTGTTCATAGCGATGTAATACCGGAAAGTTGTGTACAATTACCATCACTTTTATCAATGTTTCTTCTGATGCTGTTGATAAAGAAAGTCAACATTTCTAGAAATAATTTTACTATCTGAGAAATAAAGGCCTATAGCCAGTGAATCCATGCAATCACCTGTATTGCTGGCTTAGTCCTATTGAGTTAATTACTACTGGGCCTAATTAGTCAAGGGTATTAATCAAGGTAGGCTAGGATATGCTGGGGAAATATTTTTACTCAGGAATCTTAGCCACTGTACACGAAAAGCATACATTTCTCACTCATGCTACATGTACAGCTCTGGTTGGGGGTAGGTGCACATGGGGCCACTAAGGGACTCAGGATGACACTGATGCAGGTATCTTGTGATGCTGCTACCCCCAACAAGTAGATTCCAGGGCCTGCCTCTCGGTAGTCCAGACCTCCATCATTTCCATTCCTAACCAGAGCTAATCATCCAACCTCAACCTAACTACAAGGGTTGCAGGGAGAAACAGGGAGCACACAGACTACTTAGTAAGTACTACTGTATTTTGTTACACTACATTAGTCGGTCTGTGCAATATAAGATTGGCCAGATGGCAAACTTTGATTGAAATTTTTTTAAAAAAGAATTTGAGTATGATTTCACAAGAGGAGTGTTAAGAAGGTTCAGCATTAAAAAGAGATTCTGTCTAGGCTGGAGAAGGGGTGCAATGGGCATGGTTATTACAGAAGATTGATGTAAAGTAGTAGAAGAAAATGAAGTAGTTAAGGGAGGAAAGAAAAATAACAGTCTAAGATTCTGCACTCATTGAAGCAAGCTAAGTAAACCAATTAACCAAGATGACCTTGAAAGAATAAGAAAAAACGAAAACTAAATATAACATCTTGAGAGCCTTGGTGTCCTCATGAGAAGTTTTTTTTTTTTTTTACTTCACATGATGAATCACTGGATAATTTTGAATAATGGAATGACATATCTGTAGGGAAACCAAGGCTATTCCAACTATGGCATTTTAAACCGAGTAAAATCAAGATAGTATCAAGGAGATGCAATAATCTGGAAGTTTGTTAAGGATTTGAAAATAGAGAAGAAGTATATATTAAAAAGATGAAATATATTTTTGGCAATTTAGTGAATGTGTATGTAATTCAAAGAGCAGGAATGAACTGTGATGACCCTTAGAGCTGTATAATCACAGGGTTTAGGAGTTTGACAGGGAAAAAGGAAGGAAGAAAAAAAGGAGGAAGAGTGCAGAATGTTTAAAACATAGGAGAAAGAAGAGTGTGGAGGAAAGAGCTTTCTGCTTCTCATCTTTTTTAAATTTGATGCACCATGGTGCAAAATATTTTTCTCTGTTTTACTTTTCACCATAATAACAGTGGAAACAGCAATAATTTAAATTGATTGCAAAGCTCTATAACAAGTGCTTAACATGCATTATAATTTTATATTCACAATATATTATGACAAATTACGGTTTACATATGGCAAATAACTTACCAAAATCAATCAGTTCATAAACTGGATTTGAGTCCAGGTTTATCTGAAATCAGACTGTCAATGAAAGCTTTCTTCTCAACCTCTCTACTTTTCTATTTTTCCTTTTCCCCATTTTCTTTTTTTCCAACTTTTTTCCATCTGTATATGCCACACTATATAGTTCCAAAAGCATCCTCCCCCCGCAAAAAAAAATCAGGATATATTGTACAAATCAAATTTGAGAGAAATAACCTAATTAACTAAGGAGTAAATGTTCAGGTCCTAATTTTTCCTAGTTCAAGTCCTATTGTAAAGCTTACTGGGGTTTACTAGGGAAATGAAACAAGGAATGAATAAAGGACACAAAGGCTTCCATATTTAATTTGGACATCAAATTGTGTCTTCACAGTAACTAAACAACTAGTTGAAAAGCAAAATGGGCAACTTATCAATTAAGTTGAATTGGCTGGAGCTGCACAATCCTTACATGAGTTATCAATTCTGGGAAATAAAAAATAATACATCATCTTGGAATTGTAATTGTAGAGAAATTATATAGTACTTATTCTTCTTTTCTAGTCTTGTCCAGGCTTTCATATTTTCAGAATTTCCCTTGTATTTTAAGTTTCTAATCTCATAAATTAATTAAACTCTATAAGTTTAATTAAACTCTAATAAAATTTCATTTCATTCTGTTATTATTATAAAATATAATATTACCCAGAATATTTCAAGAGCTTGATCAATTTCTGCTTGAAGTCTCCTGGATATTACTTTAAAATTACTAAAAATGACTTACAGGCAGCTGAAATTCTTCTTTCCTCTCCCCAAACCCCAACTTGTGCTTTTCCCTTCCCTCATTTCTTGAACCTCAAAATTGATAATAACCTCGACAAACATTATGGCATAGGCAATGGACAAAATCTATGAACTAGGCAGAAACATTGCTGTCAATGAACTTCACAATACCTGGGAGGTATTATGGTGTTTGGAAACCCCAAAGAGAAGAGTGAATTTAAAAGTAGGTTGCAATTTTTATTGACCTCCATCCTGAGTCCAATATTTTTGTTCTAAAGAATAGAACTAGCCCCTTTAAAAGAAAATCTCTTCATGTTAGGAATCCCAGCTGCCTTGTTTTCCCCAACTAAGTTATGTGTAAAACATAAAGAGAATTCTTAGATCTGCTGGGATATAGGGTTGCTAGGGTGGCTGTTAAAGAAAGAGAGCCAGAGACCATCAGAAATCAGTAAGAAAAGGAAGGCACTAGGGGCTAAAGTTAGAAATATTAAATCTCTGGACAAGACCTTTTTCTCTAAAGCTTAGAGATCTAATTGGTTTTCTTGGTTTTATCTCTCAGCAGTGGTTACCTAACACACAGATATCTCTTTTCAGATCATACACTTGTTATCTCTCTTCTCTTTTTTTTGTATTTCTTCAAGACAGACATGAGATGAGTAAAGATTCATAACCAGGAAAGAGGAGCCGCCTTGGTGGTCATATTCCATACCTCCTCTTAACTCATCATTGGTCCTTCTCTTCTTTGCTTATTTCTTTTCCATTACCCCTTCAAAAAGGAGATCAATGACCCTAAACTTCAAACTAAAACCTCCTCACACTACACAAAGCCATCTCCAAATACGTAAATAATAATGAACTAAAACTGAAAATATTCTAACACTGTTGTAAAAGTGTATTTCTCACTCTATGCTGTGGTCCTATGGAGGAAAGAGGAAAAAGAGGAAAGGGAGTCACTGAAAGTGACACATATAAGTTCCACTGATAAGAATTCATCATTTGGCCATACCTAGACACAGGGAGCTGGAATTTATAATCCCTGGTTGGGCCGCTGCATTTCAGCAACAATTTTAAGTGTAGAGTCTATAGTATAGATTCTATACCATGAACAGGAAAACAGAGATTCTGGTGGCTGGCTGGCTTTCTACAGTACTATATAAACATTAACACCAACAAAATATGATAAATGTGTGATTAAATCTATGATGTTCTACTATTGTTTGACTGATTTCTTTTTCCTGGTTAATTAAATCAAAGGTTCATTTACTATATGCTTATAATGTGAGTAGACATGATTCTAGGTTTGGGAGATACAGTAATGAATAAAACAGACAAAAACCACATCCCTCCTGAAGCTTATATCTTAGTGAAGGTATGTCAGAAACTAAGTAAAATTTATACTAAATTCTGTAGTTTAATTGAAAGAGATAAGTGCCATGAAGAAAAATAAAATTGGGGGAAAGGGAGAGAAAATGTGCGAAATGATTTCAATAGGATGGTCAGGTAAGACTTGAAAAGGGGCTATTTGGATAAGCCTGAAAGTGATTAGAGAGAGAGTCACGTGCTATCCACGAAGGGCGTTTCAGGTAATGGTGTAAGTCCAGCGGGTATGTACAAGAAGCAAAGAGGTCTTGTGTGGCTAGAGTGGAATAAATAAGAAGGAGTTTTCTAGTAGATAAATTCACAAATGGAGGGAGGGTAGATTCTATGGCCTTATACCCATAGAAGATCTTTGGCTTTAACTCTACAGTAAAAAGTCCATTTGAAGGTTTTGTGTGGAAATGTGGTGTGTTCTGCCTTGCATTTTAATAGAATCACTCTTACGGCAGAGTTGAAAATCACTAAAGCAAGACAAGGTGGAAGCCTGTAGACCAGTTAGGAGGCTGTTAAAATAATTCAGGCAGGCAATATTAGTAGCATAGATCAGGTTGCCAAAACAGGTGGTGGTGAGATGTAGCTGGATTCTGGATACGTTTTAAAAGGAGAGCCAGAACAATTTGCTGCGAGCTTAGATGTGGGCAGGAAGGCAACAGAAGAGTGAAAATAACTAAGATTTTTGGTCTTAGTAACTGGAAGGTGGTGTTGGCATTGAGACATAGGGGAAAGCTAAATTTCAATCAGGTTTGAGGGGTGATATAGAAAGTTCTAAAACACAATTAGTTAAGATGTTTATTAATCATCAAAGTGGAGATATAGGGTAACAAATTGAATATACAAATCTGAAGTTCAAGGGAGAAAGAGTGGAGATTAAAATTTGGTATTTAAGGCATTTACATCCATGAGACTGAATGAGACCACCAAGTGTGTGAGTTCAAGGAGAGGTCCCAGGTCTAAGCAGTGGAGAGCACTAGTGTTAACAGATTGGGGCAGATGAAGAGATACGTGTCTTATCTCATTCTGCATATCTGAAAAAGTGGACTTAGAGTCAACTAAGGTTGCCAACATCATAATAATAGTCCCAACCTTGAAAAGAGTACTCAGAAAAGCTGTTGTTAAGAAAAATTAATGAATTATGTGCATTATTTTAGCAAACCCATAAACGCTAGACTACATACAGTTAATTACAGATACATATTTTCTTGGTTTACATTTCATCTAAGGAATTCAGAGTTCTGACAAGTTATGATTTTCAGTGAACTTACTGTTAATTCATTCTTATGTAGAGTAACAGGGAATTTCCCAACACTAGCTTCCCACCATAAAACTGGCAAATTTCCACAAGGCGGCAGCTATAATACAGTCATTTTCTATGATGCCATAACCTCGATCAAGAAGAGATTAGAAAGAGAACAGATTTTCCAGGCAGAGATAAAATCACTGTCTGCAAAATTTAGTGGATTCCAGTCTAAAAACTTCAAGCTTAAATAATTCAATTAACTATTCAGCATATCAGATTCCATTTTCCCTTCCTAAATTTCACATATCTCTCGAGTTTCCTCTCTATCTCTAATTAATGGAATTTTAAGCAACTAATGTCCATGTGGAAAACACTGGAAATTAAATCACAAACAAGGATACTCATGATGACTAAACAAATTTTTGAAAAGAGACTGGGAAGATTATGTATTGATAATTTATTATAGCTAGTACTTACATGATGCTTCCTATGTGGTAGGCACTTTTCTATTGGGAAGAGTATTTATTTTTATTATTATTATTATTGCTAGTACTCACATAATTTTTTCTATATTAGGCCCTTTTCTTAGCACTTTATATCTATTTAATATAATATTCATAATAATTGAACAAAGCAGGTAAGATTATAATCTACATTTTACAGATGAAGAAACTCAGACACAAAGAGGTTTAGTAACCTGCCTAAGATTTCACAGCTAATGAGAAATCAGGATTTGGACCTAGGCTGTCCTGCTCCCAAGTCCCTGCTTTTATCCACCATGCTATGCTGCCTCTGATATATCATTAGCCTTAGGTTTTTCATTCTTTCATTAGCTGCCCATTTTTCATGCTATTCTTTGACCTATTTTTTTCTGTTGATTAAAGGGAAGATTTCCTTGAAAGAGTTCTAGCATTTTTGTTATTTATTGTCACAACTGGTGAGTCCATTGACCATTATTCATTAATGGTCATTCATTCACTCATTCAATTAAAAAGAACAATATTGACCATCCAATTTGTGGCAGAAATTAAATTAGGTGCTAGGTTTTGTCAACCAAAAGACTGAAAAGAGGTGTTAGATGTGTACACTTGATTAGAACTTAGTTTGATAAGTGATAAAGATCTGCACTACATCCTATGCGAGCAAAGAGAGGTGGGACAGGAACAAATTATTCCAATCCCAGACCTTGAACAAGGATGGGAGTCAGCCAGCTGATGGAGAAGGAAACATAAAGTACAGACAGAGACAATGTGTGAGCAAAGACATGGAAGCATAAACAAGCACAGTAAACTGGAAAAATTCCAAGTAGTTCAGCATTATTCATTTTTCAAAATTATTGAGCACTCACTAGGTGTCATACACTGTACTAAATACTGGAGACTCACAGAAAAATAAGACACAGTCCCCATGCTCAAGAAATTTAAAAACAAGTCATGGGTAACTCTTTGAAGAGGCATGGTTCTTTTGACATAAATTGCTTTAAGACCTTTTCAATTGTCCCTGTTTAACTCTAGCTTCTCATGAATAGCAAGAATCAGTACATTATATTACTTGGGGATACAGTCCTTGTTTGGAAGATATTCCCATTTCCACTTAGTGGTCTTCGCATCACAAGAAGGAGACAAGGACTTAACTTACAGGGTCCCGTGACTTTGGCTATGGGGCTCTGATCTCATCCAAATGGCACAGGGAGACTCTGAAGGACTTAAATCTGAAACTGACATGAGATGGAAATGTCCCATGCTTTATGTGTTTTAATGTGCTTCTTCTTTTGCTATAATGTCTCTTTTAAAAAGAGTTTAAATTCTGCAAAATGGATATCAGAATCATAAAACAGTAAACCTCATATAGCAATTTACTATAAAACAGAAGCTTAGATATAAAATGATGAGAGAAAGATAAAGTAGGCATATAAGTTACCCTTAACATCTGTGCTGAATAAATTTAAAACACCGGAATTTCAGATGCTGAGAATAACAATTGTGTTTGCTTGTCAGAGTCTGCTTTGGTCCATTTGAGAAAAACGTCAGTCATTCTTAATGGGCTCTGCAAAACCCTAACCATGTCTTTGCCAAGACTCTCCTATAATCGTTACATGATAAGCCCCACTGTGCTTCACAATAAATCAGGGAGTTGCACAGCTAAGTTACATGATAAGCCTTTCTATATTGAACAGTAAATCATGGAATTCCTCAATAAAGTTACACACTAAAACTCCCTAGCTTGTTTATTTATTTTTTCCTTTATGGTATTATCTCCCAGTGGTGGGTAAAGGTCAACAATATGGCTTCTGCTCACCTGCTTCCCTTTATCCCTTCGTCATTCACATTTCTGGAGAATACTCCAAGTCCCTCCTGTCACACCCAGAGAATGGCGAATATTAAACCTGACAGAAACCCCAAAGACCTCAGAACTGGAATCTACCTTGATGGAATGATGAGGGTGGGAAATGGGGATGAAGAAGAAGTATGTGAAGTTAGAACGCATTAGAAGGAGTAGAAACAATGAAGCTTTAACATACCTTTTGTTCCTGAGAAATCCATGGAATAAAGGTAATAGTAACATCAGTAAACATTCTCTAATGATAATTCAATGACTACAAACTATTACATTATCAAGATAAAGTTTTGTTTCCCTTAAGACATTATGAATATTGTTTAATGTCTACCTGCAGATACCCAGCACTTTATCCAAGTATGAAAGTGTACTAAGGGAGTCTAGGAGAAAGAATAGTCAGTCTGTCCACTTGCCCCACCTCCTCCCCAGGACACAGAGTCATCATAGAAATAATAAACTATGCTACTCAGTAGCAGGAAACATAAGCACCAACATGAATCTGTGGACTAGTAAGGCCTTTTATCACAAGAGTCTATATCTTGAGACAGATTTCATTTTGTTTAATTATATATAACTCACATACACAAATACGGTAGCATAAAATAAATACAGCATATTGAGATATGAAAATGACAAACTAGTGTACACTCAAACCTTACAAAGTCTCAAATACAATTATCAATTTAAAAAAATTAGATATTACATCTAGCTTCTCAGAAAAGATTTGCAAGCAGGGTAATAATGCATTGCCTGCTCATATTACTAAAACTTCATTACTCTACAAAATAGCCTACAGTACATTTGTAAGTATACTATTATCATAAATAATTAAACCCAAACAACGCTGGTCAAAATAAATAACCAAAGTACATTTTGCACTTTAATAATCTTGTTTCAACTGTGGGTTTGGGGGGGATTTTTTTGGGGGGGTTTGTTTTGTTTGATTCTTATTTACTTAAGTGCTAATTCCCATAAATTGGTAACCCACATTTTTTCTCTCAGTTGTCAATTAAATTTAAGAAGAACATATTGTGTAGACAAATGATCTTATGTAAAATGCTGCCAGTGCAGCATTACAAGGAAGAAACTTAATAGGAATTACAAGTTTGATAAATTCAACTTTAAACATATTTTACCTAGAACGTATGTGTGTATTTTTTTCCTACTATTTATCAATAGGTCACAAAAACTCAGTCGATTTAAGTGAAAGTCTTAAGCTAAGTTTTTAAAAGCATATACTGTATTTTCCTACAGAAAGAAAAATAATGTGCTTAATTTCAATTATCCATATATAGGAAACAGTGATTAGGAGACATGCAGCAGGACAAACATTCAACATTTATGTTATATATTTCTCCAATTTTCTGGATGGATGAATGGATGGACGAGGAGACAGACATACAGATACACGTAACTGACAAAAACAAAAATAATCCATAAAAAAGAAATAACCACCACTTGTTGGACATTTCATGGATCAAGATCTGAGCTATGCATATTTAAAATATATAATTTTTAATATTGATAACTACACATCAGTCACATTTTTGTACGGTCAAACTGAGGTTCAGGGAAATTAAGTAATTTTTCTAAGCTCACACAGCTCATAAGAATCAGAGCCAATAAGCTAAAATGGAGAAGAATCAGAAAAAAAAGAATACAGATATATACATTTATTTAGGTATAACTGAATCACTTGGCTGTACACTTGAAATTGACACAGTATTCTGAATCAACTATAGTTCAATTCAAAAAATAAAAATAATCAGAGCCAGGATTTAAATTTAGATTTACCTAGCTACAAAGCCTGTGTCTTACCCCTATACTATACTTTGCATCAGATGTGATAGAGCAGTCCCATGGTGTCTCTCTGAACAAATCAGATCTCTCAAAGATGGATCAGGACCTCCCATTACCTTTCTGGTCCCAGAGACCAGTGGGAAAACAAGCTCTTTTGCTTTCTTTTATGTGATGGGCTAGTTGCTTCAAATTATGTCCAAAAAAAAAAAAGAGGGTGGAGTAGTTACTTAGTCTTACTATCTGTTTTCTTCCAAACAGGGAGCTTGTGGTACATGAGGAAAACAAACAAGAACAAGCAAAAAACAACAAAAAATCAATAAATCTTATGAAATTTCCTAATTTGGAGAAAGACTTTCTAGTTAAAGTATTTAACATTTTTTTCTTTCTTTTTGATATGTGTATAGAGTATTTAGCTTATCTGTATTCAGATTCAGATTGTTTTCTTAACCATGCGGCTTGGGGTGAGAATGTGGGAGGAACGGTGAAATATGTAGAAACTTGTTTCTTTAGTAATTCAAATTTCTATGTATTGAGTTGTTTACTCATCCACATTCAAAGCAGATTTTTCCTTGCATGCACCACTAGTTCAAAAATAGCCATCATCAGGACACTCCTGGGACTGGCCTAGAATGCAATGGGGTATTTTTCAAGGCTCTCAGCCATCTCTGGATTTGAAAAAGAAGGCTAGTAAATACCTTTTTTATTTTAAATCTAATCATTTTCCTCATTGTAACCTCATAAGCTTAGTGAAAGTCTCAGCCTCTGATGATGTCTGGCCACTAGAGAGTTGTTCCACTGCTTCCAAATCTTGGCAATGCTATGAGAACCCTTCTACCAGGAGGGGTAGCATGAGGTGAAGGGAGGATGTGGCCCTTACCTACCCCAATTTTAGGAATTAGGTTCCAGGAGTAGCATTTGGTGGTCTGTGTTTCAAAATGAGCAGTGTCTCAAAGGGTAGATGGTTTCATTAAGTAAATAGAAGCATTTTCTCTAATGATGCTAAGTGGTATGTCCCTTTTACTGAAGAAAGGGCATCTCATGCTGTTAGGGGAAGGAAGAGAGGGGTCTGGGGAAGGTCAGAGCACTCATGCAAAGACCCTGAGCTTTGGTGCAGAAGACAGAAAGGGAAACCAGTGAGCGTCCACCCACCCGTCAAGTGAAGGGAGTTATGACTCTGAAAGATCTGTGCAGACAAGCCCCTTTTGGACACTATCTATGGACAGTGCTGAATGTCTAGGGATAATTAGATTTTCAGGTAGGTATGCATCACCCAAAATGTTTTTAGAAATATATTAGCCGGGAAGTTTTAATTGTTAACATTTTCCTCTGAGCCTAAGTCCTTGCACACAACTGCCACATTCTTTGACTGGAAATATTAGTTTTGTTATGCCACTTTCCTGCCTTAAAAATCTCTAATGTCTTCTGTTTGCTTAATGAGATAAAGTGCACAGGCTTCATTCTGGCATTCAAAGCATTTCATTCTCAGGCCTCAACTGACATACCCAGCTTTATAATCTATCTTGTGCCGCCCATATTTATCCACTATAATCATTTACATCTAGTCCCTGTCCCTTGAAAATACCCAACGGCTCTCATCTCCGTGCCTCTGCGAATGCTGTTTCCTTCTCCTAATCTGTTCTTCCACCCCTTTGCTCCTTTCAAGGATAGAGAGACTCCCTAATGCCTTCTTTGAACTCACCACCCCTGCAGTTATTTCTCCCACTTTGAACTCCTGTTAGTATTTAACATCTGGGATGCTCATTTGGCCCTTGCCACTTGCTGCCTTTTATTGTTTATGAAAATGATTGTTTTCTTAGATTTTTGCAAGCATTTTTCTACTCATTTTTCCTTTTTCTTTTTTTTGTTAATTCCCTCACCTCCAGGACCTAGAATAGTGTTTTGCGTTCAATAGATGCTCAACAAATGTTCATGACTTGAAAACTCATCCTGAAAAAAAAGAATGCTAAGGAAGGAAGTTAATTTAAACATATTTAATAATAATTAAGTTCAGTTTTCACAAACATTTTTTTCATGTAATTTTCAAAGCAGCTCTAGAGGTGTGTAATGTTATCTCAGTTTCACATGTGAGAAAAGTGAAGCTCAGAGAGATGAAAATACATGCTAATGTTTACACAATCCAAAGGAGGCTACATCTGTCTGTTTGCCACTAGATTCCAAATGCCCAGCACAATCCCTTGCACATGAATATTTTCTGTGCAATAAGTTTGCAATAATCAACTTTTTAACAAACTAATAAATTTATGTTGGAATTATGTTTGCTTCTAAATCCCAAGCTCTGTATTTATGATATGAAAAAGTTTATGGATTTGGTAAATTCAGACATATTTGTCATGCAGAAGTAGCTGAAAGCTGGTTTGCTCCTCATGAAATTTGAAAAAAGGGTTAACTCTAAACAGCAGGAAGTACTAGAAAAATTTCCAGTCCCAACAGGGGACATAAGAAAAATATATGTAACTTCAATAATGATATAGGTCATTGTTTTCCAAAATGCAATCCAAGGAAATTTCACAGTACAACACTAGGTGTTCCCTTTTTTCTCTTTCTTCCATGCTTTCTTTATTGTGTGTGTGTGTGGTTGTGATGTTCTGCAATCATATGTGTTTGGAAAATGCTGGTGTAAACATAGTCTCTTTACTATGACTTTAAATATGTGAGATACATTATGACTCTCCAGGTATGGATAGAATAAGGAGTATTTCCCAACAGAATTTAGCCACAGAACTATTTTTCTCACAACAACCCTAAGACTAGAAGTTCATAAAACAGGCTTTGGGAAACACTCTTGTGAGTATGTACATGTATGAGATATTTCTTATGAGTTTCTAAAAGAAGTATAGGTGTATTGTGATAAATTCCTAAAACTAAGAATGCTGTCACGACTGGATTATCTCCAATGTTATATAGTATGTTGGAGGGAACAGGCAGTATGACCATGGGTCTAAGGTGTTTCTACTCTTATTTCTTGGAGCCTAACATTTTGTCTTTTATTATCACATTCTCTTCCATTCATTTGGGAATCCTACTGGGAGTGAGACAGCTCAGATGTCTATATACTGTGTGCAGTGAATATTTATTGTGCTTTTCTAACCCTTCCCCATACTACTGGTAATGGCATCCACTTTCTTTGGGGAGTTGCCTTTTCTCATCCCTGTGTAATTCTAATGGGCTGGCCAAATACACAACTGTGGGGCTGGGCAAGTGTCAGTTCACTTTGTCAGTAAAAGTCTAGTGGAGAGCACGTAGTCCAAGCCAGGATAAGCAGTGTCCTTCCCAAAGCTCTTTTAATTTGGACCTGGAGGAGAAGAGTTCTTTCACATTGTGTTCTAAAAGCTGGAAGGGTATGTCTGGAGCTACCAATGACCACATTCCCTTACATCAACAAATTTTTTTTAGAAGATAGCTAACGATAGGAAAGACTAAACCTGTTCAGAGACAAATAAGGATGAGAGGAAAGGAGAGAAGAATGGAACAGGAAAGAGCAAGAATGAGAGAAAGAGCACAAGAGGGCAAGAGCTGACATTGTTTTTTTTGAATTCCTGGTTTTGGTCATATCTGAAGCATGTGTCTCTTTGGACTTCCCAGTTACGAGTCAGTGCATTCTTTTTTTCTGCTTAACTAGTTTAAGTTCTGATAATACCAACAAAAGGCAAAGCTACAACAAAAAGCAAAGCTACTACAATGTTGGGATGGTTTTACATAGTGTGCCTGGGGAAATATATTCTCTTACTTTATTTGGTAGTTACCTGCGTGCTCAGGGTCAGTGCAAATGACAGTAGACTGTAGGTTTTTAAATTTATAAAATATTACTATTAAGACAAGACCTTGAGAAATAATATAATCCAACTCCCTGATTTTGCAGGTAGAAAAACTGAGGCATAGAAAGCTGAAGCAATTTTCCCTAAAAATGTAACATCAACTAAAAGAGCACAACCAGGACTAAACTCAAGTCTATGTTCTTTTCCATTTTAACATATTTTCTAATTTTGTCCTCATTTTTTGTCCATGAAGAAAGTGAGTAGGAAATGACATTGTGTATTAGGAAGCAGCTTATGTGGTAGAGAGAATATTGGACTTTGTGTAGGAAGTCTGAGTTTGAATCACAGGTCTGTCATTTCCTTAGGCAGGTTACTTAACCTCACTGAACCCAAGTTCTATTACACAGAAAATGAGGCTAATAATATATACCCTGCATACTTCAAATAATGATTTCTGTAAAAGCACTTTGCAAACTCTACAACACTACTCAAGAGATACTCCAAAAATTATTCTCTGTCATCATGAATATGCTTTATTTTCTTCTTTTGTAAAATGAAGTTTTTACAACTCATTTCAGGGGCAGTTACCGCTTTATCCATATAGGGTAATGACCCTATATTTTGCAGTAACTGTTTCATTTTACTCTCACACTGGGAAGTTTAGCCAACCTAACAGCCATAGGGTATGTTTAATTCTACATGTGCATTTCAGGACAGTAGTATAAACACATGCTACAATTGATAGGACATACCCAATTTTTCTGATCCATATTCCTGAAGTCAGGGTCACTTGACAGAATTCTGTTCTCTCAGCTACCCTAGCACACCTTGATTTTTCTAAATAAAAAATCATTTTCATTGAGTACTTTTATAAATCAGCATGATCATTCTTCTTTTAAGATTATCAGAGGGAGGATGGTTATGAACTGCCAACCTAAATCCCCTTGAAAAACTTTCATTCCTATATCTCAAATGATATAATTATAGAAAAAATTTTGCATATATATATATATATGTATATGGAGAGGAAGCAGTTTTATAATTGTTTCCAAAATCAGTTGCCTTTTCTATAGTAGATTATTTTTCTCTACATCAACAACACCAGAATTGACCTTGTGATTTGCTTTGACCAGTGAAATTTGAGCAGAAGTGACACTCGACACTTTCAAGCAGAAGCTCTAAGAACCATTAAGAGATTCTGCCCTCTTCCTTTTCCCTCTGCCATAATACTAACAGTATCCCAGATTGGGAATGCTCCTTCAGTTTGAGTCCCAGACTGAAGAGCCAAAGCCAGCAATCAATGAAGATGTAACATGACTGAGAAATGCACCTTCCTTAACATGAGCCTCTATATTTTGAGGTCTTTTGTTACTGAAGCATAACTTGACTTAAGCTCACCGACACAGTGTGTGATGACATGTTAAATATACTGAGCTTCCATATAGTAGTGATAGTTCCTTCTCAGTACAGATGGAGAGACTAAAGTAAAAGAAAGAAACCCAACCATGAGGAAAGTAAAAAACTGTGCACCAAGGAAACTAAATGTTTGTCAGTATTTTACTGGTGGTACTTTCCATTCTTCAATTGATTTTTTAAATAGATAAAATTCAAAGATTTTTAATGATGTTTCTAAATAGTTTACAACTTCCAGTCATGGAATAAAAGTATCCAAATCCTGCTAAATTGAGAACTCTAATATCAATCCATAGACATTTTTAAAACTCTAATATCAATCCATAGACATTTTAATAAAAATAAATCACAATCACACAGTGACAGTCTTACCTTTCATTGTATTTTACCAGAAAGACTATCTGCAGTGCCCTTTTGAATTCCCCCACCATAAATTCCTTCACTGGGCCATATTCCCTCTCTCTTTGCAAGTACATCTGCACAATGTCACTTGGCCAACAAGAACTACCTCTAAAGTTGTACGTACCAAACAGCATGTAGAGACTAACAGACAGTAAATTTAAAATCCAATTTGAACAGTTATCAATTTCACATAGAAACCTAGGCAATGCATATCTGATCACATTATTATATGTTCTTTATCTTTCATTAAAAGGCAAAGGATGAACATGCTTGTTCTTCCCCCAGAAGAAAATTACTTTAAAACATAAAGTGCACAGTTTGCCCTAAATGCCCTTTAAATTGTGTATCTCCAGGAAAATCCTCAAGTCAAAACAGTGAAGAATATGTTAAATAATTTCCAATAAAACCTAACTCATTTCTTAATCTCCCTGTCCAATAGCATAATATTTGCTCACCACAAGAAATACCTGGTTTAAACAATTTAGGCACATTCCATTCTAATCTGTTCATAGATTATATGAAGAAAAAAACATAAAATCATTAAAGATAATGAAGCACCAATCCTCTGAGCTGCTTTGTTGTATTTATATCTTAAGAAATTGTGTCTTTAGTTGCGAATTAAAAATGAGTTGTCAGGTTCCCTTAATAATTAATGCTGAAGTGAACAACTGTTTCAAGTACAACACATTCCATTTAATGTTAAACAGTGTTATATTTACTATAATTCCACCTTTCATCCTAATGTCAACCTCTAAATCTTTAATGCTTTAATCACACTTCTTTTTCTGATATCCCTTGTGAGTTTCTCAAACCAATGCCCACTCCTTTGTGATAAGGTGGGCATTTTATGCTGCAAAGGTTAGTCAGCAGCAATTGTTAATTATTAAGGAAAACAAAATGCAGCTGCTGGAAAATTGTGTTTGTTCCCAGCAGGGCATGTTACCTTTAATCTCTACTGACACTGAGGGAAGTGAAGTCATAAAAGGGAGATAATGCATTTCAAGAACATGGCCCCATAGAAAATTAAAGAATTTCCTATAAAATTAATGAGTCTAATTACAGATAATGTCCACATTTTCCTTTCAGTATGTTATCCGCCTTTCTGATAGAGAGCTGGAAAGAGAGGAAGCATGGGTTGAGTTCCCAAGGAGCAGCTTAGTTGCTGGTTGGGTGGAGTCAGGAGAAATGAGAAGAAAGTCAAACTTTGTACTTCAGGGCTTCTATTTTTCCTGGAAACTAATGAGAGGATGAAGGGCCAATATGTGTTAAGAATGCTCTGTCTGCAAAGTAATGTACAAGGCGAGGCATATTTTAGCTCTGCCATTTACCAGGTTTGGGGCCTTGGGCCATAATTTCACCTGAGACTTCATTTCCTCACCGTTATCATGGGTTATTTCAAGGATTCGTTTAAGATATTTTATGTAAAGCTCTTAGTGCAATGCTTGGAATCCAAAAAAACTGCACTAAATATTACCAAATAGTTATTGAATTGTCACTGCAATTCAGAGAATTAGATACTATTATCTCCAATATCATTATCTCCCAATTTAAGCAGGTAGTATGTAGAGGACCCAAAATGTGACCTTGAGTCCTTCACATATTCAAAGACTTCAAAGACTGAGCTACGATTATGTCTTTCATGTGTAAAATGGACCATTTGCCGCCTTCCAAAAAGACAGATGAATAATAAGTGAATAAAGTTTACTCCCCTTCTTCAATAGGTAACTTTTATTTCTAACTTAGTGTTTATAGAAATTCAAGTGGGAAAGATGGCTATATGACAGTTTCAAGAAGGAAAAGCCTCAAGGAACAGCCCCTTAAAGCAGCCTGAATTTCCATATTCTTAAATGCCTTCTGTGCATTGCTCAAAACCTGCAACCTCCTTCAGGAGTCAAAAGCCACAATTATCATCCCAAAATGAATCTGGAGTGGTAAAACTACAATAAAGGCCACTGAACAAAGCCTAGTTTTTAGAGTTAACTGAGCTTCATGGTGCTTCTGGGGAGGAGGGACTCTTACTGAGTCAGACGCTTTGGGGCCCAGGAATTGATAAGAATCCTCAGAATAGTCCTAATGTAAAAAATCCCTCACCATATTGGTTCATAAACCACTGTGAAAATTTGTTGAATCCTATGAATAGTCTACCTAGTAGACTACCTAGTAGTAGACTACCTAGTAGTCTACCTAATAGTCTACCTAGTCTACATTTGTACTTAGGTATCCTATATGGATTTTGCTTTTGATCTAGTGAATTTTAAGAGTTTAAAGTCTAAGACTGTAAGCTGTAAGTTAGAGCAAGTCTTTTAATACTGTCCTCAGCCCATGAGTCTTCCCTGAGGATTGGGGTTGCCCCTGATGTGATCAGTGGTCCACAGCTGGCTGCTCAGTGATCACTGGGTGGATGGGTATGCCAAGGGCACAGTATCTGCTCAGAACTGGTGAATTTGTCCCCAATGTCCTGGAATATCTGGTCCAACCTAATGGCGAAGACCCCTCAGAAGGCACATTTTTTCAGCCCTCCACATATACTAGTCCGATGAATAACTTTTAGTAATACATCTTACGTAAAATGTACCTTACATGAATTTTAATTCACATATGTGAAGGCATTTTTATAAATTATAAGGCACTATGCAAGCCACAGTTAAAATTCCTTGAACTTTTCATTTCAAGAGAAAGACAGAAAAATGAACATTTTCCATTTTTTCACATAATCCTTATAGTAGCCCTCAATAATAACTCTGTTTTGCACTTAAGAAAACATACATCATAAAAGTTTCAAAGTTTCTGTTTAATATCCTAAAAATGTTTACCACACTTCTCCACTTTGCAAAGATTAAATAAATTGCTGAGGTATGAAACTTGGGCAGAATATTCCTTAACGAAGATATTCCTTACCAGCTTTAGATTGATGTTGTGCCAATAAGGGAAAAACTGCACTCAGCAGCTGCATTTTCTCAGCTGTAGGAGAATATTCCACAATGATACTGTACAACATAATAGGACAAAACTTAGTTGTTAAAATCGTGATCTTCAGATTCAGACACACCTGAGTTCAACTCCCATTTTTACCACTTACTAGCTGTGTGACCTTGGAAAATTTACTTAAGGTCTCAAAGCCCTGTTTGCTTCATTAATAAAAAGGAAACATATTTCTCATGAGGCTATTGTGTAGATTAAATGAGAGATGCAGGTTTAGTGCTTGGCATAGGTCTGATACATAGTAAGCCATCTGTGTATATTACCACTTGCTCTGCCATTTATCATGTATTTATTATACACCTCCTATGAATCTCTTTAATAGTTTTTGAAAATTGAAATTCCAGGAGGGTTGAAGTAACCCATTAAGATAGGCTACTCTGTCGTTCTTACGTTTTATTGTCTTTTTCTTGAGCTTTAGTCCCTTGGCTCTACTTCCACTAATACTATGCATTTCCTCTTTCATGTCTCCAAACAGAGCAAGCTTTTTGCCCAGCATTAAGGAAAACAGAGATAAATAAGGGAAAATGCCTGTCTTGATGACCTCGATGTTTAGAGACACAGAGCAGAAAACATCAGTGATTACCTGACACTGGCTGCTATCGGGGCCCAGAGAAGGAGAAGGGAGGAGATTATTCCTTAGCTGGGGTGGGTGAAGAACTACAGGGAGTCTGACACAAGAAGCAAAGTATCATGTGCAGAGGTGGACAGGTGAAGCTAGCTAGGCAGACAGAGGGCAAACCATGAATGCATAATAAGCTGCATGAATCTGGATTTCACTCTGAAGGAAATGAAGAACTAATGATACGGGGAGGAAGATGATGTAAGGGAAAGGGGAGAGTAGAAGATGGTTTACAAGGGTGAGGCTAGAGTCTTAGAGGGCGAGAATGCCAGGCCCTGAACTAGAGACACACATGGCAGACCAGAATTACGGAAAGAGAATGACTTCTGTTTGGAACACACTGAGCAGGAGGTTTGTGGGGATGGTGAACGGCACTTGCTTCTTTTTTTTCCATCTAAAAAGGGAGTTTGGATCAATTGCTTTATCGAACTGAAACTGGGTCTGCTTGCTAGCCTTGCAGCAAAACCCATCTGCTAACACCAAGTTGTGGTGGAAAGTACAGCATTAATTGCCAGCCATGTGGCTGACAGGGTCTTGGTGCTCCGGCCGGGTGTCAAGCCTAAGCCTCTGAGGTGGGAGAGCTGAGTGCAGGACATTGGACCACCAGAGACCTCCTGGCCCCACGTAATATCAATTGATGAGAGCTCTACCAGAGATCTCCATCTCAACGCTATGACTCAGCTCCACTCAACGACCAGCAAGTTCCGGTGCAGGACACATCATGCCAAACAACTAGCAAGACAGGAACACAACCCCACCCATTAGCAAAGAGGCTGCCTAAAATCATACTAAGTTCACAGAGACCCCAAAGCACAGCACCGGACATGGTCCTGCCCACAAGAAAGACAAGATCCAGCCTCATCCACCAGAACACAGGCACCAGTCCCCTCCACCAGGAAGCATACACAACTCACTGAACCAACCTAACTCACTAGGGAAAGACACCAAAAACAACGGGAACTACGAACCTGCAGCCTACAAAAAGGAGACCCCCAAACACAGTAAGGTAAGCAAAATGGGAAGACAGAGAAAAATGAAGCAGATGAAGGAGCAAGGTAAAAACCCACCAGACCTAACAAATGAAGAGATAATAGGCAGTCTACCTGAAAAAGAATTCAGAGTAGTGATAATAAAGATGATCCAAAATCTTGGAAATAGAATGCAGAAAATACAAGAAACGTTTAACAAGGACCTAGAAGAACTAGAGAGCAAACAAACAGTGATGAACAACACAATAAATGAAATTTAAACTTCTCTAGAAGGAATCAATAGCAGAATAACTGAGGCAGAAGAAGGATAAGTGATCTGGAGGATAAAATAATGGAAATACCTATCACAGAGCAGAATAAAGAAAAAAGAATGAAGAGAATTGAGGACAATCCCAGAGACCTCTGGGACAATATTAAATGCAGCAACATTCGAATTATAGGGGTTCCAGAAAAAGAAGAGAAAAAGAAAGGAAATGAGAAAATATTTGAAGAGCCTATAGCTAAAAACTTCCCTAATATGGGAAAGGAAATAGTAAATCAAGTCCAGAAAGTGCAGAGGGTCCCATACAGAATAAATCCAAGGAGAAACATGCCAAGACACATATTAATCAAACTATCAAAAATTAAATACAAAGAAAAAATATTAAAAGCAGCAAGGGAAAAGCAACAAATAACATACAAGGGAATCCCTGTAAGGTTAACAGCGAACCTTTCAGCAGAAACTCTGCAAGCCAGAAGGGAGTGGCAGGACCTATTTAAAGTGATGGAAGGGGAAAACCTACAACCAAGATTACTCTACCCAGCAAGGATCTCATTCAGATTTGACAGAGAAATTAAAACCTTTACAGACAAGCAAAAGTTAAGAGAATTCAGCACCAGCAAACCAGCTTTACAACAAATACTAAAGGAACTTCTTTAGGCAGGAAACAAGAGAAGGAAGACGTACAATAGCAAACACAAAACAATTAAGGAAATGGTAATAGGAACATACATATTGATAATTACCTTAAATGTAAATGGATTAAATTCACCAACCAAAAGACATAGGGTGGCTGAATGGATACAAAAACAAGACCCAAACAGATGCTGTCTACAAGAGACCGACTTCAGACCTAGGGACACATACAGACTGAAAGTGAGGGGATGGAGAAAGATATTCCATGAAAATGGAAATCAAAAGAAAGCTGGAGTAGCAATTCTTATATCAGACAATATAGACTTTAAAACAAAGACTATTACAAGAGACAAAGAAGGACACTACATAATGATCAAAGGATCAATCCAAGAAGAAGATTATAACAATTGTAAATATTTATGCACCCAATATAGGAGCACCTCAATACATAAGGCAAATGCTAACAACTATAAAAGGGGAAATCGACAGTAACACAATAAAAGTAGGGGACTTTAACACCCTACTTTCACCAATGGACAGATCATCCAAAATGAAAATAAATAAGGAAACACAAGCTTTAAATGATACATTAGACAAGATGGACTTAATTGATATTTATAGGACATTCCATCCAAAAACAACAGAATACACATTCTTCTCAAGGGCTCATGGAACATTCTACAGGATACATCATATCTTGGGTCACAAATCAAGCCTTGGTAAATTTAAGAAAATTAAAATCATATCAGGTATCTTTTCTGACCACAATGCTATGAGACTAGATATCAATTACAGGAAAAAAACTGTGACAAACACAAACACATGGAGGCTAAACAATACGTTACTAAATAACCAAGAGATCACTGAAGAAATCAAAGAGGAAATCAAAAAATACCTAGAAACAAAAGACAATGAAAACTTATGGGATGCAGCAAAAGCAATCCTAAAAGGGAAGTTTATAGTAATGCAATCCTACTTCAAGAAACAAGAAAAATCTCAAATAAACAATCTAACCTTACACCTAAAGGAACTAGAGAAAGAAGAATAAAAAGCCCCCAAAGTTAGCAGGAGTAAAGAAATCATAAAGATCAGATCAGAAATAAATTAAAAGGAAATGAAGGAAACAATAGCCAAGATCAATAAAACTAAAAACTGGTTCTTTGAGAAGATAAACAAAATTGATAAACTTAATGGTTTATCATCAAGACTCATCAAGAAAAAAAGGGAGATGACTCAAATCAACAAAATTATAAATGAAAATGAAGTAACAACTGACACTGCAGAAATACAAAGGATCATGAGAGATTATTACAAGCAACTATAAGGAAATAAAATGGAAAACCTGGAAGAAATGGACAATTTCTTAGAAAAGCACAACCTTCCAAAACTGAACCAGGAAGAAATAGAAAATAAAAACAGACCAATCACAAGCACTGAAATTGAGAATGTGATTAAAAATCTTCCAACAAACAAAAGCGCAGGACTAGATGGCTTCACAGGCGAATTCTACCAAACATTTAGAGAACAGCTGAGAACAGCTAACACTTACACTTCTCAAACTCTTCCAAAATATAGCAGAGAGAGGAACACTCCCAAACTCATTCTACGAGGCCACCATCACCCTGATACCAAAACCAGACAAAGATGTTACAAAAAAAAGAAAACTACAAGCTAATATCACTGATGAATATAGATGCAAAAATCCTCAACAAAATAGTAGCAAACAGACTCCAGCAGCACATTAAAAGGATCATACACCATGATCAAGTGGGGATTACCCTAGGAATGCAAGGATTCTTCAATATATGCAAATCAATCAATGTGATACACCATATTAAAAAATTGAAGGAGAAAAACTATATGATAATCTCAACAGATTCTTCTTCTCAGCAGAAGAAGATTTCGACAATATTCAACACTCATTTATGATAAAAATTCTCCATAAAGTAGGCATAGAGGGAACTTACCTCAACATAATAAAGGCCATATATGACAAACCCACAGCCAACATCATCCTCAATGGTGAAAAACTGAAAGCATTTCCACTAACATCAGGAACAAGACAAGGTTGCCCACTCTTATCACTATTATTCAACATTGTTTTGGAAGTTTTAGCCACAGCAATCAGAGAAGAAAAAGAAACAAAAGGAATACAAATTGGAAAAGAAGAAGTAAAACTGCCACTGTTTGTAGATGACATGACACTATACATAGAGAATCCTAAAGATGCTACCAGAAAACTACTAGAGCTAATCAATGAATTTGGTAAAGTAGCAGGATACAAAATTAATGCACAGAAATGTCTTCCATTCCTATACACTAATGATGAAAAATCTGAAAGACAAATTAAGGAAACACTACCATTTACCACTGCAACAAAAAGAACAAAATACCTATGAATAAACCTACATAAGGAGACAAAAGACCTGTATGCAGAAAACTATAAGACACTGATGAAAGAAATTAAAGATGATACAAACAGTTGAAGAGATATACCATGTTCTTGGATTGGAAGAATCAACATTGTGAAATTGACTATACTACCCAAAGCAATCTACAGATTTCATACAATTCCTATCAAGCTATCAATGGCATTTTTCACAGAACTAGAACAAAAAATTTCACAATTTGTATGGAAACAAAAAAGACCCCAAATAGCCAAAGCAATCTTGAGAAAGAAAAACAGAGCTGGAAGAATCAGGCTCCCTGACTTCAGACTATACTACAAAGCTACAGTAATCAAGACAGTATGGTACTGGCACAAAAACAGAAATATAGATCAATGGAACAGGTTAGAAAGCCCAGAGATAAACCCATGCACATATGGTCACCTTACCTTTGATAAAGGAGACAAGAATATACAATGGAGAAAAGACAACCTCTTCAATAAATGGTGCTGGGAAAAATGGACAGTTACATGTAAAAGAATGATATTAGAACACTTCCTAATATCAGACACAAAAATAAACTCAAAATGAATTAAAGACCTAAATGTAAGGCCAGACATTATAAAACTCTTAGAGGAAAACAGAGCAGAACACTTTATGACATAAATCACAGCAAGATCCTATTTGACCCACCTCCTAGAGAAAAGGAAATAAAAACAAAAATAAACAAATGGGACCTAAAGAAACTTAAAAGCTTTTGCACAGCAAAGGAAACCATAAAGAAGATGAAAAGACAACCCTCAGAATGGGAGAAAATATTTGCAAACGAAGCAATGGACAAAGGATTAATCTCCAAAATTTACAAGCAGCTCATGCATCTCAGTATCAAAAAACAAACAACCCAATCCAAAAATGGGCAGAAGACCTAAGTAGACATTTCTCTGAAGAAGATATACAGATTGCCAACAAACACACGAAAGGATACTCAACATCACTAATCTTTAAAGAAATGCAAATCAAAACTACAATGAGGTATCACCTCACACTGGTCAGAATGGCCATCGTCAAAAATCTAGAAACAATAAATGCTGGAGAAGGTGTGGAGAAAAAGGAACCCTCTTGCACTGTTGGTGGGAATGTAAATTGATCTAGCCACTATGGAGAACAGTATGGAGGTTCCTTAAAAAACTAAAAATAGAACTACCATATGACTCAGCAATCCCACTACTGGACATATACCCAGAGAAAACCTTAATGCTAAAAGAGTCATGTACCACAATGTTCATTGCAGCACTATTTACAATAGCCAGGACATGGAAGCAACCTAAGTGTCCATCAACAGATGAATGGATAAAGAAGATGTGGCACATATATACAATGGAATATTACTCAGCCAAAAAAAGAAGAAAAGAAATTGAGTTTTTTGTAGTGAGCTGGATGGTCCTAGAGACTGTCATACAGAGTGAAGTAAGTCAGAAAGAGAAAAACAAATACCGTATGCTAACACATATATATGGAATCTAAAAAAATATATAAATGGTTCTGAAGAACCTAGGGGCAGGACAGGTATAAAGACGCAGACGTAGAGAATGGACTTGAGGACACGGGGAGGGGGAAGGGTAAGCTGAGACGAAGTGAGAGAGTGGCATTGACATATATTCACTATCAAGTGTAAAATAGTTAGTGGAAAGCAGTTGCATAGCACAGGGAGATCAGCTCGGTGCTTTGTGTCCACCTAGAGGGGTGGGATAGGGAGGGCGAGAGGGAGATGCAAGAGGGAGGGGATATGGGGAAATATGTATACACATAGGTGATTCACTTTGTTATACAGCAGCAACTAACACAACATTGTAAAGCAATTATACTCCAATAAAGATGTTAAAATAATAAAATAAAAATGGAGTTTGAGGTATCAACCCCATTATTTGTTTCTTATGCCTACCATAACAAAGTATAACAAACTGGTGGCTTCAAACAGCAGAAATTTATTCTCTCATAGTTTTTGAGGCTAGAAGTCCGAAATCAATGGGTTGACAGGCCATGCTCCCATCTGAAGGCTCTAGGGGATAATCCTTCCTTGACTTTTCCTAGCATCTGGTGGGTGCCAGAAATCCTTGGTGTTCCTAAGGCTTGTAGATGCATCACTCTAATCTCTGTCTTCATCTTCACATGGGACAGTCTTCTTCTATGTGTTTGTGTTCAAATTTCCTTCTTCTTTCAAAGTTACCAGTCATTGGATTAGGGCCCACCCTAATCCAGTGTGACTTCATCCTAACGTGGTTATATCTGCAAAGACCCTGTTATACCAAATAAGGTCTTATTCACAGGTTTTGGTGGGCATGAATGCAGGTTGGGGCACTATTCCACCAAGTACAACCCCTGCATCCCATTTACGAGGGTATCATCAGTGGCTGACGGACTTTGAAGACCCAAGGAAACCATGCTCACCACCTGTGGAAGACTACCACTTGATAGAGGCCACCAGAAGCAGAGAGACCACAATGTACAAGAGTCTGCCTAGTAGCTGAAGAAAAGCTTCCTCGTCCATCCTCCTGCCCAGATCCAACAGACCTTAGGAAAAGAGACGACCCTGGGGTCTACATAAACCCTTGGAGTAGGAGAGGAAAAGCAAGAAGTTTGGCTAAATCCACCCTCCTCATTTAAAAGATGGAGGGGAAAGGTTTGAATTAAATATGGGATTAAGACTATACGTTATATTGGACTTAATTTTAATAAGTGACAGTGGCTGAAAAGTTATGGAATCATCCCAGATGTCATGAGGGGCCAAAAAGTAAGATTTAACGTGATAAAGTGGAAGTCAGTTATTGGAGAATAAAATTCACATCTATACCCCAAAATATAGACAGAAGGCTCCTCTGATTACATGCATTAAGAAGATGTCTAATTATGCTGAGATGTCACAATGAAGCTGTGGTTAAAGGCCTTAACACAACTCACAGGAACCGAGAAAAAACCTCAACAAGGTGTACCATGTCTGTAAGGCGGGACCCAAACATAGCCATGGAGAGAATTTCACTCAGAATGAAAATAAGAAAAGCTCTCATGTTCAGGAAGCCAAAGCAAGCCCCAGAGGACTTGTATTACACTGACCCCCTTCTCTACATCTGCCTTTTCCTTGTCTTTTTACTACCTGCAGAGGAATTTAAGTTTTACACAATAATATTCTCTTTTCCTCCTCAAAGCGCTCTCTCTCTCCACTCCAGTCATGACGGTTTCTGGCAAACAGCGTTCATCCTTTTTTTAAAATACTCAGTGTCACTTTTCAAATCACTCCCCACCCCACCCCACTGACCCCCTCCCATCAACCACATTCCCTAAAGACACCCTTTTCAGGCAGAACAGGGTACTAAGAGCCAAACAAGAAAACTGAAAAGTGAAAAAGAATACTGGAGTTGATCAAAATGAGGAAAATTAGTTTAGCCATGGTTTCAATCCCCTCTGGTCATCAGAGTATGTATTCCAGGCATACGGTTTGAACTGGGGTTCACCATCAGCCACATTTTAAAAAGTCTGCTTTTCTAGTATTATCATACCAGCTGGAGTTACTTATTTCATTCCAGCTCAGTAGGAATCCACAGGCTGCATAAAAATACATTAAGGAATATTTATAAGACGGCAAACAGGACCAAATGTATGGGAAAGAATAATATTGTGCATTGCTCATTACAAACATGATTATTTTGTGTTTGTAACGGATGTGTTGTTAAGGCACAGTGGGTTGTTTGAAGTTTACAAGTTTGTTATGGATTGATTTATTCATGAAATGCTTTGTTTCTATGACAACTTTATTGGTTTGCCTGTGGTCTAAATACATATAGGCATGGCAGGAATTCCACAGTACAAAACAAATTACACAGTCCTCTCTGAATCACTTGCTGCCTTTAGGGAGTGTAGCAAAAGGATTTCCAACCAGGGCAGACATCACCATGCACAGGGCCAGCATTAGAGAGCTCACATAATAAAGGGGAAAAAGGCTTTTCAAGAAGAACAACTTAAAAGTCTCCAACAGCCTCCAACTCTATAATATAAGATGGAAATGAGCAACAAAATGCCCAGCCTAAGATAAGAGAATACAATCTACCCACAATGCATGAGGTTTTTATTCAAGAGAAAACACTGATCAAAGACCCATATTTCCTGCTATAAATAATACCCCTTGAAGGATACCATTAATATTCACAACAGTTGTGTAACTACAAAAGACACTGAGAATTGTTGTTTAAAGAAAATAATAATGGGTTTTTGGAGATAAAAGAGAAGGATGGAAGAGAAAAAAAGAGAGAGAAAAAGAAAGATATTTACTGTGGACCAAGGATAATCAAGGAGGGAACAGCTCTGAGTTATCCAGTGAAACTTAAGTCAGGGAAATCATGCCTGAGGAGATTTAGACCTTGTGAAAGCTGGAAAAGAGAGGGCAGATTTGAAATAATTTTCCTCATATTACTCCAGAAATGGAAACCCATGTATTCATGGGAGGAAAACTTAAAATGAGGAAGATTATTTAGAATAAATTGTTGTTCTTTATAAATCCAAAGAATGCCATGTTACATAATGGACATAGTCTTATATACAGTGAGATAGTATGAATTTAGATTAAAAATATACATGAAGCAAGATGTGTTTCCCAAAAATCATTATTTTAACTTTTTGTGAGAGCTACTTCAAATTTTCTGCTCTTATTTTCATTTCCACAGACCTTTTATTATGTTGGTAAATGTAGAACATTGATTTTGAGGTATATGCCTGCCTGCACAACCTTTTCTTAGAATCAGTTCCTTTCTCCATTTCCCTGCAAAGGGGCTGGATTAGACAACCATATCTCCACCATGTGACTCCACATCACAGCCACTACGGATTAAGTCTGAGTTGAACATCTAACCCAGGGGAAATAATCCACTCACGTGCCATCAACTAATTAATTACTTTCAATAAATTGCATATTCAGAAAATAATGGGGAGGGAGGCAGTGCAAAATGAAAGACCTTGTCAAGTGAGATATGGGGCAGGCATTATCAGCAATGGTGCACCAATGCCACCCTCTAGAGAAAAGTAGAAACAATGGAGTAGGTGCACCAGAGAACACAGACCATATAAGCTATTAAAGAGATGAGGGAGAATGGAAAGAAGAGATGCCTCAGCCCCTGAGGGCTCCAGTTCCCCATTGGTTACAACTTATTTCCCTGAAGATACTATGTCTTTCCAATAAATTATTTCTTTGAGCTAACTTGAGGGAAATTTTTTCCCCTGCAACTAAAAGACTTGATTAAACTGTATAATCTTACTGTGTCATTTTTAACAATGGTTCATTTACCTCTACAATGGAAATATGTTATATGCTATAGCAACTATTGACATGACGTAATTACAGAGCTCTGGCAACCAACGTGAAAAAAAACACTGCAACATGTCCCAGACATTGTCAGTGTATTACCTAGTTGTAATTAGCTGACGTCCTTGATGGTCCAGTTGGTCTAAATATCAATCAGTGGGAAATTTTCAAACCAGTATAAGTGTAATTGATCTTAGTGGTGCAAAACAAATGCTGCATACATTTTATATATTACACAGGTCATACCAGTCTTTATTTGCTGCATTTGATAGAGTCTAGTTCAATGAAATTTGGTGGATGAAACATCCTAGAAACCATATTTTTCTAAAAAATTAGAACACATATATGTTTATGTTGTAGTTTACACAATTGTACTTGTGTGATTGAATCAGGAATATGTTCACATCCAATAACTGAGCATTCCACATTTTGACTTTAGGCTTCAGGGTGTTTGCTATGATGCCATGAGGAGCTTGCACATCAGTCTTATAACTACTCCCACAAGTACTAGGAAATCACCACTTACATACAATGTTTCCCTTGAATCCAAACCTCTTCCAAGTTTGAAAAGAAATCAGTAAACATATTAATGGCTGTGACCCATAAAAATCACTTTCACAATTTGACTCAAAACCACAGAAGAAAACGAATGACTTCCAGGTGAACTGAATACTGAATTTTTCTTGGGAAAATTAAAGTGTCGGGCTCAATCAGTTACTCATATATTATTTTAACAAAGATTGTGTGAGGTCCCACAATGTGCACACACTTTCTCCACCTTGCAGATTATCCATCATCTGGTGAGTCAGACAATAATAAATAAGTAAATCAATCAGTAAGATCCTGACAAATGATGGTAAGTGCTATCTGGGAAACCAATGTGGGGCTGAGATAGGTAAAAATAGAAGGGAGAAAAATTACTTTAGATAAAATAGTTAAGGAGTGATTTTTAAGCTGATCCTTGAAGGGTAAGAAGAATTTAGTTATACGAATAAGAGTGTAGAGACAGGAAGAAACATTCTAAAATACAGGAAAACTGGGCTAAAAACGGTCTTGAGGCAAGAAGGAGCTTGGAATGTTAGAGAATAGTCACAGCTAACACTGTTAAGTGCTTTTCTTCTATTACATCCTTTAACTGAGAAAAGACCAGTAAGGCCGCCACATGAAAAGTTCTTAATATGTATTTATTGAATAAATGGATTTTTTAAAATAACTGTCTGCATCTTATTAAAGTCTAATTACTTATCCATGTGACACAGAATATAGTATTGGAAAGGGACCTGGCTTGAAAATACTGAAAAAGTTACTCAGGATGTTAACTAGATTTACTGTGGTAATCATTTCACAATATATACAAATCAAATCATTACACTGTACACCTGAATCTAATAGAATGTTATATGTCAATTATACCTCCATTAAAAAATAAGAAAAAGATACCCAGATGACACTGGTATGTACCCCTGCTATTTAAACAAAAAGCACTCTTCTAAATAATGAGTCTCTTTTGAGGTTCAGCTTCTGGAATATATATTTTTTACTTCATAGTTATAACAAGGAAATTTGTCCAGATAAAAGCTCTCACGATTGCATCACACAACTCCAGGGGGCACCATTCACGTCATATGCTTTGTCAGTGGTGCTCCTTGGAATTTTGTAATGCAGTGGTCTTGCTGATTAAGCTATATTTCCACAGAGGTCACTGGGATACAAAGTAGATGTGTCTGGCTTACACAATCACGCTTACCTCTGACGATAAAAAAGAAAAGAGAAGAAAAGTTGAATCTCCTTAGAAAAGGCTCATAGAGAATCCTTCTGGGGAACACATACCATATGAACATTTTATCTCAACACTTTAGTGCTGGAACCATTTTGCTAATTTGACATGGGAAGCGCTAATAAGATAAAAAGCTCAGGCGTCCTCATCCCATTAGCACTTCCTCTATAGTTTTTCTGACCCACATTCTGACCTGATCTCTCCCATATTCCCCATGGCTTGTATTGTACTGATTAAACCCTTCATTCTTTTGAAAAGATGTTGGGGAATTGACTGGATTTAACTAAAATTTCCAGCTTAAATTACTGTGTGATTTTTAGCTGATCAGAACCCATTTAGCATCAGTGGCCATGGCCAAATCAAGGGATAGGCGACAGAGTAGAGAAAGGATATAAACAGAAGCCAGTTAATAGGCAATTAAAGCTTCACTGCCTTCCCACTACCACAAAGCTCCTTATCTAGACTCACAAAGGCAAGGAAGAAAGCCAGGCAGTTGAAATCACTCTTTATTTTGCTTGGCCTTTTCAGAGTTTTCTTTTTGTTTTTTGTTTGTTTGTTCAGACTAATCTGCATTCATTCAGAGCTCATATTTTCCAACCCCCTAGCCTCATCTCTGACTGAACTATTTTAGAATTTTTCTTTATCAGAAGTATTTTGATCTCTTCTCATTCGAAACATGCTAGTTTATTCTAGAGAACAATAATTAAGGGATATGGTTGTATTCAACCCTGCCACTCTAAGTGAAACATAATCCCTCTTTGCTCTTCCCCCTGCCAGGGTACATCGCCAGGCTTCAGGTATTTTCTGTTTTAGTGACCACAACCACCTACTTCTTGGCCTTTCCCATATTTTCTCCTTCTTATTCTATTTAGATCATTCCTGCCAAGTCAATTTTCCTTGCATGCTAGGGACCACGTCAGTGTTCCACGGATCTTGACACAAGCTCCTCTGGTAGGCTCCAACTTCAGACTCTGTCACATTCAAGGGTTCTTTCTTCCACTAGCGCCTTGTTTTCTGCCTCTCCATCCATTCCTTAGCACCCAGTCTTCTTTCCCTTCCTGTTCTTCAATTTGATGGTAACTTCTGTAGGTAGGAGGCTGTCCATTTTTATTCTGCTTGTCAAGTGGAGCAGAGCACTACTGAATAGAAGACCCAGAGACCATCTAGCCCAAGTGTTCGTCTCAGAGAGAAGCAAACTAGGGCACAGAAGGTGCGGGTAGCTGGTTACAGTCATCCTGCTGGATGTTGCTGCAGAGCCAGGGTAGAATCAAGTTCTCCCAATTCTCCCTCAGGGCTCTTCCTCTTCCACCAGAGGTTCCTAATGTTTCCAAGAATGAAGACCCCCTTCTTGATGTTAGAATTTTTGAAAAGAGACTTCTGGTTGGAAACCATAGCTTGAGAACATTAACATATTCTTCCTAAGAAAAATCCATCTAAAATTATTGTAAAGAATACGAAGATATAAATCCATAATACCTCACGGAGAGAAAGAAGGCATCAGCAGATGACAGAATTTCATCAGATTCTGGAAAATGGAGAGTTGCTTGAAGAATAATTACTGATGAATCAGGGACAGAAAAGAATCATAGGGCTTCCCTGGTGGCGCAGTGGTTGAGAGTCCGCCTGCCGATGCAGGGAACACGGGTTTGTGCCCCGGTCCGGGAAGATCCCATATGCCACGGAGCTGCTGGGCCTGTGAGCCATGGCCGCTGAGCCTGCGCGTCCGGAGCCTGTGCTCCGCAACGGGAGAGGCTGCAACAGTGAGAGGCCCACGTACCGCAAAAAAAAAAAAAAAAAAAAGAATCATAGCCTAGGGCTGGGAATCTCTACACACGTTTGAATATTTTACATAAACACACACACCATATATACATATATATATATTTATGTCTTATTTATTACTAAGTTTTCTAAGCATTTATATAACATACATTGTTTTAAGAAAAAAATAAAAATTATATTAAAAGAAAAAGGCACTATTTTAAAATTGAGCAATTCTGTGTAATAGAAATCACATTTTTAAATTTTTGAGTGACCAAATGCTCAAAAGGTTAGTTCAAATTCAGGAATATATTAAAATAAATTTCTCATTAATTGATCAAATAGTATCTGCATGCATGTGAAACACAGTATATATGTATGAAAGATCATGTTTTCAGTACATAAATACTGTTTGATATCCACATGGTTGACCAGACTCCCTGCAATAACTTGTTAGTTATTGCACTTTGGGAACCACAACTCCAGACTATTCTATCAATCTGTTAACAGAGCGTAATGACTGACTGCTTGAATGCAGTGAGGATTAGAAAACAACAGAAGAGTCATTCTTCTTGGCAAAACATGATACCTTAGCCAGTGTAGACAATATTTCTTTGTAGGACCCAATACCAGTAGAGGATTTACTTGGATTAGAGGAGATTTGGGCATTTGAGGAAGAATGCAGAAGCCAAGGAGCCAGTAAGCGGAGAGGTTATTTACCTATGGAAAGAGAAGTAGAGTTCAATAACAAAACAATGTATTTGAACAATGCAGAAGGCTCATCAGGGTCATATTTAGGGGATTGGGCTTAACCGGTGTCAAGGCAGGATCTATTTCCTTTTTAAAAGTAATTCAAATAATTCAATTTTGACCTTTATTTACATATTTAATAATAACTTTAGTTATATGAGGATAACTTTTTGTGAATAAATTAGATAACTGTCTTCATTCTTTGATTGCTTATGAGAGATAATGGCAGACCTGTTCCAAAAGTGAATAACACTGTAGGCAGCATGCTCATTTTCTCCTATGCTTCCAGTCAGGCCCAGAGTTTTTCTACACCCAACATATAAGGGACATTCATCCAGTCAACCAGCTCCAGTTCTGGCTTCTCAAACTCATGCTCTTGGGATCCTTGTATTTTCATCATCTTTGTAATGATACTAAGTCTATCTTGATAGCTTCCAGATCTTCAAAGTCTATCTGTTTAAAAATATTGACTAAAATGGCTTAATTCTATATTCAAGCCAAAATATTTTTCAAAAGAAGAAAATCTCTCTAATATGAAAAATCTGTATATAACTTCTTTCTGATGCAACTCTGAATTACTATCACTCTCAACTTCTTTTTTTAACATCTTTATTGGAGTATAATTGCTTTACAATGGTGTGTCAGTTTCTGCTTTATAACAAAGTGAATCAGTTATACATATACATATGTCCCCATATCTCTTCCCTCTTGCATCTCCCTCCCTCCCACCCTCACTATCCCACCCCTCTAGGTGGTCACAAAGCACTGAGCTGATCTCCCTGTGCTATGTGGCTGCTTCCCACTAGCTATCTATTTTATGTTTGGTAGTGTATATATGTCCATGCCACTCTCTCACTTTGTCCCAACTTACCCTTCCCCCTCCCCGTATCCTCAAGTCCATTCTCTAGTAAGTCTGCATCTTTATTCCCATCTTGCCCCTAGGTTCTTCATGACCATTTTTTTTTTTTAGATTCCATATATATATATGTTAGCATATGGTATTTGTTTTTCTCTTTCTGACTTACTTCACTCTGCATGACAGTCTCTAGGTCGATCCAACTCACTACAAATAACTCAGTTCCATTCCTTTTTATGGCTGAGTAATTTTCCATTGTGTATATGTGCCACATCTTCTCTATCCATTCATCTGTTGATGGACACTTTGGTTGCTTCCATGTCCTGGCTACTGTAAATAGAGCTGCAATGAACATTTTGGTACATGACTCTTTTTGAATTATGGTTTTCTCATGGTATATGCCCAGTAGTGGGATTGCTGATTCATATGGTATTTCTATTTTTAGTTTTTAAGGAACCTCCATACTGTTCTCCATAGTGGCTGTAACAATTTACATTCCTACCAACAGTGCAAGAGGGTTCCCTTTTCTCCACACCCTCTCCGGCATTTATTGTTTGTAGATTTTTTGATGATGGCCATTCTGATCAGTGTGAGATGATATCACATTGTAGTTTTGATTTGCATTTCTCTAATGATTAATGATGTTGAGCATTCTTTCATGTGTTTTTTGGCAATCTGTATATCTTCTTTGGAGAAATGTCTATTTAGCTCTTCTGCCCGTTTTTGGATTGGGTTGTTTTTTGATATTGAGCTGTGTGAGCTGCTTGTAAATTTTGGAGATTAATCCTTTGTCAGTTGCTTCATTTGCAAATATTTTCTCCCATTCTGAGGGTTGTCTTTTCATCTTGTTTATGGTTTCCTTTGCTGTGCAACACTCTCAACTTCTTTAAAAGCACATTCCTTCCTCCCCCTCTTTCCTTCCCCTCTCCCTCTCCCTCTCATCTCTCTTTCTCACTGTCTAAATTTTTTGGCCCTCAAATTTCACCATGAGGTATGTGGGCTATGATCATGTAGGAATTTTGAAAAAAAACTTCACAGTGGTGACTGTGCCTATCTTCATCAGATAGATGAAGCAGATAAATGTCTATATAAGTGTAAGTAGTAAGAAAATAAGTATACCCACACTCTATTTGTTAGATTTAAGAAATAAGTTGTTTACAGTTAGACCAATAGATAAAAGGTGACCATTTGAAGGAGAAACCCAGTGAGTCAAACTTAAAGAAATGTGAAATTTTTAGAAACACTTATTATTTTAGCAAATATTTTCTCCTTGTACATGACAATTGTCAACAAAAATGAAGATGAGTAGGATTTTGCACAAGCAGACTGTAGGCAGGGCAGTAAGTGTTACACCATTATAATGGTACCATTTTTCTCCAAAATTTTGGGAATACTTTATTGTTGTTTTTTATAAGTCAAAATAGGCTATGGTAGCAAAAAAGCAAAAGAAATTATTTCTATTTCATGACACAAGTCCATTGGGTCTGGAGATTGGGGTTGGAGGTAGAGGCTGTATTCATCATAGTGACTCAGAGATCCAGAGAGATGGATGCTCTATCTCAACACATGTTTCCATGCTCACCTCAGCAGGGAGAAAAAAAAAGCACACTAGTTGGACATGCCACATAGCACTCCTACTCTGGGGTATTCTAGAAAAATGTTCATCAGCCAGAACTTTGAGGAAAAAAAGCACTGATTCGGAGTGTTTGCAAATATCTGAGTGTAAATACTCCCACTGTGACTGACTTTAAGTTATCAACATGATGAACGTGGAGTTAGAAGGAAATGCAGACCATCATATAGTATTTTCACCACATAAAGACGACAGACAGGAATACCCTCAAGAAAATCCAAGATAATAAAATATAGTGAACTAATTAGGAAGTGGTGCTTTTTGAGTATTTATTATCTTACATTTTAAACTTTATTTCTTAATTTATATAATTTAGTTGTTAATAATGGCTATTTTCATCTATCAGCACCCCAAATTTGTGCTTGAAAGAGCCAGTACAAGCTAACTCCAAGGCACCACTAGGGCCAGTTCACTGGGGAAAGCAAGTATGATCACTCCTATCTTTAAAGGTAGCAGGGAAGGCAGTCCTGCTGTACATGTAGAATGACTACTTTAGTTTCCATGGGAGCCTTGACAATCCATGTAAAATCATATTTATTTTTCAAAATTCTAGTGAGAAACTGAAGACAGAGCTAATTAATTGAAGTTAATTAGACTTAAGCAGAAGAGTAGGTAATCTAGGATTACTCAGTGAATGGCTCAGTTAGCCAACACTAATTCATCAGCTACTGGAGGACCAGGAGCAAATTTATTCATCTTTGGACTCTTAGTTTCTAGTACAATACCTAGCGCACATTGGTTCTCAAGAAATGTTTATATGAGTGACCTAAAGTTAGTAGTATATACTATTTTCTGATTCATGTTTAGACTTTTCTATCTGCAGTAGAAAGGCTAAAATTTCAGTATGTTTATGCACTATCAAGATGCTAAAATCTTAGAAGTTGTAACTACTTTAGAATGGAAGGGCAATCTTTGGTCCTTTTGACTATGAAAAAACTAACTTTTATTATTATCAGTCTCCAATATTGCAATTCGTATAGTTAGGCATGTTTTCTGTCCTCTTGTGATTGTAAAAGATAACTGCTTTACCATCTGATTTAAGCACAGACCTCTATTTGCATGTGTGTATTTGCTACAGTAACAACGGGCTTGAGGGTAACATTGGTCTGCTTCTAACCTATGCTGCATTCATTTTCCCAACATATTGTCTAAAGTCATAGGTTGGTGACAGAAAGGTTATTTGACTAAAATCTGTTTCTTTTTTTTCCTCAGGAATGCTGCCTTTTAAAGACTTCGAAATTTGAAACTGATTCACCGAAATAATATTTTAGGGAAATCCTGTATGTTTCTTTAATCATCTGTTTCTCTTCTGGGTGTAACAATTTCTGCCTGTGGAGTCAACAGAGCTTACTGTAGTTGTTAGTTAACTGTAAGTATTTTCTCTTTGGAATCACTAAGATATCATCCTCCTTTAAAAAAATCATATAGAAATAAACCAACCACCCTCTCCCCAAAACTCCCCTTGGTATATTTTAAAATTTGTTATTAATTAAATATGATTCTCTTTTTCAAAACGATGTATTCCCTCCTCTCCTCACTCCCTCTTTCCCTCTCTCCCTTATTCTTTTCTTTCTTTCTCCCTCCTTCCCTTCCTTTTCTCCTTCCTTTCTTCCTCCCCCACCTCCTTCTTTTCTTTTACTTTTACTCCCATCAGATTTTGCTAGCACACCAGTGTTATAAAGTTTTCTGAACTTCCAGAAGTACAATGGGCTCATGAACTTGATCTTATTCTTCCTGCACCTCTAGTAAGAGCACACTTTGTTCATAAAATCTTTAAAGAATGACTATCATCAGATAATTTTTCCTCAAATAAAGATGCATCTGTTCTCTTCAAACCCATTAATTTTTCAGAAGCAAAGCCATTTGCTTACAAATGAAAACAAGGATTTTGTTATATGTATCAATCAGGGTTCAATAAAAGAAGCAGAACCACTAGAAGATACACACACACATATCACATGTTTATATATAAAGGGATTTGTTACAGGGGTTTACCCTTATACAGCTGAGATAGCTGGTTATGCACTCTCTGTAAGGCTGCTGTCTTTGAGTCTGATGTCAGGTCTTGAAGTCCACAGGGCAGGCAGTCATGAAGGGAAGATGAACATAATATGAGGTATCAAGCGTAAGCTAGAACCCACAGGCATAGGCTGGAAACTGTCAAAAAGAGGGTGAAGCCTATATTTTTTATTACCTTTGACTTATGGACTTGGCTCAAGAGTTGCAGAAGCTGGAGGATCTAGAGGAAAGCTGATCAGTTGCAGGCCCAGTTCTGCCACATGTCAAGGAGGTAAATCAGTGGATTAGTGATAATGTATGTGAGCTACAGAAATGGCTGCTGCTTCCTTTCTGCCTTCCAAATATCACAATAATCTCTCTGTGGCCCACCCTAACCAGAAACACACACAAAAGAGAATTCTGGGCGCTGAATTCATCCTAGCCAAGCTGACACATTACAAAGCCACCAGAGTTTGTATATGTGTCATTTTTGCAATCTCTCTTTCCTCTACACCTACATCCAATCTAACACACGTTCTATCAATTCTACCTCTAAAGCGTATTCTAAATTCATCTTTTTCTTTCCATCTCTATTTCCACTTTCTAGAACAAGCCACCATCTTCTCTCACCTGCACTCTTGCGATCACTTTAATTGTTCTGTCTTCATTCACTCTTACACGTCTCCAATCATTCTCTAAAAAGCAGCTGGACAAAGCCGGGCATGCCTCTGCCCTCTTTAAAACACATTAAATCACCTTGTTACCCATAAAATAAAATACACATTCCATGACAACATAATGCCCAACACGATACAAGATCTCACCCCAGCTTCATCTCGGGTCACTTTCCTCCTTGTTCACAAAGCTCCAGTCACACTGATTTCCTCTTGCTTCATTCATTAAACCCTCTAAGCATGTTCCCACTTCAGGCCTTGGCACATACAATTTTCTTTGTCTGGAATTGTATTCTCCCAGATTTTCATCGTTCTGTCTTCTTTTAGTCCTTCAGAAATACCACATTCTCAGTAAAGCCTTCCTTGAACACACAGTTGAGAATGGGTACCCCCGTCCAATTCTTCAAATGTTTTTAGACTCATCACATTATTATAATTTATAATTATACAATTATTTGTATCCATTTTAAAAATATATTCTCCTGCCTCCCCCCATAAGACTATACATTTTTTTTTTTTTTTTTTTTTGCGGTACGCGGGCCTCTCACTGCTGTGGCCCCTCCCGTTGCGGAGGACTAGCTCCGGACGCGCAGGCTCAGCGGCCATGACTCACGGGCCCAGCCGGTCCGCGGCATGTAGGATCCTCCCGGACTGGGGCACGAACCCGCGTCCCCTGCATCGGCAGGCGGACTCTCAACCACTGCACCACCAGGGAAGCCCCAAGACTATACATTTTTATAAGGACAGAAGTCATAACTTTTCTGACCACTAATGTATACCTAGAATCTAACTCAGTACAGTAAGTAGTCAATAAATGTATGTAAGTAGTCAATAAATGTATGTGGAATTCATGAATGGACGTGTCATTCCTGGACTGAATGAATGTATACCAAATTACCAGCTTAATTTCACAAGAAAGAAAAAATAGAGAAGAGACATATTTACAATTGTAATAGGAACAGCAGGGACTATTTCAGAGATTTATGGCAGATCCACTAAATGATTATGTTGTACAATCATTAAAATGATGGTTTTTATAAAAGAATCATGTGAAAGACACTACTTGTGATACAATGTTAAATTAAAAACCAGGGTAAGATATATTGAATATGATTTAAACCAGGTTGTAAAAAGATATATGGGAAAGCAAGGGAAAGGAAATGCACCAATATGTTAGTATTGCTTTAGTGGGATCATAAGATTTTGATATCTTCCCTTGAGTCTTTTTATATAACAGTAAAAGGCAAAAATAGAAAGTCTAATATTTTTATGTCATCAGTTTACAGAGTGATTTCACAAATATTATTTTAAATGAAACTCAGTAATCCTACAGGATGTCTAGAAATGTACATGAAATCTCCATTTTTGAATCAGGAAACTAAAAGTCAAAGAGATTGTTAGATGTCAAACATCATGCAATGGCAGTGGTAGAGCCGATACTCCAACCAAGTTAGACTCCTATGATTGCAATTCCAAAGCCCTTTCTACTTTATCTCACTGTCTTCTAGATAATATATTAGGGCAGTAGAACCCTGAAGCCCACAACCTAGTATAGGGATGGTGACTATGATGCCACTTCCCACCTCCACACCAGAGGAGAAGCTGCTGATCCATTGTGCCATTCTTTCCTGCTGAGCCCAGAGGTAACTTCAGAATCTTTCTTAACACAAAAACTCCACCAGTCACTAGTGAAATGACACATGTTGACTATTGAGAATCCAAGCTATCTAAAAAAGAAGAGAACAAAAGCAGGGCAACTGAGCAGAAGAGTATGAGGCCAAAATATACATCAAATTTGTTGGAAATGAAAACAAGTAAACTTAGTGACTGAGAGATTTATGAAATAATCATTTGTGCTCTATACAGATAATGGGAATAATAATTAAATTGTATTGAAATTCTGAAATGTAATGATCAGGATATACAATGGAGTGGCCAAGATATTAGCAATAAATTATAGTGGAAAATATGTTAAATATTATTTTTCATATATGTGAAAGTTGAGACAGGGGTTGAAAATCAATGATAAGAAAAATAAGTGCTATAGAATATAGTGCAGGTCAGGAAACGGAAACTTCATTGTGATAATCTGGAAGGCTTTAATATGGGTATACTGGAACTTGAGACAGACTCTAAAAGAGGAGCATTATTCAAATAAGAGAAAAGAAAGACATTCCAGGTGAAGAAAGTGACATGTACTATGTGTAGAGTGTGAATTCTACACTGTGAAAGCAGAATAAATAAGATATCAATAGAATAATGAGTAGAACTCTAGATCCTACAATCAGAATTTAGGACTGAGGAGGAATATCATGGACTATAATCATTATTCTTGGTTCCATCCCCTCATTATGAGTGAGTCTAAGAATCAGAGAGATGATATTATTTGACAATGATTATATGCCAGTTAGAAACCAAATAAATAATATAATCCAATTGTCTTAACTCCCACTTCAATGCTTCATCCACTTCCCTACATTACTTTTAGTTTAGTTGGACATGAAAAATGGTGGCCGAAGAGGTAGCAACTGCTTAGGAAGATAGAGCTTGAATTTTTTTCTTTAAGTAATGAAGAACCATTGATTATTTTAGAGCACCATGGTGATATGATGAAAATGTTATGTTAGAAAAACTATTCTGAAAGTGGTGTTCAGGGTATTTAAGGGTGAGGGAGGGTACTTAGGAGAATTGGTAATTTTCTATACCTGAAAAGGAAAGGGCCTTTGCTAGGGTGGTAGTTGTAAACATGGGGAAAAGGCCAGATAAAATACAAGAAATACATCTACAAGACATAGTAATCAGTCCAATAAAAGGGGATTCAAATTCGAGTGTGTGTGTATAGTATAGTAGTGTATATATAAATACATGTATATATTTGAATTATAAGGGGTCAAAAGTAGCAAGGATCTATTTGGGAATGAATAGTCAGAAAGATGGCAAGTTTGTTTTTGACATTTCTGATTTGGATAAATCCACAACACTCAAATGAAAACATCCTCAGATAGTAGGAAATGTGGGCTATGTTAAAAGAATAAAAAAGTTGAAGATAGATTTGAGATGAAATGGGACCTTAGCTAAAGCAGAATCTAGAAAGCCAGTATTAGAAGACCGCTGAAAGTGCCTTAGGACAAAAGTATATCGAAAGAGCATGGGGGCTTCTAAGTGAAAAAGGACAAGTGCTTTAAGCATTTGGGAACTCAATAAAATTAATTTATTTTTTAGCACCTTACAGGGGTAGAAAAAACTATTTTATTTTGAGGTAAAACGACAACATTAGAAGGCTCTGCTCTTCATCCAGACATTTTACAACTCCAAATGTCTCTTCCATCTGTCACAAAAGTAGGTGGAACATACTGTACCATCTTAGAAATTTGAGGGCATTTATATAAAAAGTACTTGGGCAAATGGCAATTTCTATCACAGTAGAAACATATGTAAAATTGTATAGTATTCTGGGAGAATTTTTCCTTAGAATAAATTCTCTAGAGCAGTAGTCACAATCTGAAAGAGGCAAAGGAATTTCTGAGTCATATTTATGTTAAAGGACATAAACCCTTTACTGCATTTTGATCCAGAGGATTGGGGAAGGAGAAGGAGGGGGAAGACTGGGCAAAGCAGTTTCCTGGGTGAAAGTTTCGGAACTGAGGTGAAAAAATTAATTTACAGTTTTGCCTCTCTCAGGGGGTGTTGTAAAATAAAGAAAGCTGCAATTTCAGTACACTGGCTCAGGGAAGATGGGACCTTGGTACTGGGAGACCAGTACAGTCTCTCTTTCTACTTTCCCAAGTGATGGAGTAGATGATAGACTTCTATTTCTTTCCTTAAATCAAAGGTTTCTATTCCAAGTCTTCCATCAGCATTGAATTTACCTTTAAATTCCAGGGTAATGCAGAGCCATATATGTGAAGAAAAAAAATAGGAAAAAAGTAAACATTTTATTTCTAGTATATACTTCTTTTTGATTTATATTTGGTAATTGATAATTTTAGCTATTACTTCTGCCTCTTTGTTTTAATTCCTCCTGAGTTTTAAAAGCATTCCTTATGGAGAATTAAAAAAAAATTTAATTTAGAAAGTTTGACCCACTTTTAAGTTCTCCTTTTATTTTTCTCTGGAAACTAAAATTAGATATTTGGATTTGTGTTTAATAAACACAAACATTCAGGAGTGTGGTTTGTACATGAGCAACAACTTCTGTTTGGTAATTGGCACTTTTCCTCTTTCTGGTGAACCACATTTGTACAGCTGAATTTAGAAATGCTTTAGGAGAAACATTGCCAATCTTAATATTATAATTTTAATATTTTTAAAAGCCACTGATTTTAAATAGTAGAAAGAAAAATGTCATGACAGCTAAAAGTGATATGGAGGTGAAATAGCTAGAATACCTCACTTCTCTCCTAAAAAGATAGTAAAACGACAGTTGGATCAGAGAGGCCTCATTCACATTTGATAAGCTCTAGATCATAAAGGATGTCCTAAATGCATTTCCATTTATTTCTGATGGAATGATAGCTATACAGTGGGAGTTCAATAAATATTTTTAGAAGAAGGGGAGAAGAGAATCTGTATATATACACAATATTTTTAAAGTGGAAGTGTACAGATTGAGTTTTCCTTTTAAAGACATGAAACTCGAAAAATTAATATGAAAGCTTTGTCAGGTGTAAATGTTATAATGAAATATTTAGCTTGATGCCAAGTCCAATGGGCTGCCAATTCACTTATCTATGTTAGCAAGTCTATTTTTTTTTTTTAAAGAAAACACCTTTTTAAATGTTTCCTTTTATTCATCCACTTGTCCCCAAAATGAGACCCAAGTGATGAGTGACTGGTATCTGGTAGCTCTGGGGTAAACTAGAAGGCTGAGACTTTCACTTGTGTCCTAGCATGTAGCCGAAGCACCACAACCTGCCATGTAACCACAGGGCCACAACTGGCCACACAGAAGGCTCACTGCTCAGCTCTGAAATGGTAGCAAGTGGCTGTTAGCTGAAACCGACAGCTGAAATTATCTTTACATTTGTGCCTTGGCCCTGTGCTTACAAATATAAGAGAAAGTTACTGTGTACATGGGTTGTAGAAAGGTATTTTGGGGGCTAATGCTCACATTTGCAATGCATGTAGTTTATGTATTTATAAGCATGAAGCATATGCAAACTTTGTTATATATATGTATATATGTGTATGTATGTATATATATATATGTGTGTATATATGTGTGTGGGGGGGTATTTTGTTTTGTTTTTTGTTGTTAAATAAGAAAAGGGTTTTACATTTTTTTCCCTTTGGGTTACAGCTGTCGATTTGGTGTCTAAAGCCAGGTTGGTGTCTGTGTCTGGTGTTTTGCCAGTTTATAGCAAGGGCAATAAAATGAGCTTTCAGATTCTCACATTGGGAGGGCCTCACATCTCCTGGGATGTTAAGTCCAGGAACCTTTCGGGCTGTCTATAAAATATAGACCTAGTAATTCAGCAACTGTGGAGCTGTCATCAGCAAGAGAGGGAGACCTAGAAGGAAAGGGAATGAATATTCATATGACAAATGCTGCCTAGAGAAGCTGGGAAAATAAATGATAAACCATCATATTTGGCTGAGGTGTTACACATGATTGAAAGAAAAGACATTAAAATATGGATGGGTGGAAGGCATTTCAGGAGGAGCTAGTCACCAGATGGTAAGTAATTCTAAAGCTCTTGTTCTTTGTATCTCTGACTTGGAAAAATGGTCATAGTGAAATGACCTCTGAGAAGGATACTTTTTTAGAGGATCCTCAAATATTAAGCTTATGTTTATGTCAAACAAAAGGTTAAGCAGCACATATGATTCCTTTTTATCCAAGGTACCAAATTCTTTGAAAATCAGGACATACAAAGAGCTATTTCTATGAAAAATTCATCCACATTTACTGTTTATGGAGTAAAACAGCACAATACAAAAGGGACGTAAACCAAGACTTTGCCTAGTAATTCTAGAAGCTTTTTTCCCACAGAGAGTTTTGGCCCAAGGCATTTTAAAATTAACTGACTGGGTCAAGGGAAAGGTACCTTTATACCCTGCACTGGCTAGAACTGATCATAAACATGTCCGTGATAGCATCATAAACTTTCACTCAAAGCCACTAGGCCAAGTAACTAGATTGCAAAAGTTACATTATACTTGAGTCCAGAGTTCACAAGCAAACAATACATGTGGCCTTTGTTCCTCAGAGAGAGTCTCAATTAATTTGAAGAGAGCATGAATTATGGGATTCAAGGTTCATATTATGCTAACTTTGGGGGAGTCAAGTAATAGTCAAAGATGTCAATTTATTTGTCTGGCTTTCTGGCTTTCTCTCTCTCTCTCTCTCTTTCTTTCTGTTTGGTTCACCTAGCTAACATCTTCTGCTAGGCCTCTAGCTTCTGGAAATCAAACCAATGCATACTAGAATAGAAGCCTAGCCTCTTTTCAATCTGATATTTGCTTCTGGTGTCGTTTCAGCTATTAAGGCACAAATGTGAAGCTGAAATCTGCCATTCACCAGAAACCTAAATTTTGTGCCTGTCTTCTTTCCTCAGGTTGGTCTCCATTGAAGAATAACATCTCTACCCTAGAAGTTTTTAAAGTGTGCTATTGGCCTTGGACTTGTTGATTTGGACTGCTGGTCCCTAGAAAGGTTTATCCATCTGTTTTAGAGTATTTTTTAAGCTCCTACTGAGACAAGTATCAACTTTTTCTGTCCACTTACTTGGAACTTCTAAAATGTTTTGGAGTCAGAGTCAGCCCAGGTATATCAAATTGAAAGTTAATAGAAATGGCTTTTGATCCTGACCCTGCTACCAACTATGAGCCCAAGGTAAGTCCCATAAAATTCTTGGGCTTCAATTTCCTCATCCATATAAGTACTAAATTCCCAATGAGATTGTTCCCCATTTCCAAAGTTCTTTGATTTGTGATGACATAACAAAGGTTAAGATTAGTCACAAGAACTGAACTGCTAGAAAAGGGTTTATTTAAGTAGATGTTTCCTGGAGGTGAACAGAAACATCAAAGGGCTTTCCTTTGAGTGTGTGCAGTCAAATAAATCCAGGCATGACCTGAAATTTTTAGAAACATGATTACAGACATCACTGTCCTTTGTATTTGAAGAGAGTGCTACTGACTGTGATTGCTATATCTCTGGATGGGAAACTAGAATCATCTAAATGTGCTCCATAACCCCTTTCAAACACACAGAAAGGATAACCATATTTGTAGAACTTAACACTGAAGGTAACTTTTGCTAATGTATGAATGACCTTTCCCTTCTATTACTGACCACCAGGTAAATGTGTCTAAAGCTATTATTAGCAACTTCCCAAAGATATTACATGATTGGAAATAGTTTTTCAATGTGTCCCAAAGTAATTTTAGAACATTTTTATTAGAGAGATTACCTTAATCTTAGTATTAATGGCATTATCACTATTAGTATCCAACTGTTTTGTTTTTGGTCATCGATAACTTTAAGCCTTAGATAAACCAGAAGTTTAAGCCTAAATATGTAAGAGAATTGTTTGAAATATACCAGTTTCAGATACCACTTAACAAAGCTCTCCATAAAGTTTTTTGAGTAATTTAGAAAATTATCAAAATTGAGGTGCTGAGTTCCCAGCTCTTGTAAAATTAGTAACAATTCTTTCATTTTCATAGACCAAAAGCTTTGAAATAATTTTAATTTTACATGTCTTTTATTCATAGCAATGAGGAAGGCATATCCATCATTTAAGCCTTACTATGACTCTCTTAATCTTCATAGCAAGTGTTTTTAGCAATAAGCAAACTGACTCTGATTGGTTAAGGAATTTGCTTCAAGCTAAAAATGCTAGAGTTTTTACTCTAACAGAAGTTTACCTAATTCAGAGTTTTAATTTACAAAGACTATAATTTTGTCATTTATTCTTTTGCTTACTCAATTATAGAGTACCGTTCAATTACAGGAACTATACTAGGTTATGAGAATTTGAAGATAAGCAGGACAGAATCCCTGTCCTTTAGGAGATAATAGCCTATAGGGGGAGACATTCAGCAAAACAATTTTCACCATAGTGTGGTGAGGGCTATAAACAAGAGCACCCTCAGGGAAGAGAACCCAACTCAGACAGGAAGGATTAGGGATATACCACCTGTCTTAGACGTTGAGAAGATATTATCAAGGAGGAAAAAAAAGAGCATGGAGTCATGGAGGTCTTAGAGATCATGGTGCTTAAAAACAGTTCTGTATAAGATAATTAACAGGTACAAGGGGCAAGTTGCAAAAATGACGGGAAAGCCAGGTTAGAGTCAATCCTGAAGAGTATTTTATACAATGGTGATAAGTTTGAATGTTATTTGGAAGGCAATAATGAGATATTGATGGATTTTAATCAGTCATGACAGTATGGGGAATAGTTTCAAAGGAAATAGCTGAACTTAAGATCAGTTAAGAGTCTACAAAAGTCAGTTGATTAAATGATTAGATCTTGAACTCAGCAAATGGTAATGAAGATAAAAGGCCATGAGGTTAGGAGAGTGGACACATTTGACAGATATTAAAATGTTACAATACATAGGATTTGGATACTCAGTGGATATTTATAGAAGGAAAGGGGGAGATGGAGAGACATTTATGAACATTTTAGGTTTCTGTTTAGAACAGAGGGAAAAAAGCAGATTTGGAAGTAGTAGTAACACATTCCATTTTAAGCAATTTAATCTTGACGTATTCCTCGGACCCCTAAGAGATCTAAATCTCTATAAGCCTCGGAAACAAATCTACTCAAAGCACTTGAATGCTAGCGTCTGGTACAGAGAGAGTTCTGGGAATCATCCATATATAGGAAAGAGGTGTAGATAAAAAATATCCAGAGAGAAGTTATTCTTGGGAAAAGAGTCACATACACTGTCCTGAGGAACAGTAAAATATGTCTTTGTTGGAGAAAAGGGAGCTGCTAATGGCAAGTGATGGTGAGATGTTAGATGATGATCTAGATGGTGTCCTCTAACGTTTGCAGGACAAGAGTACAAGATGAGTCTGTACGAGACCCTACCTCTTTCTCTTCGAATTCTTATTTCCACCTGTCATTTGTGCATGTATGGGGATAGCGGACGATTCAGCCTGAAAATCCAAATTCCATCAAAACCTCCTCCCCTACAACTGCCACTTTTTGCCACTGTTTGGTCCTAGGGGATGTGCATTCTGGCAGCAAAGTCCCCGGTGAGGACAGTCACAGGGAGGAGGCTCCATTTGATCTTAGAAGCAGACTTAGCGCCATTGGGCAAAGAAATATGTTGGCCCAAGTACCCAGAGCATGGTAAGTGGGTAGGGAAGAAGCTCCCAGTGGGCATGTCCCTCTGGTGCTGAGACTGCTTACCCTTTTGAAAGGTGCTGAGTTCCCAGCTCTTGTAAAATTAGTAACAATTATTTCATTTTCATAGACCCAAAGGCTTTGAAATAATTTTAATTTTACATGTCTTTTATTCATAGCAACAGGGAAGGCATATCCATCATTTAAGTCTTACTATGACTCTCTTAATCTTCACAGGAACTGTAAAAGGGACACAAAGAGTGGCCTCTAATGCACATAAACAAGGGCAAGATGCCCCACATACCCTGATTTAAGGATAGTACTGGACAAAACAAGCAGACTGTAAAACAGGGATATTTTTACAAAGCAATAGCAAGAGGTTTCAGGATTATAATATAAATTGCTATAGAGATGTCAAGTGAGAGATAGGGTTAAAAGTTAAGAATGTCAAGTGAAAGATGTATTCATCAATTGAATGGACATTTGATTATACTAAGTTATTGTTAATTTTTAGGTGTGACAATGATATTATGGTTATAAAAATGCTTTTATTTTAGGGATTCACAGAAAAGTATTTATTTATGAACAAAATGTTATGGTGTGTAAAATTTTGCTTCACAATAATCCGGTTGGGGTAGTGGATGAGGTCATAGATGAAACAGAATTAGCTATATGTTGATAACAGGCATGTGTTATATTATTCTCTTTGCTTTTGAGTATTTTTTAATATTTCCCATAATAAATGTTTTTTTAAATGTTCATGCAGTTTGGCAGCTATTAAGGCATTGATAACATCAACAGGAGAAAATGCTATGTGGAGCGCTGGATATGATAGTGAAGTCAGGTTTAGAAAGAATGAAAGAGGAGCAAGTAGAGATCTCAAGGGTTAAAATGTCTCTCTGGTAAAAAAAAAAAATAAGATAGTGGATGAATAGGAATACAGAGTGTAAGAATGGGTGACTTTAATGGGCTAAGTTTGAATACATTTATATGCTGAAGTGAAGGAGCCTAAAATGAGAGATGAGGCAGGCAAGAGGTGACAGATCATGGCTCACCTCTTTTCCTGAGGACAAAGTGTCTATTCTTGGTCATGTAGGCTCCTGCCTTTCCCAAGACTCTTCAGCTACTTTCATTTTCTTGGGATGGCCACAGTTTTCAGTGTGGACTCCTGAGCCCGTCTGCCTGGGTCTAAATCCCTTCTCCCCAACTTGTTTTCTGTGACACCTTCATTAAGTCTCTTAAATGAGTCTTCATCATCTCATTTGAAAAACAGCAATGAGAGTAGCCACCTTATGGAGCTACCATGAAGCTTAAAGTAGTTAATACAGATGTTCCCTACCTTAGGATGGTCTGACATACAATTTTTTACAGTGATGCAAAAGCAATCTGTGTTCAGTCAAAACCTTACTTCAAATTTTGAATCCTGATCTTTTCCTGGGCTAGCAATAAGTGATAGATACTGTCTCCCAGTGCTGGGCAGAGGCAGCCAGCGAGCTGCAGCTCCCAGTCAGCCACGCGATCACGAGGGGAAGCAAATGATACACTTGCCACCATGCTGTACCCTTGCAACCATTCTGTTTCAACTTTCAGTACAGTAGTCAATAAATTATACGAGATATTCAACACTTTATTATAAAATAGACTTTGAGTCAGGTGATTTTGACCAACTGCAGATTAATATAAGTGTTCTGAGCACTCTTAAGGTAGGCTAGGGGAAGCTATGATCTTTGGTAGGTTAGGTGTATTAAATGCATTTTCAGCTTACGATATTTATGATTTTACTTATGATGGGACATAACCCCATCATAAACTGGGGAAGATCTGTACATATAAAGCTCTAAAAACAATATTTAGAACCTGGTAAGCAATATGTAAGTGCCTGCCTTACTTTTATTATTGACCACACTGCTCAAGACAGTAAATATTTTAACGTTTTCTCTCCACCAGGATCATGAGATTGAGAATTAGCCATACTTCACTAATCCTGGGGTTCTGTGAGCCCTCCACACCAAACTGCTCAGTAAAGCATGGTCTTTCCATGGCCATGACCCATGACACACTCCTACCTCCATGTTGGCTCAGGCCATATAGCTGTTTTTCTGCCATTTTCCCATTTATCACTCTTTTTCCCTAAAAGAACTGGAGCTTATTTTGTATTCTTATCTCTTTTCTGAGGCCCTGACAAGTTCTTAAACTCTAACCCCAGATTTCAATCCTTCTTCTTACACCTATAGTGCCTAGCTTGTTTCTATGTAGAATATACTTACCTCCAGAACTATGATGCTGAAAATCTACCTGACTTACACAGTGTCTGCTGGTTGCATTTTAATGTCCTATACTCTCATGATGTGACAGCAAAATCCAGAATCTTTGACAATATATGGTAAGGATTAGTAGGGTTTAACTAAAAAAAGAGAAAAATGGGTGAATTTAGGATACTTATCTATATCTAGAGAGAGAGAGAAGAAAACTTTCAAGGAAAATAATCTGCCATATAGGGGCAGATGGAGAGATCCTTTTCTAGGATGTGTGTTTTTACTCACCTGACCTTTCTTTAAAAAATCAGAACAGTTCATAGGGCTAAATATCTGATGTGTTCTTTTGAAGTGCCTGGTGTAGTCGATTATGCAATATTAGGTGCCTAATAAATATCTGTGGGTGATATGTGAACCCACAGGAAATACTTTAATAACAGAAGTGATTTCCATCTATGAGGATGGATTGTTTCTACCTGTGCCAGAACAGAAAGCTATTTCTGGAGTGACCAATAGTTCCGGTTTACCTCGGACTTTGCCAGTTGTAGCCCTGAGTCCTTCATCCCAGGAAACGTTAGTCATGGTAAAGCCAGGATAATTGGTCACCCTGTATTAGATCTACATACTAGGTATATATTTCCAAAATTATTTTTTCAGGGTCAAAAATCTTTTAGAAAAGGTGTCAAATTAGCCAGATGAATTGATCTTTTCTCTCTCTCAAGACCCAAAGTGAGAGGAAGAAATTTAAATTTTTTTTAGAAAAGCATCATCTCAGAGGGATAAGGAAAATCACCAAAGGCAGGAAAAATATTTCAAAAAAGCTTTAGAAGACAGAAAGTAGATGAAGAAATAGTTTCTGCTTTAGCAGAGGCTGGGAATCTACAAGGTAGTGCCAACAGAGGAATACACCAAGGTGACATGAGCTATGAACCCCTGAAAGTGTTGGGACTTTCAGGCACCAGATAAAGCAGGGTGGGATTGGGGTGCATGGCTTAGGATGGAGGAAGTACTGAAAGTTTATATACTGACAGAGAGCAAGCTGCCTTCCCCATGCCATGTAGCTAAATGATGGGCAATGGGCATCCCCACCCACCAACAAAGACACCCTCAGAAAGGAGGAAATATATTCTCTAGATAGACTGAACCAAAGATGTTCAAGACTTAGGGACACTAAAGGTGGTGGGCATAGGGATGAAATTTTAAGCTGACCAAAGATCAAATGAAAGTCTGCATGGCAATAGGAGACATCCTTAGTATCTTCTCTCCACCACTTCCAAAAAACAACAATCTATCTATCAAGTATCAGACTAAAATAAAGATATTTTCTGACATGCAAGGACTCAGGATATTTACCCCCCACATACCCTACCAGAGTGTATGCACCAATAAAATTTCTCTTTCACCAAGAAAATGGAAAATATGGGATCCAGGAAGCAGTCAATTAAACATGGGATAAAGGTAAAAGGAAGTCAGAACAACAGCCATGTAGCAGGCCTAAAAATTAATCAGCATGAATTTGAGTAAAATAATTTTTTTTTAAAAAGGGAAAAAATGGGACTGATAAATTTTTGACACGTTTTGATATTTGGAAAAAATAACCTAGTGATAAGTGTATGATAGATCTGATAAAGAAATTTAAAATACCCAAATGTGTATTTATAGTATAGTACACATGTGAAAAATGAGGCTTATTTATAACAGAAAAAAGTGTAAAAGAAATTAAACATATTCTTAATACATTACTTTTTTCTGCAGTGAGCAACATTTACATAGTCAAAATAATGGAAACACTAGAGTTTTAACTAAAAATTGTTAGAGAGCAAACTCTAAAGGAGAAGTGAATGAAGCTGGAGTGCGTAGGAGAGCTAAATCATCATCCACCATGATGAGAAAAGCACAAATGGTACCTGAAAATAATAAATTAGGTATAATTATGAACATTATAATTTGGACCGTATAGCTATGAATCAAAAAAAAAAAAGCCTGAATAGCTAAGGAAGCTAAGCCATCAATTAGATTGGGTGGGGCAAAATGGGCATCCCAAGAGTATGTCAGGCAGAGTGAGCCTGGTGGCAAAACCTGGGGTCAGAGAGAATTTGATGGGGTAGCCTCGTTGGAGGTGAGGGTAGAGCTGTACAGACAAGTAAAATCTTGGAGGATTTTTTTCAAGCATGTTAAAGGTTTTTATTTTAATCCTAGGAGTATTTAGTAAACATTCATTAAATCAGTAATAGACAAAATGTGCTCTGAGGACCGCTGAAGGTCTCCGAGTCTCTTTTGGATATCCCAGGGGTCAAAACCATTTTCATAATAATACTAAAAAGCTATTTGTCTTTTCTTTTATCATCTTTATTGGAGTATAATTGCTTTACTATGGTGTGTTAGTTTCTGCTGTATAACAAAGTGAATCAGCTATACATATACATATATCCCCATATCTCCTCCCTCTTGTGTCTCCCTCCCACCCTCCTATCCCACCCCTCTAGGTGGTCACAAAGCACCGAGCTGATCTCCCTGTGCTATACGGCTGCTTCCCACTAGCTATTTTACATTTGGTAGTGTATATATGTCAATGCCACTCTCTCACTTCATCCCAGCTTACCCTTCCCCCTCCCCGTGTCCTCAAGTCCATTCTCTACATTTGCATCTTTATTGCTGTCCTGCCCCTAGGTTCTTCAGAACCATTTTTTTTTTTTAGATTCCATATATATGTGTTAGCATACAGTATTTGTTTTTCTCTTTCTGAATTACTTCACTCTGTCTGACAGTCTCTAGGTCCATCCACCTCACTACAAATAACTCAATTTCATTTCTTTTTATGGCTGAGTAATATTCCATTGTATATATTTGCCTTTTACACATCCTTTCTCTCACAGTGTATGGTAGAGATTTTCAGAGACTACATAGACTGTAGTGTCATTTCTCTGAGGGTTATGTGTATTTTTGTGTTTTCTTAAGGTATAAATATGTGCATTTTTCAGAGATTAACTCAGTTTGATATCAGTATTTCTACTGTGCTGTTACTAGCTAGTTTTCGTTATACTTGCTATAATTTTGTAACTTCATTATCTTTCAACAAATTACTATTTTGAAACCCTAAAGTTTTCCTTGAACCTGTGCAGAAACACACATAGAACTAAGAATACTTTTATCATTTTACAATATGTTTTTAATTTTGAAAACTTTTCTAAATTGTTGATTTTTATCAAAAATATTATTTTCTAGTTAAATACCATTTTATTCTAAAATAAAATAAGCTTATTTATAATATATTTTTATTATATTTTAGGATGGATTATTGACTTTAAAAGAAAGATTAGAAGACATGTTTTCTTAACCTGCAGCTGCACCATCTAGGTCTAAAAATGCTGAAAAAGATGAAACTGGAGAGGAGCTTCAAGATGGCAGAAGAGTAAGACATGGAGATCACCTTCCTCCCCACAAATAAATCAGAAATACATCTACATGTGGAACACTCCTACAGAACACCTACTGAACGCTGGCAGAAGACCTCAGACCTCCCAAAAGGCAAAAAACTCCCCACGTACCTGGGTAGGGCAAAAGAAAAAAAGAAAAAAAGAGACAAAAGAATAGGGACGGGACCTGCACCAGTGGGAGGGAGCTGTGAAGGAGGAAAGGTTTCCACACACTAGGAAGCCCCTTTGCGGGCAGAGGCTGCGGGTGACGGAGGTGGGGAGCTTTGGGGCCGCGGAGGAGAGTGCAGCAACAGGGGTGCGGAGGGCAAAGCGGGGAGATTCCCACACAGAGGATCGGTGCCAACCGGCACTCACCAGCCCGAGAGGCTTGTCTGCTCACCTGCCGGGATGGGCGGGGCTGGGAGCTGAGGCTCGGGCTTCGGTCGGAGCGCAGGGAGAGGACTGGGGTTGGCTGAGTGAACACAGCCTGCAGGGGGTTAGTGCACCACAGCTAGCAGGGCGGGAGTCCGGGAGAAGCGGCAACAGGCGTTTTCTTGCCTCTTTGTTTCCTGGTGCGCGAGGAGAGGGGGTTAAGAGTGCTGCTTAAAGGAGCTCCAGAGACGGGCATGAGACGCTAAGGCTGCTGCTGCCGCCACCAAGAAGCCTGTGTGAGAACACAGGTCACTATCCACACCTCCCCTCCCAGGAACCTGTACAGCCCGCCACTGCCAGGGTCCCGTGATCCAGGGACAACTTCCCCGGAAGAACGCACGGCGCGCCTCAGGCTGGTGCAACGTCACGCCGGCCTCTGCCTCCACAGGCTCGCTCCGCACTCCGTGCCCCGCCCTGCCCCTCAGCCTGAGTGAGCCAGAGCCCCCGAATCAGCTGCTCCTTTAACCCCGTCCTGTGTGAGCAAAGAACAGACGCCTTCCGGCGACCTACACGCAGAGGCGGGGCCAAATCCAAAGCTGACCCCTGGGAGCTGTGCGAACAGAGAAGAGAAAGGGAAATTTCTCCCAGCAGCCTCAGGAGCAGTGGATTAAATCTCCACAATCAACTTGATGTGCCCTGCATCTGTGGAATACCTGAATAGACAACAAATCATCCCAAATTGAGGCTGTGGACTTTGGGAGCAATGATATATATATATATTTTTTCCCTTTTTCTCTTTTTGTGAGTGTGTATTCATATGCTTCTGTGTGTGATTTTGTCTGTATAACTTTGCTTTTTACCATTTGTCCTAGGGTTCTATCTGTCCTTTTTTTTTTTTTTTCTTTTTTAGTATAGGTTTCAGCACTTGTTATCATTGGTGGATTTATTTTTCAGTTTGGTTGCTCTCTTCTTTCGTTCTTATTTTTTTTTTACTACATAAAATTTTTTTTAATAATTATGTTTTATTTTAATAACTTTATTTTATTTTTCTCTATTTTATTTTATTTTATTTTACTCTTCTTCTTTCTTTCTTTCTTTTTTTTCTCCCTTTTATTTTGAGCCGTGTGGACGACAGGGTCCTGGTGCTCCAGCCAGGTGTCAGGGCTGTGCCTCTGAAGTGGGAGAGCCAAGTTCAGGACACTGGTCCACAAGAGACCTCCCAGCTCCACATAATATCAAACGGTGAAAATCTCCCAGAGACCTCCATCTTAACACCAGCACCCAGCTTCACTCAACGACCAGCAAGCTACAGTGCTGGACAACCTATGCCAAACAACTAGCAAGACAGGAACACAGCCCCATCCATTAGCAGAGACGCTGCCTAAAATCATATTAAGGCCACAGACACCCAAAAACACACCAACAGACATGCACCTGTCCACAGGAAAGACAAGATCCAGACTCATCCACCAGAACACAGGCACTAGTCCCCTCCACCAGGAAGCCTACACAACCCAATGAACCAACCTTAGCCACTGGGGACAGACACCAAAAACAATAGGAACTATGAACCTGCAGCCTGTGAAAAGGAGACCTCAAACACAGCAAGTTAAGCAAAACGAGAAGATAGAGAAACACACAGCTGATGAAGGAGCAAGGCAAAAACCCACCAGAGCAAACAAATGAAGCAGAAATAGGCAGTCTACCTGAAAAAGAATTCAGAATAATGATAGTAAAGATGATCCAAAATCTTGGAAATAGAATGCAGAAAATACAAGAAACGTTTAACAAGGAACTAGAAGAACTAAACAGCAAACAAACAGTGATGAACAACACAATAAAGGAAATAAAAAATTCTCTAGAAGGGATCAATAGCAGAATAACTGAGGCAGAAGAACTGATAAGTGACCTGGAAGATAAAATAGTGGAAATAACTACTGTAGAGCAGAATAAAGAAAAAAGAATGAAAAGAATTGAGGACAGTCTCAGAGACCTCTGGGACAAAATTAAATGCACCAACATTTGAATTGTAGGGGTCTCAGAAAAAGAAGAGAAAAAGAAAGGGACTGAGAAAATTTTGAAGAGATTATAGTTGAAAACTTCCCTAATTTCCTAATGGGAAAGGAAATAGTTAACCAAGTCCAGGAAGCACAGAGAGCCCCATACAGGATAAATCCAAGGAGAAACACGCAAAGACACATACTAAACAAACTATCAAAAATCAAATACAAAGAAAAAATATTAAAAGCAGCAAGGGAAAAACAACAAATAACACACAAGGGAATCCCCATAAGGTTAACAGCTGACCTTTCAGCAGAAACTCTGCAAGCCAGAAGGGAGTGGCAGGACATATTTAAAGTGATAAAAGAGAAAAACCTACAGCCAAGATTACTCTACCCAGCAAGGATCTCATTCAGATTTGACAGAGAAATTAAAACCTTTACAGACAAGCAAAAGCTAAGAGAATTCTGCACCACCAAACCAGCTTTACAAAAAATACTAAAGGAACTTCTCTAGGCAGGAAACACAAGAGAAGGAAAAGACCTACAAGAACAAACCCCAAACAATTAAGGAAATGGAAATAGGAACATACATATTGATAATTACCTTAAATGTAAATGGATTAAATGCTCCAACCAAAAGACATAGACTGGCTGAATGGTTAAAAAATAAGACATGTATATATGCTGTCCACAAGAGTCCCACTTCAGACCTAGGGACACATACAGACTGAAAATGAGGGGATGGAAAAAGATACTCCATGCAAATGGAAATCAAAAGAAAGCTGGAGTAGCAATTCTTATATCAGACAATATAGACTTTAAAACAAAGACTATTACAAGAGACAAAGAAGGACACTACATAATGATCAAGTGATCAATCCAAGAAGATATAACAATTGTAAATATTTATGCACCCAACACAGGAGCACCTCAATACATAAGGCAAATGCTAAAAACTATAAAAGGAGAAATCGACAGTAACACAATAAAAGTAGGGGACTTTAACACCCCACTTTCACCAATGGACAGATCATCCAAAATGAAAATAAATAAGGAAACACAAGCTTTAAATGATACATTAAACAAGATGGACTTAATTGATATTTATAGGACATTCCATCCCAAAACAACAGAATACACATTCTTCTCAAGGGCTCATGGAACACTATCCAGGATAGATCATATCTTGGGTCACAAATCAAGCCTTGGTAAATTTACGAAAATTGAAATCATATCAAGTATCTTTTCTGACCACAGCGCTATGAGACTAGATATCAATTAAAGGACACAAACACGTGGAGGCTAAACAATACACTACTTAATAACCAAGAGATCACTGAAGAAATCAAAGAGGAAATCAAAAAATACCTAGAATAAAATGGCAATGAAAACACGATGACCCAAAACCTATGGGGTGCAGCAAAAGCAGTTCTAAGAGGAAACTTTATAGCAATACTATCCTACCTTAAGAAACAAGAAACATCTTAAACAAACAACCTAACCTTACACCTAAAGCAATTAGAGAAAGAAGAACAAAAAAACCCAAAGTTAGCAGAAGTAAAGAAATCATAAAGATCAGATCAGAAATAAACAAAAAAGAAATGAAGGAAACGATAGCAAAGATCAATAAAACTAAAAGCTGGTTCTTTGAGAAGATAAACAAAATTGATAAACCATTAGCCAGACTCATCAAGAAAAAAAGGGAGAAGACTCAAATCAATAGAATTAGAAATGAAAAAGGAGAAGAAACAACTGACACTGCAGAAATACAAAGGTTCATGAGAGATTACTACAAGCAATTATATGCCAATAAAGTGGACAATCTGGAAGAAATGGACAAACTCTTAGAAATGCACAACATTCCGAGACTGAACCAGGAAGAAATAGAAAATATGAACAGACCAATCACAAGCACTGAAATTGAAACTGTGATTAAAAGTCTTCCAACAAACAAAAGCCCAGAACCAGATGGCTTCACAGGCGAATTCTATCAAATATTTAAGGAAGAGCTAACACCTATCCTTCTCAAACTCTTCCAAATTATAGCAGAGGGAGGAACACTCCCAAACGCCTTCTATCAGGCCACCATCACCCTGATACCAAAAGCAGACAAAGATGTCACAAAGAAAGAAAACTACAGGCCAATATCACTGATGAACATAGATGCAAAACTCCTCAACAAAATACTAGCAAACAGAATCCAACAGCACATTAAAAGGATCATACACCATGATCAAGTGGGGTTTAACCTAGGAATGCAAGGATTCTTCAATATACACAAATCAATCAATATGATACACCATAATAACTAACTGAAGGAGAAAAACCATATAGTCATCTCAGTAGATACAGAGAAAGCTTTTGACAAAATTCAACACCCATTTATGATAAAAACCCTAAAGAAAGTAGGCATAGAGGGAACTTTCCTCAACATAATAAAGGCCATATATGACAAACCCACAGCCAACATCATCCTCAATGGTGAAAAACTGAAACTATTTCCACTAACATCAGGAACAAGACAAGGTTGCCCACTCTCACCACTATTATTCAACATAGTTTTGGAAGTTTTAGCCACAGCAATCAGAGAAGGAAAAGAAATAAAAGGAATCCAAATCAAAAAAGAAGAAGTAAAGCTGTCACTGTTTGCAAATGACATGATACTATACATAGAGAATCCTAAAGATGCTACCAGAAAACTACTAGAGCTAATCAATGAATTTGGTAAAGTAGCAGGATACAAAATTAATGCACAGAAATCTCTGGCATTCCTATACACTAATGATGAAAAATCTGAAAGTGAAATTACGAAAACACTCCCACTTACCACTGCAAGAAAAAGAATAAAATATCTAGGAATAAACCTACATAAGGAGACAAAAGGGCTGTACGTAGAAAATTATAAGACACTCATGAAAGAAATTAAAGATGACACAAATAGATGGAGAGGTATACCATGTTCTTGGATTGGAAGAATTAACATTGTGAAAATGACTATGCTACCCAAAGCAATCTACAGATTCAATGCTATCCATATCAAACTACCACTGGCATTTTTCACAGAACTACAACAAAAAATTTCACAATTTGTATGGAAACACAAAAGACCCATAATAGCCAAGGACATTCTGAGAAAGAAAAACGGACCTGGAGGAATCAGGCTCCCTGACTTTAGACTATGCTGCAAAGCTACAGTAATCAAGACAGTATGCTACTGGCACAAAAACAAAAATATAGATCAAAGGAACAGGATAGAGAGCCCAGAGATAAACCCATGCACATATGGTCACCTTATCTTTGATAAGGGAGGTAAGAATATACAGTGAAGAAAAGACAACGTCTTCAATAATTGGTGCTGGGAAACCTGGACAGCTACATTTAAAGAATGAAATTAGAACACTCCCTAACACCATACACAAACATAAACTCAAAATGAATTAAAGACCTAAATGTAAGGCCAGACACTATCAAACTCTTAGAGGAAAACATAGAAAGAACACTCTATGGCATAAATCACAGCAAGATCCTTTTTGACCCACCTCTTAGAGAAATGGAAGTAAAACCAAAAATAAACAAATGGGACCTAATGAAACTTAAAAGCTTTTGCACAGCAAAGGAAACCATAAAGAAGACGAAAAGACAACCTCAGAATGGGAGAAAATATTTTCAAATGAAGCAACTGACAAAGGATTAATCTCCAAAATTTAGAAGCAGCTCATGCAGCTCCATATCAAAAGAACAAACAACCCAATCCAAAAATGGGCAGAAGATCTAAATAGACATTTCTCCTAAGAAGATATACAGATTGCCAACAAACACTTGAAAGTTGCTCAACATCATTAATCATTAGAGAAATGCAAATCAAAACTACAATGCGATATCATCTCACACTGGTCAGAATGGCCATCATCAAAAAATCTACAAACAACACATGCTGGAGAGGGTGTGGAGAAAAGGGAACCCTCTTGCACTGTTGGTGGGAATGTAAATTGATCTAGTCACTATGGAGAACAATATGGAGGTTCCTTAAAAAACTAAAAATAGAACTACCCTATGACTCAGCAATCCCACTACTGGGCATATACCGTGAGAAAACCATAATTCAAAAAGAGTCATGTACCAAAATGTTCATCGCAGCTCTATTTACAATAGCCAGGACATGGAAGCAACCTAACTGTCCATCAATAGATGAATGGATAAAGAAGATGTGGCACATATATACAATGGAATATTACTCAGCCATAAAAGGAAACGAAATTGAATTATTTGTAGTGAGGTGGCTATACCTAGAGTCTGTCATACACGGTGAAGTAAATCAGAAAGAGAAAAGCAAATACCATATGCTAACACATATATATATGGAATCAAAAAAAAAAAAAGGTCATGAAGAACCTAGGGATAAGACAGGAATAAAGACACAGACCTACTAGAGAATTCACTTGAGGATATGGGAAGGGGGAAGGGTAAGCTGGGACAAAGTGAGAAATTGGCATGGACATATATACACTACCAAACGTAAAATAGATAGCTAGTGGGAAGCAGCCGCATAGCACAGGGAGTTCAGCTCGGTGCTTTAAGACTACCTAGAGGAGTGGGATAGGGAGGGTGGGAGGGAGGGAGACGCATGAGGGAAGAGATATGGGGACATATGTATATGTATCACTGATTCACTTTGTTATAAAGCAGAAAGTAACACACCATTGTAAAGCAATTATACTCCACTAAAGATGTTTAAAAAAAAAAAAAAAGAAAAAGATGAAAGTGACATTGGAATCCTCTGATTCATGGAAGAGAAGAATATACTCCAAAGAAAATAAGAAAAACTGTAAATAAAAATGAAAATGTGAAAAAAGCTACCTTTCCCTCAACTTTATAGGTATTAAAAGTTTACCTTACGATGGCTTACACAACAGAACTTTTAGAATAGTATTATGGTGGTGTCTTTTCGAGACCAATCATTCAGAGTTTAAAGGAAAAGGAACTGAATATTTTGTACACAGGAAAAATGAACTTTTAAAGGTAAAAATGGTTCACCACTTTGCAGACCAGAAATGAAAAAGTCACTAAAGTACTTTACAGGTTAAGTTATATTTTGCATTGGACGGAGACACGCAAACAACAACTGAAAGACTAACAAAGCCCTGCAGAGTTGACATTTCTGAATACCTGTTGGAGGAAAAGGCTGTAAAAGAAATCATGGCACTGTTAGTTTCCAACAATACAGTAATTTGTTGAATTAACAACTGAACTGCAAACATGAAGACTGAGTTTATGTCTCCTCTGCTGAACTGTATTTTTTGCTGTATAAGTGGGCCAGTGCACAGATGTGTTGGGGCTGTTTGTTGTTTTGTTTGTATGTGTCTGGTATCAACACCAGCTACTCATTGAAGAAAATTTATTTTATGTAAATAGTTGGCCACAAACACAAGTGATACTGATATATTCAAAGAGTTGTGTGCTTATTTTTTAACTTTATGGCTTATTCTGGAATAAGCCGTAATGCCATGGATTGTGCAAAAGAATGTTGGGGAAAACTGCTAGTATCTTAGCATGAATCAAGGCTGTGGCACCAAACTGTAGTGATAGTCATTGTATTTTCCTATGTACCCCTGGGGGGTGGGGAGGGAAGCAAAGCCAGTTTCACTTAAGAATATCCTGATGAAGTAATAAAAATGATCAGTTCTATAAATATCAACCTTTGAGTACAAATTTTTAAAATATTCTGTGTATAAACTGAGAAGTAAAGCTCTTCTGGTACATACCTAAGTATGATTGTTGTCTCAGAGAAAAGCATTGTGCAATTACGTGAGTTGTGAGCTAAACGAGATGATGTTTTCACAAAACACCATTTTTACTTGAAAGAAAGACTTATGGACAAACTATGGTTCTTCAGACTTGTTATGTGGCAATCATTTTATCGAAAATGAACTGAGTGAGCTTGTCACTTCAAGCAAAATACTGATTGTTACAAATGATGAAGTTAGAGGTTTCAAGTGAATTTTGGAAAATGTATATCCACACTACCATGAGCTTGACAGCTTCCAAATACCTAAAGACTTTTGATACATATGGCAGTGACAGTAACTAATGTGATATTTTGATATTGTATAAATGAAATGTGTCAACATTTGGAAGATCTATATAACTCAATGAACTAATATTTTCCAAATGAGTGCATGATGTTTAAAGTCACTCATGGGTAAAAGATCCATTTACAATGCTAGAAAGACCAATGAATGTTAATGTAGCAGAATACAAAAAGTTCAGTGATATGTTTTCAGATTCCACAATGCAACTAACCTTTCAGGAGTATTTTGGTGTAGTAAAAGTAAAAAAAGGTATTTTCTTCCCCTTAAAAAAGTAAAACTCCTTAAAGAAAAATTTTAGTATAGTATCTAAAAGGACTATCCAAAAAGACTATTAAGATCCTCCTCAAACGACTTATGTCTCAGAAGCCGGAGTTTCTTCATATGCTTCAACTAAACAACATATTGCAACAGACTGGATACAGAAGCAGATGTAAGAATCCAGCTATCTTCTACTAATCCAGACCTTAAAGAGATTCACAAAAATGTAAAATGATGCTGTTCTTGTCATTGCTTGTTTTGGAAAACACAATTATTTTTCACAAAAAAATGTAATATTCTTATTATTTTTAAATGAATTAATATGTAAGTAATTTTTAATCTCTCAGTTTTCATTTCTAATATGGTAAATATCAATAGATGTACCCACATGAACAAAAAGCTTTGGGGACTTTAAATAAATTTATGAATATGAAGGAGACCTCCTGGGACACAATAGTTTAAGAACCACTGCATCAAACCTTTTATGCAAGTGCCATGATTGGCTTACTCCTTAAGAATAAGTTTGTAGGAGATAGGTTAAGTGATGCTCATTAAGAGGTCCTTGCAGTATCAGTTACAGATGATGGTAAATTAGGCTGGTGTCAATGGAGAGTAGTAGATAGAGTTGAGAACTATTAACTGATAAATCTAAGACTTGGAGAAGGATTGGGTATGGCTTGATAAGGGGAATATAGGTGAGGAAAATACAAGCCAAAGAATGCTCCCAGGTTTCTGATTTTTGTAAGAGAATGGACCCTCTCCCAATCTATGAAACACAGGAAGGTAATAAGAATGGGGAATGGGAAGAGAGATTATGATTTTTGTCATGTTGAGTTTGAATCTCCCCTGTTTTAGTCAGCTAAATTGTATGCAGTCTTCCCCCATAATTTATCTCAAACTACAATTCACTTGGAAATGATTGGGAGTTAACAGAGAAAAGCAACTTGTGATTCTCAGAATCAATTTATAAGAAATAAACCTTGAGCACCAAGGTTAGTAAGTGACAAAATTGGGTGGTTGAACTTGCTAATCACAACCCATTCTCTCCTTAAGGATGGGGTGATTGAATTTTTCAATGAACTGGTCCCCATAAATGCTGAGAGTGTGCCCTTTTCAAGTTGCTAAATGGTTTCCCTAGTGTAGTGCTCCCAGGACTCTGATGCTGAGATGTGATGTGGGTGGGATAATCATCGTGTTATCTTTAGTAATACATTCTGTTAACCTGACAAATTAAAAAGTATTTGACAAATGCATACTGTAACTTTTCTTGGATATTTTTCATATTATATAAACCATTCCAAAATACAAATATATCATTGATAGACTATTATGGGCAACATCATCCCTTAGCATCAGAAGGACAGCATGGGCGGGGATTGTTACAAAACACAAGATGAGATTTTAATTTGTAGAATATATGTTTTTATAACAAGTTCAAAATTTGTATCAGATAATCCTTTGTTTATGCTTAGAACAGAACCACAACTTGGTATTTATCTTATGTACCTGCATTAGCTCACTGACTTTCTAAAAATTATAAGCTAATCATTAAAACGTTCCACCTTAGTGACAGACAAAAAATAAACTATGTGGGAACTAACAAACAGCCTGCTTAGTGCATTCCAGACATTCATGGTGGGCAATTCTTTGTGAGAAGAATGAAAAAATAGCAAATGCATTCCCCTTAATTTCCAGGACTGCTATCCCCATTGAAACCCCCTGTGTGGATGTGTTTGTACACACACATGAGTTATAAGCAGGAACCGTTTTCATTAAGGGTGCGGTGTTTTTCATGCTAGTGCAGCACCTATCTATCTTCTTTCTGGCAGGGCTGTCTGCTTTTCGGTCAGCATCTGACTAAAGATCAATGAGAGAAAGCTTTTTGAAGGTGCTTTCAGGTCCTGCGGCGAGGGAGATGATCAGAAAGCTGCCATCAGCTTCAGACCCACTTGACAAATTAGGAACTATTTTGGTGCTCTATAAACTGCTGTCACATCAGGTACAAACACTAATTAGAGATACAACACTTTGATAGTGAAAGTGTCCAGTGCATTAAATACCACTTTTGCTTGCTGCAATTAGCTTATACATTGACTTACACTTTGTAGTGTAAGACAGTCAGAGATTAAAATGCATCAACCATTATTAAAAAATTTATAAGGTAAATATGAGCTAACTGTCAAATAGCTTTTTTCCCATTGCCCTTTGACCCTTCCAGTTCTTGTTTTTCAACGCTTTTGCACACAGTTTTTTTTCAACCAGTTTTCATTTGTCTGGACGAAATGTCATGCCTTATGATAGTCTACCATCCAGCATCAATTAATCAAATTCTGCATTCTGAGAATGTGGTGTGTAAGGAATACTGCCTCTGGGTTTTATAGAGCAATTAGCTATTGGGCCATTATAGCATCCAGCACTCCCAAAAAACAAATAGAATGTTTTGCTTTTTCAGTGCAGTCCCAGTGATGGGGTATTATTGATGAACAAACATTTAAAAATCCATCACATTGATTTTTAAAAAAGCTACTTTAAAGTTTTTTTAATGGCATTTCCATTTTGGTAGAAGGATAAGTCTGCATTTGAAAAAATATCTAGCAATAACTGACAGAAGTGGTATGTTTATAACACAAGAAAAGAATGGGGAAAATGTCAGGATTTTGGTGCTGATTATCTCTAGAGTTCCAAGAATGCTTTTTTCTTCCCTTTAACTTTCTCTGTGTGTGTGTGTGTGCTTGTGTGTTTGTGTGTGTGTGTGTGTGTGTGTGTGTATTTATGTTGGGAAGATATATTTGAAACTTTTTCAAGGATAAAAAAGTATGTGAAATATAAACCTCAACTTATTTATGATGTATTTTTTGAGATGGCATATAAAGCATTATTTTAAAGTATACTTTGGCTTCCAAAATACACAAACTAATCACTTTTGCCTACCCTTATTCACCAAATGCACAATCTCTAGTACAGTATGCAGTTGTTTCAACAATATTTGTTGAGGAATATGGCTCTGAAATAATAATTTAATATTAATCTGAGTATAAAGTAGAGGTAATACTTACAAATTTTCTCAAAAGTAAAAAAAATGAAGGTCAAAATAAATTTTTTATATATACATATATATATATATACACATATATACATATATATATAAAACAACCCTACAGTAATAGGTTAAATGGATAGAGTTCAAACAATTATTTTCAAACTATTTTGTGTGGTACCCATATCTTACAAAGAAGAAACTGTCATTCATTTTACATGCCTAAAAATCAAATGTTACTTAATTTTATGGAAACAAGCTCTGGGATCCAAATCTCTCTGTTCTCTTCCCACTTCAATTTATATCAGGGAGGCAGCATATGGTGGAGGACAGCCAAAGGCCTGCAAGTCACCTCTGCAGAGATGGTTTCAATGGCAACACATTGAAATCCAGTCTAGAAAATGGATGCAATAATTCTCATCACTTCTTTATTTCAAACAGGGCTGGAAGGATTAAAGAGCTAGTGCTCCAAATTCAAATTCATATTTTCCTCCAAATCTCAGCAGAATTCTTTGTCATCCCAACAGAGATGATCTGAGTGAGAAGTGCCATTAAGGAAATAGTAGCACACACAGAAGAGCTCCAGAGGGATTCAGAAGAGCTCTGGCAGAAGTTCCGGGCTAGATATAAACTCAGCCCAGTGCTCATAAAGCACGTTGAAAATTCTCAAGTGATAGGCACTACATGGGAACAAATCATTCTTAATTTAAGAGATAAACATGCCATATCCAGAACTAATAATGAAGGGGCCAGAATAACTATGACTATAATGATTATGATCGTTTATCCCTAAATCTGGCTTAGTTTCTCAGTGACAGCTGGAAATACAGTGACAATTGTCTGTCCTGTGCTATACAATGCTGGCAATATTCAAGATCTCTGGTGTTGCTCTGACTGTCACTAAGTAGCAGATTGAACAAGATTGATCAGTCTGCAATGGTCCAACCCTCTTTCAGCACCTACATAAACATGCTATCCACCAGCTTTAGCAATTAGGAAAAGCTCGTATGATTTCCGACCTGTGCACCTGCTCCACATGTTTCCTTAGCTAGACATTCAAGAGGAAAATTGTGTGCACAGTATCAGGTCACCAGTGCTTAATGTCAGCGATCACACTATCTGCACCTTTGAAAAGACTGAAATCTGCAAGGAGGAAAGAATCCCAATCTTCTTTTTGACAATTTTACCATTTAATAACTTTCAGAAAATGTTATTTCTTCTTAATTCAAGTTGAGTTTCAGAAGACACTTGCTGTAAAATATTATTTATTTATCACACTAAGGTTGACAATATAAAATGATTTAGAGAACAAAATCGTCTCTACCTATGGCTTGAACTCACATTATGAAGCTTGTAACATCACTTGTCTAAGGTAATTTATTTATTTTCTATACTAATTGGAACAATTTGAAAGTGTATATAGAATGTGACTACAAAGCAAGGGTATTGGTTCTGAGTTACATCATGTTAACCAATCGTTTGGATACAGTCCACTTACCACGTTTGAACCCATTCATTCTATACTATTATTCCATTGTTATCATTCATTCTTTTCCACAAACTTGATCAGTGACTTGATGAAATCCAGACACTATGTATCTACAAAGTTTTTCTATCTACAAATTTAGTCATTGTAGCCAACAGAAATTTGTTGAGTCTAATACAAATTGTTTTTACTTCTTTAGTTAAGCCATGCTGGTTCTCAGTGAACTACTTGCTGGAAAGTTATTTATTCATTCATTCATTCATTCACTCATTCATTCATATACTCATTCTGGAATCTGCTGGCCATCAGTAAAATGGGTTTAGGTCTGATAAGGTGAATGGCCTTTTTCTTTATATGAAATGCTTCACCATTAAGCTAATAATGCCCTTATGTTATCAGTGAAATATACTGAATTAGAATTATATAATTTTTATACCCAGAGATTAATAACTGTAATCTAATCTGATATGTCTGATATGTTATGTTTCCAAGGTGGAGATAACAGCTTGGATAGACTAGATGTATTCCTTTCACTGCTTATCACAAACTCTTAGCATGAGTAAGAAAGAACACAGTTCTGCAGCTACAGGTCAGAATCTGAATTTTCCTCTTACCACCCAAATGATTTTAAGCTTGTTGCTTAAATATTATGAGTATCCTTTACTTAATTTTTTTCAAATAGAGCTACAATATATAGCTATTCGAGTACAAATATATATAATACATACAAATAAAATTTATTCTATTTGAATATGGAGAATTTTTTAAGTTTACACACCTAAAGTGTACATACACACACTTATTAAATATCAAGATACAGTGCTTAACATGATATATTAGCTTCTTTCTACTTAATTCTTCCCAAAGTTTCTTTTACTTCAGTTTCAATACATAGTTCCTCATTGTTGATATGAGATTATGTCCTGATTAGGACTTCCATGTTTCACCATTTTTGGTGAAACAAAAATGTTTTTGTATTTTGAAAATACAAAATTGACAAGGTTTACAAGTGTTTATCAAACTTATTTTTGACAAAAAATAAACTCTATTACCTCAGATTCATAAGACTTTTCCATCAAATTTGACTGATTACTTTCTACTGTTTTTTAAAAAGTAAAGCTTCGTTGATATGTATGAGGTTCACCTGTAACAGAAATCTCCATATAACAATGACCTTAATCTCTTAAAAAGAGAGAACTGTATTTCTCTCTCATCCAAAGTTGGAAGGAGGCCATGGAGAGCCATTCCGTGGCTCTAAGATTCATGCTTCTTCTAACTTTCCATTCTCTCGCCAAGTATCCATGGCTCAGGATGGACTTTAGCATCACATTCATGTTCCAAGCATTCAGAAGAAGAAAGGACGCAAAAGGGGCCACACACACAGGCATGTGTTCTCTTTCATTAACTCATCAAACATTTCTTAAGCACCCACTATGTGTTAGAACTTATTCCAGGTTCTGGCCATACAACAGTAAAGAAAACAGATAAAATTATCTGTGCTCGTGAGGCTCCCTTTTCAGATTTACCCTACATAAGGGAAATCCCATATGCTTCCAGCTGATACTTCTCCAGCTAAGATTCTATAGAAAATAAAAGAAAGAAGTTTATAGAGGGAAATTTAGCAATGTCTGTTACAAAATTCATCATGAAAATAGAAAGGAATATTTTCACCTTTGAAGCATTACAAAAATCTGTGCATGAGCAAGGAGTATAACTAGAATTCATAACAGACCACTCACCCAAAATGAGCACTCAAGATTCATTTACATAAATAAATGCTGGTAGGTTTCTCTAAAAATCTAAAATATTTTAATAATGCATTAATACTTTTGAAACAAGTGGCCAAGATCAGGACAAATAAATTTATTTGAAATAAAAAGAAAAATTACTAACAGGAAAAACAAATTACCCAAACTCAACTGGAAATTGTGAGTGGGAAAATATTTAGATGAGTATTAGAAGAATGAAAATAGATTGGTGGCCCCTAATAAAAGAGAACACGTTGAAGTAAATTACAAGTAAAATTTAAAAACAATTCATAATTATTAAAATATGGATTTTAAGGTAAATATAGTCTGATACAGCCCCCTTACAGTAGGTGAATTTCTAGTAATTTCTAGACATGAAATACTGTATCTAATATCCATCTCCTGATTATGCTTCCAATGCTAATTTTGTTTTCTCTTCTTTTCTCCTTCCCACCCTCCCTTCCTGCCTTCCTTCTCTCCTCTTTAATCCTCTCTCTCTTTCCAAACTTTCAATATAAATTTAAAGCATCTGTCAAATAGGGGGCTTTCAGTAGATTCAAGTCTGAGATAAATTCTCACTTCACAAAATCTGAGTGGCGTGGAGACTTTCTTTGGTAATTTGCCTAACCTTACTTTATATAGCTTTCACCAGGATGGAATATGTTAGATAAGGAGACTTAGAAAACTAAAACAATAAAGAAACTTATTTCCCTCTTTTCTGAGTCATAATTTAAATTGTAAAATCTGACAGCCTGCCTCCACAATTCTGCAGTGTGCTGTGGTGGAAACAGTACTGGACAGGCACTCAGGGGGATATTTCAGTTCCAGGGAAGCTTCTACGTACCTGCATTGCCCTAGGGATATTACTTAACCTTCTTGAACTTCTGTGTCCATATCTTCAAAATGAAGGAGTTGGATATGATGACCATTATTATGGCTTATAATTCTACAATTCTATTATTCTAATTCAATATCTTACTTGGAAATGTATTCTTTAATAAGGAACTATTTGTATGTGTGTGTGAGAGGGAGATATCCCAATCATGCTACTGGATGACATGACACAGAGAGTGACCAGTCTCTCCAGACCATCTATCACAGTTTAGTCCTCTTGGACTATTTTAACAATGAATCAACCAATCAAGCAAAGAAAGTCAGGAATGCATTATTATACAGAAAAGCAGCAATGACACATTTATAAATCGGGACACTGACTTAATAGCAGGAGATACATAATTCACTATATAAAATTTTCATGTACTATGCTTTTTGTTCTAGAAAATAGTAAACATTTAATGCCATATTTGGAATTATTATCTCTGCTGTTTTTCTGTGGATAAGGAACAAGACCTTTATAATCAAAGTGTAGTATATAAAGGAAACATATTTTTTAGGAAATCTAAGTATATTTTCAGTCCAATTCAGTGTAACTGATCTGTTGGCTTTTTGTCTCCTGATTATTTTTTTGCTTATAATGCCAAAGTAAGCCTGAAATTTTCACTACCATTTAATAATTTAATGTTTTACCTGTGAGATCCTCATAGTTCCTAGTATAGTATATAGCACATATTAAATATTAATAAAAAGTTGCTAAAACAGTGATTTCCCCAAACCATTAATTTTTTTTCTTTTAAATACATGACATTTTTTTTTTGTACCTGACAGTCAAAGGAGTTAGTAAGAATGTGCATCAGAAACAAACCAAATATTTCTCAAGTTGATGAACTTAAACTGTTTCAGCACTGAGAAAGCACACCTATTTATAGTATCTGATTTGTTAAAGAACAGAGAAAAGAAAACATTTCAAGTTTAAGTTGGGATTTGGAGAGTGAGGCAGAGAGTTGATTGGCCATATCTTAAAAATCAAAACCAGAAAATGTGAGTGAAAATCAGAAATTTTAATTTATTTATTCCTGTCTGATCAAAAGTATTTTCATAAACTATGAATTGAATATTAATTTCTCAGTATAATAATATATATTTCAGATCAATAGCTGACTTCAATGTAAAAAGAAGCTAGTAATACAAGAAGGATGCCCACTATCACTACAAATACTTATATATTTATCTATGTTTTTCTTTATTAATGCAGTGTTGAGAAATTTTAGTTTGAGTTTATTCTTAAAGGATAGATTATTTAATTTTATGCTTCTATGTTGACAGTTTTTCTTTTTTTTTTTCCACACTTTAGCACTTTGAAGCTGTAACACCACTGTTTTCCGTCTTCTGTGGTTGAAGTTGAAGGTCTATTTTTAGTCTAATAATTGGGCCTTTGTAATTAACTTACATTTTTCTGAATGTTATAAAAATTTCCCTTTTCTTTGATCTTATTCACTTTATTGTGATATCTAGGTATGAATTACTATCTATTATTATTATTCCTGTAAATTGTGCATCTCAGGCTTGGAGATAGATGGCTTTTGTCAAGTCTGGAAAATTCTGAGCCATTCTTTTTACTTCCTCTGGAATCTTATTAACACATGTTGAAAGCACTCTTTCATACTCCCTATTTCTTTATCTTTCTGTGCTGCATTATGTTTCTCCCCCTATGTTTCTCTTCCAGTTGACTTATTCTCTCATACTTTTGGGATGTCTAATTTGCTTTTTAAATCATCAATTAAGTTTTAAATTTCAAAAAAATGTTTTTCTATTTTTAGAACTTGTATTTCGTAACTTTTCAAAACTGCATTTGTTTGTTTTTGATCAGTCTCCTATTCTCTTATTTTCTATAATTTTATTACATTATTAATTTTATTTTTTAAGATTTATTTATTATTTATTTTATTTACTTTTGGCTGCATCAGGTCTTAGTTGCGGCATGCGGGATCTTCGTTGAGGCATGTAGGATCTTCCACTGCGGCATGAGGGATTTCCTCTCTCTAGTTGTGGTGCACAGGCTCCAGGGCACGTGAGCTCTGTAGTTTGCAGCATGTGCTCTCTCGTTGAGGCGCGCCAACTCAGTAGTTGTGGCACTCGGGCTTAGTTACCCTGCGGCATGTGGGATCATAGTTCCCTGACCAGGGATTGAACCCATGTCCTCTGCATTGTAAGGCAGATTCTTTACCACTGGACCACCAGGGAAGTCCCTACATTATTAATTTTAAATACACCTATTTATCCTATATAGTGTCTCTTTAATAGTATTGCTCTATTTTCTCAAGTTTTGCAGGTGTTAGTTAATTCTCTTGTTTGTCTAGATCTTATTCATTGTGAATTTTTCTCATCTTATGTTTTGTAATTTTTTTTGCTATCACCTTATCTTGTTCAAAGCATGTTATAATGGGAATTCCATACATCTCAGTTTTTGAAGTATCTCTCCAGAGAGCTTTGCTTTTGTTTCCAACAGACACCAGAGATGTTCCAATGACCAGAGACCAATTTCTATGTTTATTTCTCAGTATGGGGTTTCTTGGAATACAGGAATAGTGTAAAATTGGACTCCAATTAATCAGAGGCACAGGCCTTAGATTTTGAATTCTCATTGGAGATGTTTTGTGCCACCCAGAGTAAAAACAGCAGCTAGCTAATTATAGCCATTCACAGCCTGCCTTTCCATGGTAGTTGGAAGTCAAGCTAGGGGGCAATACTGTATCCTTACACCATCTCCATCACATGTGGCCTGCAACATCATGAGCTGGCATGACCACTGCTCTGCCTCTCACCTACCCCTATGCTTCTGGTGTGTGGGGTTTTCCTATCTTGCGTGCTTGATAGGTGCAGCCATTTAATTAATTAATTTATTTATTTATTTAATCCAGAATATACAGGTGGAATAGTCAACTATTTCATCAAATAGGAGTCTGAGACCTTACAAATTAAATAAAGACATAGGTAAAGAGCATTATTGGTAACTCACTAGTGAACAGTACAAATGACTGATAAAAATGGAAAATTAAATCTCATTGTTAACCAAATAAAGACAAAATAAAATGTTATTTGTTTACTCGTCAATAATAGAAAAGACTAAGAAGCATGGTAAAGTGTGAAGAACCTGGGGACCCTTATATACAGCACAATTTCTAAAGAACATTTGACTATATATAGAATGCATAAAATATGAATATACTTATAACCATCTCTTTCAGTATTTTTATTTCTAGTATTCTTTTCTTAAGGAAATAATCAGATTTATCTATAAAATTTTCATTGGAATATTATTTACGATAGCATTAAAAAATCCTCAGATAAACAATTGTGACGAACTGGCCAAATAAATTATAGAGGAAGCTAAATAATTTTTACATTTGATTATTTACATCTAAATAATGGAAGAATGAGAGGTTATTAAAAATGAAATTATAGCAGAATAAACACTGACATGGGAAACTATTTATGGTAGAGTAGTTAAGTGAAAAAAAAGCAGGCACTGGGCTTCCCTGGTGGCGCAGTGGTTGAGAGTCCGCCTGCCGATGCAGGGGACGCGGGTTCGTGCCCCGCTCCGGGAGGATCCCACGTGCCGCGGAGCGGCTGGGCCCGTGAGCCATGGCCGCTGGGCCTGCGCGTCCGGAGCCTGTGCTCCGCAACGGGAGAGGCCACAACAGTGAGAGGCTCGCGTACCATAAAAAAGAAAAAAGCACTAAGCAGTATGGACCCAAATATGTGAAACATTTACAAATATAACTTTATGTGAAAAAATATGGTTTATACACAAAAATACTAACAATGTGAATTCCTCAAATGAATATATGAGTTCATAATCAGAAAACAGAAATGAAAAGTGCTATTTTTTAAAGCAGTATACTAGTTTGAAGCTATACAAACTTCTTATCAGTCTCTGGTAATATTCTCTCTATTTCAATGACCTTTCCCACACCACAAAGACTGTGAGTAATCAAAAGCGGCCACTGTTTTATTCATTTTTATGGTCTTAATCAGAGCTCATAATAAATACTCAATAAAAGTATAAATAAAGTTAATGAGTAAATAAAATTTTAAAATAATGATGTTGTAATCAACTTTGTATAGGATAGTGATAATTTGAAAAACAAAATGAAATTAATCACTGTGTTAAAATGAACCACTGTAGTAACATTCTAAAAAGTAGATCAAATATTTTAGAAATTGATCTTTTTAAATAAATAATAGTTTGAAATTCAATAGTTAACTGTATGCATAAGATTTACATTTGTATACGCTATTAATAAGACCAAATTATTTGACCGAGTTTAAGAAGAATTTCAACTTATCAGTAATATCTTCATAAGCTATCCCCCTATAATCCATTCCAACCAAAGAATTTAGCTGTGTTGCTTCTGATAATGGGTCTTCAGTTTATGCTTTTTGAAACAACTCACAAGAGAGGAAAACATGGGAATATTTTCAATGCATTCAATACTATACTTCCTTTCCCAGCGTTACTAAGCTCCATCATAAGTGGATATCAAAAGGGGCTCTAAATGATCTCTGCTAAAGTGCTGGCTCCATATGTAAACATAGTCATAAAAGCAACCCAGAAAACAAATCTAAAACAAGAGAGAAAAATCCTTAAGAAGCAAATTATGTACTGTATATGTGACAGTAGAAGGTTTAGATACATATAAAGGAAGTGCCTTGTGCTCTGCTATTTTAGAATGACACCCCACTCTGGAAGTCAGGCAAGTTATGTTCATAGAGGCTTAGTACAATATTGCCCTCGTATTTAAAAACTCAAATCAATATTTAACAATATAACACTTAGGTAATTGTAAAGGCTAAGCTTTGGGATTTAAAACGTATAAGTGAACTTGAAGAAAACACAGAACTTTACTAGGATTTTATGTTGTTATCCCAAAGCTCTTTTTAGTATCCTACAGAACAAATCCATACTTCAGCCTAAAATGTTACAATAATATAAAGATAACTGTACTATCAGAAATCTGGTATGAGATTCTGTTGTCTGAATGGTGTGTATTTTTAATCAATCTAAAATCTCTGATTTGGGGATTTAATACCAGTGATTGCTGTTAATTTCTTCAGATTAGTACTCATCATAAAAATCATATTTCTGTATGAGTTTTTCTTCCCTTCATAAAATCTTATCCCGAGACAGCTAAAATCCTTCTGAGAGCACAAACAGTCAAACCTGGGCTCATAACACAGAGATAAAACACTCTTTATAGCAGTATTCATTAAGGTACTAGACAAAGTACAAAAAGCAGCAACAGGGAGCTTTCACCTAAAAGCTTTTAATACACCTCTATCCAAGACCCATTAAATCAGCTCAGCACTAAAGCCTCCAGCCACCCCATCTATTGATCCCCATCACTACGGAGCCCCCTACTCTGTCCAACTAAAGTCTCAGGTAATTTATGTCTGATGAATAGTCCACTGAAGAGTCACTAGTAGAAAAGCAACAAGTCAGAATCCAAACTCTGAGTCAATTGTCCAGTGTTGTCTGTCTGTTCCTGAAAAGTTCCTGCTAATATAAATATTTTGTAAATCTCTTTCCCTTGATTTCCACTTGATTTATCCAAATAGGTCATACTAATAGGTAACATTTATTGAACACGTACTATGTGGCTGCACTAGGACATGTGTTTTATACATTGAATCCTTACAACAGCAGGATGGGTCGTATATCCCCATTGAAATGATGAGAGAAATGAGGCTCAGGGAGTTTAAATAACTTTCCAGAAACTCCAAGCCAATAGGTGGCAGAATCACTGTTCGAAAAAGGCTTATAGTGAATCTTTCTACTCACCTTATCTTTTATTTTTATTTTGGGCTGTGTTTCCATGTACTGGGACCTGAAGTGGACATAGTTTTGCAATGGTGAATGGCATGGACGTAATCCCTGTGTTCATGGTGCTTCCAGTCCCGTGAAAGCAAAAGCTGTCCATGAGTAAATTTAAAATCAGTTGCAAAGGATAATAATTATTATGAGGAACAAAGTAAGTTAAGAATGTTTTTCTTTTTGTAGGATTAATAACTCTTTCTTTCCCATTTATGTGGCACATTTAGATTATATTTTCAATAAGGTACAACCATAAAAAATGCTTATCATTTTCTTTCTAATCAAAAGAATGACTCATAGTATCCTTAATTCAGACAAGAAAAAGTTCTTTGAAATTGATGATCCTTTATCCATAGGATAACCATATATTCTGAACATACAGTCCCAGGTATGATTCTGGGCTCAGTGCCCTTTCCAGTTTAGCAGTTTGTATTCTCATGATGACTACTTATACAATATTTAGAGCCATTTTGAATGTGTTTGGAGAGAATAGTGGTGAGCCTAACTACTGATTACGTCCTACAATCTGCTAGAATCATTACATATATAAATTCATTTAGTCTTCTTCAGAACACCTCACGCAGGTGATGATTGCTGTACTCACTTTATGGGTGAGGAAATTTAGAGGGCAAGAAACATGTTCAAGGTCACAAAACTCATCCAAGCACCTGTGCTTCAAAGTAGTTGATCATCACATTTATAATCACACACACACAATACAAATTTACATGGAAATAGTCAAGTGATATCTCTTCCTTCTCAAATAGGATACAGAAGTAGAAAATGGCCTGTTCTTTACCTCTGACTGACGGACTTAACTGGAACAATAAGAACAGAGATGTCTTGAAGACATCACTTACAATCTATCAGTTTAGACTTCTTAGACAGACTTAACTTGAACAATAAGAACAGAAATGTTTTGAAGACATCACTTACAATCTATCAGTTTACACTTCTTAAATGTCTCTCAAATACTCCCGTTCTTCACCTCACCATTCATTCTCTAAATACTGATTGAGCCCCTTCTTGGTGCCAGACATGGTGGTAGGTACCAGGATACAAGATGACAGGACGAATGTAGTTTGTCTTTGCCTACATGGAACTTGCAGTCTAGTGGGGAAAGCAAATAATAACAAGTAATGAAAAACAAAATAACTATAAACTGCTCTAAATGTTATGAAAGGTAATAAAAATAAAGTCTAGTAGCTTCCTCATGGGTTATCTTATTCCAGTATGCCAATAACCACTCCCCATGCCATCAATGAAATTTCTGAACACAAACTTTAAAATGTTTCTCCAGGGCTTCCCTGGTGGCGCAGTGGTTGAGAGTCCACCTGCCGATGCAGGGGACACGGGTTCGTGCCCCGGTTCGGGAAGATCCCACATACCGCGGAGCGGCTGGGCCCGTGAGCCATGGCCGCTGAGCCTGCGCGTCCGGAGCCTGTGCTCCACAACGGGAGAGGCCACAACAGTGAGCGGCACGCGTACCGCAAAGAAAAAAAAAAAATGTTTCTCCATAATTTAAATTTATTTGAAAGCTCCTTAAAATCACCAGCATTAAGTCCATATATGCAAGTCACTATGATTTGCTCTCTGCCTACAACTTTTGTATACATTTGACATTATTGGCCTATGACCTATGATATTTTTTCATGACTGAAAAATTGTGACCTGAAAAATAGGCTCAGAAGTGTAAAATAAATGATACAAAATAAAAATTCATATGTGATTAATTGTATGTCTAAAGAAGGTACCATTATATCAATTATATATGCATTATATATGTTATATATTACAATATATACAATATGTTATAGTATTATACAGTAAATTACATTTAGAAATATATATTATACTTAGAAAGCAAACCTTAAATATGCTACTCTACTCTCTCATCTTTTTGCATGTTTGGTTAACGTCTATTCATCATTTAAAACTCTCTCAAAGATCCTGTCCTCTGATCATTCCTAATATTCAGGGCAGAGTCGACTGATCCACTACTGTCTCTCTTTAAGCCTTGTTTCTACTTCTTGTCTACTGTAGCACTTATATTGTTCTAGGTATTGACACCTGCCATTTCCAAAGTTTTTTGATCATGTATCCCTATCAGTTAAAAAAGAAGTCACATGCATATTCAATATATATATGCGTATTTCTATAATTATAAATAACAATTTACTACTGTACTACTATTTACTCACATTGTATACATATACAAAATAATAGGAACTAAAACTAAAAGGATGAAATAACGATGAAAGTACACATTATTATGAAGTATTTTACTCTATATAATTTTTAATACTGCAAATACTTCAATTTCACCAAATGTCATTAGAATTTAGTAGTATCTTTATTAATAATCTAGTATGATAAATATACTTCATTTTAAAAAGTCATGCCTTAAATCCTTGTGATACAAGGATTCAAAGATACCATTCTGAATTCACTTATTTTGACACTGGGTATTAATGATTGTCATGGCTGGAATGGATAGTATTTTTATTTACCATATTCAAAATTCCTGATACTCATTTGTATTTTTGTTTGTCCCGTTTTTTGAAGGGAGTGTGTGCAGATATAGGATCCCAGGTGTAGAAGCTTAAGCTAATCATGCTTTTCCATTCATAACATGCTATCAATTTCAATCCATTCGAAGGCTCTCTGTTATTTTATTTATCTATTCTCTTTTATCAACAAACCCTCATCTCATTCTCCTACCAATCCTCCCAAAGTAATATGTCATTATCATTTAGTGTATTTATGCTCTTATAGATGTGAGTGATTGTTTTGTGTGCATGTATTTTTAATTTATATGAATATTTCTGGTTTATATATCTCATTCAGTTTCTCACTCTTCCCATTAAGAATTATAATTTTAAAGATAAATTCATGTTGCCATATGTACATTTAATTCTTTTCCTTTAATTGCTGCATAATATCCAAAAACATCTTTATCCACTTTCCCAGTGATGGACACTTTTGTCTCTATCCGCCTACCCAGTGATGGACACTTTTTTGTCTCTAACTCCCCAGTACCACAAATAAGAGTACAATAAACACTGTAGAATATATCTCGTTAAAAGCCTGTGTAAGGAATTCAGGGGGATATACAAGAAGTGAAATTCCTGGAACTGTGGGTGAGCACAGTAATTTGCAAAGTATTTTTTTAATTCCCAAGGACTTTACTTCCATCCTTGATGTGAATCAATTTTTCTTGTAAACCAATAGGAGTATATTGAATTTTAATGGGCTCAAATTTTAATAATTTTTAATGGACTCAAACTCACAGAAGGTCTTCATCTGATATATTTATTAGCAGGGTAAAAAAAAAAAACCCTACTATAAAATTTTCTAAGTATGCCAATATGAGAGGTTTTATAGGTACAAGCATTTGTTTTTCAACAAAATCTCATAATGACTGGAACAGTTCTAAATATCTATTTTCAAAATGTTCTCTCCATTGCTTAAATTTCTGATGAAAACAAATTATTTTCTTGCTTACCATTAAAAGGCATATTTTTTTTCCCTTTACATAGAAGGGAAAAATTGTGTGTGTGTGTGTTTAATGTCTGCTAGGTAACAGACAAGTATGGCAACCAGTCATGTAGAAAGAGTCAATAAAGCTGGAGTATATGCCCTTTTATTAAAAAATTATATATCTTTCCTTTAAATTTGATAGTTCTATTGATTTATTTATTTTTATATTAAATTAATTTTTATTAAGAGATAATATACATACAGTAGAGTGCATAAAGTGCACACAGTAAAGTATATTCAACTACACAGCTGTATGAGTTTGTATATATGTAGGCAGCCATGTAACCATAGCCAGATAAATATACTAGCATTACTAGCATCCTCTAAGGTTCTATTTAATGAAATTTAAGAACTGGTAAAACTAACTGATGGTGATATTCAAATACTTTGTCACAAGGTATCAGTGAATTTGTATGTGATACAAAAGACTTCATGGTCACTCCATGTCTTACTACAAAGTATTGTAAAAAAAACTCTTTCCTTCTTATTATAACCTAGGAATCCAAGAAACATACACAAACTCTAAACTATTGGAATAAATGTAACATAAATAAACAAGTGAAAAATGCAGCTCTCAACTCTTTCATATTGTAGACATCTCACTCTTCCTTAAAGGAAAACTTGGACCTTGGTGACATATAACCATCTCACCAAATAAACAAGTTATGGTACCGATGATAATCCATATTTTTACTATCAGTAAACTAATAATTACCTGAATTTTTAGATCAAACTATAAATAGAAATTATTTTTTCCCAATGAATAGTTTAGTACAACATATGACAATGCACCCCTCCCCCCCACTTTGGAGACCTTTAGTGTGTTTGCTTATTCCATTAGACTGTAAAGCCCTTTGAGAACTAAAGCTATATAATTCATTGTTGTACCTCCAATCCTTGAGTATCTAGCACGTTATCTGAATGGAAGCCAGGAAGTCATCATTGTAAACTCTCTGACTGAATGAATGAACGAGTCAGTCAGTAACTCACTCAATCAATGAGCAAGTGCAGAGTGCCCAGTACTCACAGCACATTGGCAGTGGTATGGCCCATATAACTAAAGAGGATATGGCATAGGTACCAACATTTTCCTAATATTTCTAAGTTTAACAAAATACCACTGTAGGGAAGTGGATCTTGAACACTGACATTTTTCTTTACTAATTATCATTTGGATGTTTATTTGTTTTTAAATAGTTCTTTCACAAAAGAGTATATTTCTCACAAATCTCTTTCAGAATAGTGATTCCCAGGGAAGTGACTTTCAAGATTAGGGTCAGGAATTAAGTTTACGCTCACCATTCTGACTACACACAATTCCACTGTGACAAATATTCAGTAATACTCTGGGCTAACGGACATGTTGCTGAATATCCCTGAACATGGTACAGGTGCCCTTCCAGGATGATTCCCTTACAGGATCCACTAACATAAGCCAAGAGAAAGTAATCCATACTATTTGCATCTCAAAATGAAAAATGGGAATCACTTTTACAAGGGCATTAAATTGAATAAAGGCAGAAATGCTAAAAGTAGAACAAAGACATTTAAAAACATATTTATGCAGCAAAACTATTAGTGAATTTTACTGTACTCTGTGGATAAAACCATTTTTTCTGTCTGGAAAACAATCGTTACCTTAAGAAAAGAACATACCTATGTGCATTATAGGAAATCTTCAAAAACAAATAAGGAGAAAAGAGGGATTGCATTCTGCTGACCTGGGAGGCTGGAAAGAAAGCGAAGCTGAGGGAACCAGCATTATGTTAGCTGACTAAGTGTGCATTTAGTGTTTACCCACTCCAGGCAAGTCTGTGAACCACAGACAGACTTTTACAACAATCCTTCACCTGCAGCTATTATGGTGGAGGTAGTGTGGGGGAGGGAGTGGGCATCCAAGACATATACAGTGAGCTGTTGATTATTCATGGTGACCATGTGAGTCATGTTACAGATTTATTCAAAAATCAGTGTAGATTTAACCTTATTGTCTTTGTACGTAACTTTAAATTTATGGCCTAGACTGCAGTTCTGAATATTCCACAAACTTAAAACAAAAATAATAAAACTATATCAGTGTATCTTAACAGGGGAAGCTGAAATATTGCTGTGCTTTCCCTGCTCAGAACCCTTCGTCCTCCACGCTAATAAGAAAGCATCATACTGGACTTATGAAACACCTCCACTTTGGGGATTGCATATTTCCTGAATGGGGGGCAGGTAATTAAAGCTGCAGAATAAACTAAATAGAGTCAATGTCACAGAATCAGAAAGATACTCGTAGTTTTTTTCACTCGGAAAAAAAAAAATGTAGTTGCTTTATGTTCTTTACCTGCTCTGATCATTCTCATGATTCGCTTACTGGGAAACAGATGGGGAAATATCTAAATTTTTGTCTTACTTTGATGCATTAATTTAAATATTCCCTTTGGGCAATACTAAAACATTATAAGTTAAAATGTCCAGTCTTCTAGTTTTCCAGTGCCCTACTCTGCTCTTCTGGGATACACGCAAGGTACACACCATACAGTGGTGGCAAAAGGAGTGATCTACAGCTCAGTGCCTCTCAATGTGCCTTGTAATCTCACTCGTCTCAGCCAGAGACAAACTAGTCTGGGTTTCCCCATGAACCAGATGTGAGGTGAGCTAGTACCATCTTGGAACTTTTGCTGACCTCTGATGCTATAGTCAGATAAGGTTATATCTGTGACTTTTTTTTTTTCAGTTGGTCAGGATTCAGCTGTACAGATGGCTTATGATTGTTCCACTTAGGATTTTTTGACTTTACAATGGTGGGAAAGCAATATGCATTCAGTAGAAACCGTGCTTCAAATTTTGAATTGATATTTTCCAGGGCTAGTGATATGTGGCATGATACTCTCTCATGACGCTGGGCAAGGGCAGGGCAAGGACAGCTTCCAGTCCACCATGTTATCACAAGGGGAAACAACCAATACACTTACCACCATTCTGTACCCATACAACCATTCTGTTTTTCACTTTCAGTACAGCATTCAATAAATTATGAGATATTCAACACTTTATTATAAAATAGGCTTTGTGTTAGATATATGATTTTGCTCAGCTGTAGGTTACGTGTATTAAACACATTTTCAATTTACAATATTTTCAACTTACAACGGGTTTATTGGGACATAAACCCATCATAAATCGAGGGAGATCTGTATTCCCTCTTAATATGGCACCTTGGTTCCTGAAGGCTCTCTAGGCCACTTGGAACAACTGTCGTGACCACCATCTATCTCCTTACTCAAAATTCTCAGCTCAGTTACTCGTAGCTGAATCATGTGCCACATGCCTCAGCACAACACAATGAAAAGATCACAAGCCCTCAATTATACCTACATTTTCCTACAGAAACATCTGAGTTTTGTTCATTCTGTGCAAGAGCTGTGGACTAAATCTGGCTATTCTTCTGCCAAATCAAGCTGCCTGCAAAGTTTACTTTGATTTAACTAACCTCCAAGTTGGTCCCGGGAAACCTATGAGGCTATCCCTTCCCAGAGCAAAAGCCCAGAACAGGCAATAGGGACCCATGTGTCTCACTGCTGGCTTCCCTGGTACACACAGTCACACCAGACAACAGAAACAGTCAGGTGGCATGAAGCTCTCCCTTTCCTTATTTCCACATTCTCAATAGCATGTGAGTGCATCTAACTAGCAGAATGTAATTCACATCCAGAACTTTAGGGGTAATGAAATTTGGGAACAATGTATTTTAATTTTCTAGCTTCTGCAATACAGGAAGACAAACTAGAAGGAGAGTAAAACCACCATATCCATTTCAAGCAAGCCCATAATTACTCTCACCCTTACAATTTCACATAGATTTATGCCTAACTAAGAAGTCTGCTTACTCTGGGGAATTTTCTGGACATCCTAATGGGAACTTCTTCAGTTTCATATCACTCATATCGCCATAAGGAAAGTTTCATTTTATAGGGATGAAAGACACTAATTATTATTATTACTATTATTGTTACTTCCCTTGGAGAGTATGCCAAAATGCTAACGTCTTCGTTATTACGGTATCTTCAAGTTTCATACAAAGGAAGAATGACTAGCCTAGGCAAATTCCAGGCCTTCTTCTTTGGGCTCCCTCTAGTGCTTCTTTATCTGTCTGGGGAGTGGTTTATGCTTTTATTTAAAAGCTTAATGAGAAAGCTTGGACTTGGACTTTTGCCCAGAAAGGCCTAATGTGATGAAGCCCCAGAGGGATTTTAAGTTTTATGCCCCTTCAATTCACTGGAAACTGAAACATCCCTCTATTTCCTGAATGGAATGGCCCCCATTTTCTTCCCCAAAATCTCAGCAATACTTGTGGGGTGTGTGTGTGTGTGTGTGTGTGTGTGTGTGTGTGTGTGTATACAATCCTGGCCTACAAGCAGAGATTGCTTAGATTCAAATTTTTCCATGTTCAGACAGAGGGCTCAGTGCAATGTATTTAATAATTTTTTCAGGAGACTTAACATAACATAGAGGTTAAGAGCATAGGTTCTGCAGCCAGACTGCCTGAGTTCAATGACTACTCCATTATTAAACGTGTAATCTGGGGTGAGTCTCTTAATCTCTCTGTACTGCATTTTCCTCATTTGTATAATGAAGTGAAAGAACACATAGGACTTCTGTGAAGATTAAATTAGTCAATATATGAAGTTCTAAGAATGGTACCTGGCTCTTTAATACTTAGTAAGCTACTAAAATTCTTCCTACTACTTTTATTAATAGGGCATCCTGAAGTCTCTTTTGGTGTCCCAAACTTTGCATAATGATGTAAATGTTCAAGGGACAGCGTGATCTTGAAACTGAGTAGGGCCATATGTGCTCCTGGGCACGAAAGCCTTTCTGTGTCCCCCTTTTCTCGACCTTCCCTGAGTTCCAAAGGGCAGATTCAAACAGTTGCTAATCAGAGAAGGGAGGGGGATGCAGAGACAAGGGAGGAGCAGCCAAGAAACAACAGTGCAGCCTTGGGGCAGGGTCCTGGTTCAGTCTCAAGGGATACACATAACGATATCTTTGAGCTTTTCTGCTGAACTAAAACCTCCACCAATGGAAGATGCTCCAGAGAGAAGTTCACAGTTTGATAACCTTGAGAAATTCATCAGGAGACCACCTGAGTCCAGATTAAAGGAGTGCAGGCCTTGCACACACCCTGATCCTTAACAGCAAACCTGCCCTTGAACCTTTGCTATAAAACTCCTCACCAAGGGCTTCCCTGGTGGCGCAGTGGTTGGGGGTCCGCCTGCCGATGCAGGGGACACAGGTTCATGCCCCAGTCCGGGAAGATCCCACATGCCACGGAGCGGCTGGGCCCATGAGCCATGGCTGCTGAGCCTGTGCGTCCGGAGCCTGTGCTCCGCAACAGGAGAGGCCACAACAGTGAGAGGCCCGCGTACCGCAAAAAAAAAAAAATACTCCTCACCAAATCCTCCTGGGTTGGGGCACACCGTTTTGAGGGGCACAAGCCCACTGTGTCCCCCTTTGCCTGGCAAAGTAATAAAGCTATTCTTTCCTACTTCATCCAAAACTCTGTCTCTGAGATTCGATTCGGCACCGGTGCAGAGAAGCCGAGTTTTTGGCATCAATCTCACTCAGAAAAAGAAAACTCTTTTCATTTAGGGCAGACCACACATCACTGCTACTTGTTAATTCTTCTCTCAAACAAAACTGTATTGAGCAAGATGTATCAAGCTCTGTATCTTATCTGCTTTAACCTTCACAACAACCTTCTCAAGACACTCATTGTCTCCATTTTACAGATGATACAATGAAGGCACAGAGAGGTTAGGTCATTTTCATATGTGTAAGGTCTGATAAGGTGACTGGCTAGGGTGTAAACCTAAATCTGTCTGAGCCCAAGTCCAATGCCTTTTCCACTGCTCTGTATTGCCTCTCTAAATAGTAACAAATCTCTCGAGCTATCTACAGCTTATAAAGCAATTGCACATACATTATTTCATTTAATGTAATTCTCACAACAGCTCTATGATATTGACCATCAGGATCATTCAGCTGCAGGTAACAGCCTGGATGGCAGTTGTTTAATCAAATGGAGGTTTATTTTTTGCACACAGGAGTAAGCCCAGACTTAGTTGGTTGCTGGCATTGCCTCAGTGGCTCAGTGGCACCATCAAGAACCCAGGCTCCTTCTATCTTTTCCCTCCACCATTCTAGGCATGTTGACTTTTCAATCTTAAGCTTGTCGTCTTATGTTCGCAAAATGTTTCTCATAGCTCCAGGCAAAGCAAGGCAGGAGCAGGTAGTTGGAGCAGATGCTGGCAAGGGAGGGAAGCAAACAGAACTTACTGCTTTTATAAAGGAGAACAAATATCTTCCTTACAGACATATCAGTCATGTGGCCACACCCAGCCACAAAGGAGACCGGGAAGGTGAATAGTTAACTTTTCCCAGACTCTCTAGTGGGAGACAGGACAAGGTGAAGGAGGTTAGGAATAGGTCTTAGGGGTGAGACAACAGTAGTTTCCACTCCTATGTATTATTATAAAAATTTCTCAGATAGGGTCACAGATACAGAGACATTGTGACTTGTCCAGTGCCCTAGAGATAGCATCCAGTGTCCCAGTGGTTTTAAATTAAAGTTTTTTGTCCCTATCCTCTGAAATTTCCACTGTATCACAAGAGCCACATAACTAGGTATTGTTTCTCAATTTTTCAGGTGGACAGTAAGAAGAATGGTCCTTAAATTCACTTCTGGGTATGTTATTTATTTCATAATTTATACCATTTTTTTTCAAAAACAATGAGAAGGATTACAATAAAAGATATGTATCTAATAAAGTTGCACAAATTGATACTTTAAAAAAGGATACGATGAAAAGGAGAGATTAAAAGCTAACCACAAGGGTTATAGAATTATTGAGATTAATTTTTAAATGTTTTATGCATCTTGGCACCTGAAGGGAAGAAAGAATCGAATGGGTTTATATAACTTCCCCTATATTTTGGGACCTAGAGGAAAATACTCCAAATTTCAAAGACAAACTGTTTTCCATAATTAAATTTTTCAAAATTATAAAGTAATTTATGTGCTCTAATTTAACATGAGGTTAGAACCTGGAATGATTAAAGAAATGTCTGGACAGTATGTTTCTTATACCATCTTCTGAGGGCATCACTTCTCTCAGCCAGGCTTTCTTCTTGCACAAAAATTTGAACCTTAATTACAGAAGTAATACATGCTCAGTGGGAACACACACACACATATACACACATGCAGAAACAGATGAAATGAAATGAGAAATAAACCACTTCTAATCTTACCACCCAGAGGTAACTGTTTACACGTTGCTGCATGTATCTAGCCAATATCTTTTCATGCATAAAATGAGTATTTTTCTTTCTAAAATGTTACTGTACTACATATGTTGTTTTCTGTCTGATTTTTCATTTATGAATGTACCAGAAACACTATCCCTAATCAGTTAATAGCATCACACAACGTGAGTTTTAATTTCACTTTCATATTCCATTATATGGATATATATCACAGTGTTTTAACCAGTTTCCTAATTTTAGACTTTTAGGTTTAGAATTTTCCCCTATTATAAGTATTAAGATACTTACCATCATTGTACATATACCTTTGCATGCATTTATGAAAAATTACTAGAAGTGGAATTGCTATGCCAAAGTGTTGGAGCATTTTTAAACATTTTGTCACATACTGTAAAATTGATCTCTAGAAATTTATTCTCTCACCATCTCAGCCAGGCTTTTGACAGGAGCTGGATAGCAGACAATTTGAATTATACTCTCTGATGAGTCCTACCATGATGTACTACCATGACATTGGAAACAACCTTCCCCAGTTTGGAGGTGAAGTTTGGAGGTGAGATGGGAAGTCCTGCCCTGGGAATCAGAACATATGGGTTATGGTTGGAGTATTATTATCTGCTCTATTTAATTGGTTGTTATGAAGATCAAATGAGATAACATATATGAACATTCCTTATAAATGTCATAGAAAGTTGCAATCATAAGGAATTGCTAATTCAACAGGGGCATTCTTCTAGGGATATCCCACAAGGAGAAGACATTTATCTTGACCATAAATGAGACAGAAGCAAAGGAATCTTCCCAGGGAATCCTCTTAGGGATGGAATTGCATGTTCTCAGGACCTTTTGCATCACTTTTTGCTTTATCTTTTAGGAAATAGTTAAAGAAATGTGAACACATGCTCATTTGTATAGGTTTTTTGCTGGGTGTTGCCCTGTTAGTTATTTTCTCATAGACCCTAAGGACAACTGGATATTAAAACACAGTACAAGAGAGGCAAGTGGTGGCTCTTTACCCTTTTCTGATATATAGGAGGAAATTGAGCCTGGTGTTCAAGAATACTTCAAGATTCCTGGCAATAAATACTGTGCTTTTATTATTTTAAAATTATATATTGAGTACATTAAAAAGGCACTGAATCTGTTTAAACAGGATTATTATTCCCTTTAATTCCACATCCATTTTCAAGTAAAATCACCATTATTATCATTGTCTTCTCTGGAAGCTTAGTCTCTTTTTTCTATTCATAATATCAAATAGGATAGCATGTAGAATGATTTGTCCAACACAAATGATAGTGAATAGTCAAAATAGCAAAGCATGTGACTGTGGTGATAAAGATGGCTGAACTTGAAACAGGAAAGTCCCATGCCAACAATAATTCTGAATAGCCTTGTTTGAGTAAGTTGGTCAGAACATGAATATCATTTAATGTATCATTTAATGTCATTTTTTTGGTGTCTATCCATTTGGCAGAGAGTGTCAGAGAGGATTCCATTTCTGACAAAATTTGACTCTTGGCATCAAAGAATTAATAGCATTGAGTTCAGGGCAGGAGCAATTTATGCACTGATGTTTTTCCATGGAGTTTCCTCTTCCTGTTAAATCAGCTATTCACCAAAAAAAAAAAAAAAAAAAAAAAAAGTATTGCCTGCACTTGTCACATCACATGATTCTATGCTCAGACAACCCCTGAAATTCATAGCATTTTTCCAGTGTCACATACTGCATGTCACACCAGCTGCAACTTCAGTACATTTTTCCTCCAATATTTTAATGGGCAAACTTGAGTAACATATTTCCCAATTTCAAACCCTTCAGCACTGACAGTCCAAAACTCCTGAGGATATGAACTAATGCAAAAGGTTCCGGCAGTGCTGAGCATCTTCAGCTCTGGTCTATCAGTGTCAAGTCCTCAAGCTCTTGAGAAATAATTTTACTTATTAAAACACATTTTCCCACAAAAATACTGTAGGAAAGACAAAGCTCTCAGTGACCTCTTAGAAAATTGTTGAATTAAGGAGAGAAGTCTATATAACTCCTCCATTTTAAAGTCCTGTGAAAGTATAATTAATGTGCCAAGAAAGAGCTCTGCTTTTTGTTCATAGATTTGAATTACTGAACTGAACCGGTACCTTGGGACTATGTTCCAAACACATTGCTTCCCAGTATCTCCTTCCTCTCAAAAATAAGGACAGACAACACCAACACGTTGGATTAAAGAATAGAGCATACATGTACAGGTTTTTAGCCAATGTCTTAAATCCTTTAAGATTCCCAATTCCCCCAGGAATTTCATACCCCTTAAATTGAAACTAATCGTCAGTGTAGTTGTGATGAACACCTTAACAGTGTTTAAAAATCCATTGTGTCCAGAGTATCTTAATTTGATTTCAAAGAATGGGTCAGCACCATGGTTAGAGATTTCTACTGAGTTAGTGTTAATGTACAAGAAAGAACTACTTGCAAATTCACTAATTTTGGTCCCTTGTGATTTTATATCATTTTTGCAGAAACATATATCTTAATGACAACTCTTCATGAAAATATTTATTGAAGTAAAAGTCCTTTTTAAAAATGTAATTCACATTATTTATTCTGCATGTGTTTTTCCATCACAACACATTAGCCTTCCTTTTAAGATAGTAATGATTAGTAGAAGTTAGCACTGTGCCAAGTACAGGGTCAATAGCAGACAAAAATCATTCAGTTTCCTGAAATAAAGCCACCTTGGTTTAAAGAAAAACTGCTGATTAAGAATACTAGTAAGGGTAACATCCTGACTTAAAGATTTGATGTCACTTACTTTTTGAAAATATTAAGTCTTTATTTGGTAATAGTCAGGTTGCTTACAGTCCAATGGGAGAGAGGAAGCAAATGACTATGGAGTAGTCAAAAGAGCACTAAAAAGGAAGTAATGTCTAGCAGAACAAGCAAATTTCAACTCTGTACACCATTCTATAAATGATAAGGAATTCTTTGATAAAACTGTCAAAGAGGCAGTTTATCATTCACATCATTTCACATATCCTGTAAATGACTTCATTTAGTCTGAAGTCCCACCTGGGCCTGCCACTCTTCAAAAATTACCATACCTACAAACTTCCAGTTGCAAACTAAATGAGTCATGGGTATGAAATGTACAGTGTGAGGAATATAGGTAATAACTATGTAATATCTTTGTATGGTGACATATTGTAACTAGACTTATCATGGTGATCAGTTTGAAATGTATAGACAAAAATCACTATGTTGTATAACAGGAATTAACATAGTGTTGTAGGGCAATTATACTTCAAAAACAAACATGCATACAAACAAGCTCACAGAAAAAGAGATCAGATTTGTGGTTACCAGAGGCGAGGGGTGGAGGAAAGGGAACTGGATGAAGGCAGAAAAGGTATAAACTTCCAGTTATAAGATAAATATGTCCTAGGATGTTATGTACAACATGATCAATATAATGAACACTGCTGTATGTTTTATAGGAAAGTTGTTAAGAGAGCAAATCCTAAGAGTTCTCATCACACACACACGCACACACACACAAAATTTTTTCTCTCTCTAATGTTGTATCTATACGAGATGGTGGATGTTCACTAAACTTATTATGACAATCATTTCATGATGTATGTAAGCCAAATCATTATGCTGTACACCTTAAATTAGTACAGTGCTATATGTCAATTATATATCAATAAAAATGGAAGAAAAAAATTACTTTACCTAGCACCTCTTAGCTTTTGGGGGGTAATGCGGTGGTAGATAATTAGTTCTAATTCATTCTCAAGAAATTATCAGAAATATTCAGAGTTAATTACAATACATTTCAATGCAATGTTGATTATAATAGCAAAAATATGGGCACAACCTAATTTTCAAAAAGAAGTGTTTGTTATACAGTGGTATATTCAAGAAACAAAATAATGCTATAGTAGAATAATAAATAAGTGTAGTAGAATAATAAGTGTCATGGAAAGATGTTCAAAATACACTGTTAGGTGAAAAAAATATCAAATAATATACCCATAAATGTATAATGTATGTGTAAGATTAGAAATATTTACATTAAATATTAAAAATTTCTAGGGATGATAGAATTATAAGTTATCCTTCTGTTTGTTTAGTAGTAGTTTTAGCTATCTAAAATGAATTTGTGGGCTTCCCTGGTGGCGCAGTTGTTGAGAGTCCGCCTGCCGATGCAGGGAACACGGGTTCGTGCCCCGGTCCAGGAAGATCCCACATGTCGTGGAGTGGCTGGGCCCGTGAGCCATGGCCGCTGAGCCTGGGCATCCGGAGCCTGTGCTCTGCAATGGGAGAGGCCACAACAGTGAGAGGCCCGCAAAATACAAAAAAAAATTTTTTTTAAAAAGAAAAAAATAAAATGAATTTGTAAAGAAAAAATAATTTTAAAAAAGAATTTACAGTTTCCTTAAGGGCTGACACTAGTCAGCCAATAATATCAAGTTCTTAATAGCCAAGTGTAGTGTTGTTTGTAGAGTTCTCCAGTTACTTGAATTACTTTTATTCTGACAGGGAATTTCAGAAAACACAATTGCTTAAAGTGAAGAAATGAATCTCTAGTAGAGAAATTTCTGACTCCTTGACCATCTCTTGGAACAAATCTTTAGAAAGAGCATCCAGGAACCTCTCCAAATATCTTTCTTACAGCCCAGCCTGAATCACTAGTTTTATCCAATGTTTAGGCTTCATGCAGGAAATTTGAAGCAAAGCTTTAGAAGCGGGCTAGGAAAATGAGTTGGCCAAGTGGAAGCAGGTGGTACCGTTGGAGGCCTTTTTCAGAGAGGAAATATTGCAGACTCAAAATCTGACTTGGTTCTCTTGGAGTCACACTTCCTGTATTCAAATTCTAGCTCCTCCAAGATTCATAGCTGTGTGACTTTGAGTAACCTTTCTGTGCTTCGGTTTCCTCATCTATACTTATTTTCTAGACTTGTTGTGAGAAGCAAATGATTTAATATAGCAAAAGTATTTAGGACAAAACAAGTCTTTTATGAATGCTAGTTGGTACCAGCTATTATTATGCCACAAACTGGCAGTGTTTCAGGACCTGGGAAAAACTACTATTCTCCCTTGAGGGTACTATCTATTTAAACAACCAGAATCTAATGCCTTGAAAAGATCTGGGCTCTCTGACATATTCAGTGAATGTGTTGAGAGCCTATCATCTTCCAGACCCCAACTCAGAAAGGAATCCACTTCAGAACTGCTCCAGGAGGCACGAATCTGATAGTGAGGTCACTGAGAGCACACCTATCTTTGTCTGACTGTATCTAATGTAATGAGAGATGCTTCAGATGTCCAGGGGTGTATTCTTTGCAAGAGGTCACCAAACAGAAAACTTCCTGTTTTCTTACTGATTTAAAAAGGAGAAAACACCAGGTTCACAGCTTAATAAAATGACCTATGAGAACTCATAAGCTGATTTGTATGAAGAGGAAAACCTGAAATGCCAATCCTTTCTTTGTTTATATCACCTTTCTTTGTTTATTTCTCCATTCACAGTTGTAGCTGATGGTGTAAATGCAGCATATTCCCTGCCTAAGGCCAACTCCAAATATGTTTGTGTTTGTAAACATCATTGATTCACTGAATCACTTAGACTCCAAAGTATAATTTTCTGAGTTTGAACATCAGGGTCTAGACACAATAAAATGTAATCTCAAACGTCATTTTTATTTGAAAGTAATCGTATAGACTATGTATGTACTGTACGTTCAAGCCTTCTGAAAAAGAGGCTAGCTGGTTAGATGAAGCCTTAGGTGGAAATTCTATTTCCAGTGTATCATTACTATTTGTTAACAGCATTCCTGATTTTGGATAATCATAGGGGAAAACACACAAAAAAGCCACTAAGCTATAAATCTCCAGCAAACTTGTGGAAAGGCGGGGGCAGCCAGCCTCTCATTATACAGCTGTTTCCCAACAGGCTCTTCAGGCACACAGAGGGCCTTACTGAATTTGAATGTGCTGCGCACCGTGTTTTCTTCTTTACTAAATCATTTCGCCTATTCTATAAGCTCCAGTAGCAATCTGCTTTTTAAAATACTGTTCCGAATATTTGAATTAAGAGTATACATCTTGACTATTTGGAGGTATAGAAATATGAAGTTTTCCTTCTCTGTGGGACTGCAATATAGTATAATAATTAAGTATCATGTATGTTTATACAAGTATAATTATACATTCCATATTTTATATATAATTTGAGTACCTTGCCAGGGTTTAAAAGGCCCTGTAGGGCTTCCCTGGTGGCGCAGTGGTTGAGAGTCCACCTGCCGATGCAGGGGACGCGGGTTCGTGCCCCGGTCCTGGAGGATCCCGCATGCCGCGGAGCGGCTGGACCCGTGAGCCGTGGCCGCTGGGCCTGCGCATCTGGATCCTGTGCTCCGCGGCGGCAGAGGCCACAGAGGTGAGAGGCCCGCGTACCGGCAAAAAAAAAAAAAAACGCCCTGTAAAATGTGGCATGTTCTGATTCTCGCAGTCTCATCCTGTGCCCCTCTCCTCTTTACTCTTTGCCTTCTAGCCAACCTATCTTCAGAAATTGCTTCAAAATGGCCAGTTCTCTTTCTGGCATTTTAGAACCTTACATACATGCTGTTTCATCTATCTGGGTGGAAACCTGGCTACTTACAACTCATTTTTGTTTAGAACCTAGCTTAAATATCAGTTCACTCATTCATTTATTCATTCATTCAAGCAATAGGTGTTCATTGAACACATGCTAAGTTTAGGAAGTGTTTTAAGCCTTGAGTATGTGAACAAAAGAGATGAGGACCTTATTTTCATGGAGCTTAGAGTCCAATGAAGAAGAAAAGCAATGAATAATTACACTAACTTACACATAACACAATTATGACAACTGGTTTGAAGGTACACAATAGAGAGAAAAACAGAGGACCTAATTTAGATGAGCCAGGGATGAGGCTGGGGGGAGAAAATTAAGGAAATTCTCTGAAAAGTGGCAGTTAGGTTGAGATCTGAGAATTAAACTAGACAAATGATAGTGGGAAGAGTTTTTCAGGTATAGAAAACAGCACAAAGACCCGGACCTCCTTTATAAAACCAGTTCTACATACTATGTTCTTATTGCATTCTACATTAATTACAATGGTAATTAAACAATTATTTGGGAAATACTTGCCTCTTCCACTAGACTGTAACTTTCATAAAATAGTAATAGTATCTGCCTTGTTCTCTGCTCTGTCCCAGGCACTAAGCACAGTGAGGGCCTGATCCATGGTGGGTGCTGAACAACGGACTGTCAATGAATTGGATGAAGCAAACGTTGTTCATGAGCTGGGGAGGTCAGAAAAGGAAGTGCTGCATTGTTACTTTTAATCAACAATGAAGCCCTATTTAAATATGTAAAATGTAATTCATCCCACTCTGCCCATTAAAAAGAATTTAGACTAAAGCACGCATGTTGGTTGGGGGGTAAATGTGGGCATTATACTGAAGGGGAAAGATCAGAAGTGGAAATATTGACTCATTCTGAATTCACACATCATTTCAGTTAAAAACTGTCATTCATGCTATTATCTCCATATAGCACACTATCCTTCCGGCACATAGTAGGTACTCAAATATTTGCACAATCAATGATAATGAATGAATTAATGGAAGACACTGTTAAAGTTATGTTCGGTTATTCCAATTCATTTATTGAGCAATATCCACTGACCACCTACTATGTATGTAGAGTTTTGCTGGGTTCTGGGAATACACAGGTAGATCTCAAAGAGCTCACAGTACTCAGAAGGAGAATCAAGATTTATAAAAGCAATGAGGTAAGGGCTGAAAACGTCATAACTATAACTTACTATGGGAGTTAGGAATGGGGAGAAAAGTAGGAAGTTATATAAGTGTAGGGTGAGTAACAGTTTTTTCAAAAAGTGGTGATAGTTGCTATGTTGCATAGGACCAGTAAGAGTTACCCCCACTTGCAAACAAAGGAAGTACATTCATCCCAGCTATTCAGAATTTTAGCCATTGATAATAAAGACTAAATTACTTGGCTGTTCAGGCTTTCCAGCCACATGGGAACTGTCTCCCCAAAACATATGTAATTGAATTTTTCAGGCAAAGTTATTTCATACTGAGTTACATTGCTGAATTATCTGCATTACAACGGAAGTTGAGGTCTAACTCACTTGATATGTAATTAAAAGACATGAATTGAGGTTAGAAATGAACTCCTTACAAAGAAGGTAATTTTTTGTTTTTGTTTACATCCTCAGTGATCTGTGCTTTCTTTTGGACCTGAAAGGATTTAGGGAGGAGTTCTGTTCATGAGAAAGCATTTCTAAGACAACAGTAGCTTGAAATTTACTCGTGATGTTAAAATAGTGGCAAAGGTGGCAGAAATGATTCAGTGTGACTGAGACCTGTTTGTTGTGAATTGCTAATTAGTATAATTATTAACATCCAAAGAATAGCAAAGCAGGAAATTTTCAGCCCCGACTGCTTATCATTCACATGACAGTACTAAATTAAAATAAAACAGCACAGCCACAGAATAAGTAACAAAATGTTCTATAACATTTCTCAGGAACAATCTATTAGAGAACTATAGAAAATTGTTCATCTATGCAGAATGCCATTTTATTCCATTTCTATAACATTTTTTTTAGAAATTTCAGAGACTGTGTTTTGTAAAGAGGAATATCTACAAAGGCTGTATATTGAACTCCCTGCAGATCACAAGTGCAAGAACATACCTTCAATATATGGCCTTTCTCTCAGCCCCTAAATATCCTTTATTAAATATAATGTTGAATCTCCTTTATTGCTCATGCAAAAGCTGAAAATTGTGTTCCAAAGAAATGAATACATATTCTAAGCAGAAGAAAATTCATGGAAATACGCAGGCATGTTGGAGATTATAAAAAAATTGTATTATGCCTACTGGAAAAAAATGATAAAAGGAAAAAGCACATTCACACAAAAAAAATCCTCAGACAAGTATTTTGAAATTGTTTTCTATCTGAGATTCAATTAAAAAATTACTAACTAAAATTAATACTTATCCTTGAACTGGGAATTGAATCAAATTCAAAACAGAAGTCTGATTTGGAGTAGTTTTAATTTAAATAAAAAAGTAAACTCAAATCAGTATTTTTCTATTTTGCTTAAGTTCTTTTTGAACTAAATTCAAGAAAAGAATTACATAGGATCAAAAAGTAGCAGTAAATGAGGTTGACACCATCTACATCATATGCGTATAGCTACAAAAATAGAGATGAGATTTTTAGAAATTACAGCCCTCAAAATAAAAGATATAGTGAGGCACATCAAAATAATTGCTGACATGACTCCCTAAAATGTCTCTGACCCACCATGTGTGTGTATATGATATGAATTTTAATATACAAGTATTCATTTAGGGCACATTATTACCAATTTAGCTTTTAGAAACAGTGACTAAAGCTTCATACTATGTATATGTACCTGAAAATAGCATATATGAACATGTTAATTACATATTTTAAAGTTAAGGCATTATTTCACTTATTTTTATTCAACACTGAGTAACTCCTCTATGGGTCACACTGTGCTTAGTACTGAAAATACAAGAGAATGAGAAAGAGCCGACCCCACCTTCAAGAAGTTTTGATACAGGAAACACTCAGCATCCATTTTTATGGTAACCAAATAATTTAAAAGTCTAGTTAATATGGGTCAGACAATAATAAAACTAATTCCCTGGTCTATCGCAATATATTTTTTCCTTCTTGGGCTTCACAACTATGGACCAACATGGAGGGCATAGAGACTGTTTAGATGATAATTAGAAAATAGAACTATTGTCATCATAAATGAACCAGAAATAATTAAGTTTGAGTAAATAAATATTATTAATAGTAGTCCAGCATAAGGGAAATAACCATCAAAGAAAGGGTCTTTGTGGACTGAAGAGAATTTAGGCACAACCATGAACAAAGAAGACAAATTTAATTAGAACTAGAACAGAAACAATTCCCTTAGCTTCATCTGGGTAAAGACTATCTATCATTTTCTAAGGCAGAAGTGGAAGTTAAAACCAAATCATTGTTTTGAATTAGTTATAAATGGTAATATAATAATATGTATAATTCTCACTCTATAGTATGGGTCCAACCATTCTCAACTAAACATCTCTACTCTCTTCATAAAATTCCAAGTTTAAGAAACACTTCATGTGTTATTACGAATAAGTGCCTGTCTCCCATTTGATCACTGTTTCCAAGCTTCCTGTGCCCAGAGCAAGACTTTCTTACAGGTTGATGCTGTAATGATGTTATTTTTGTTTGGACACAGCATATTATTTCTAACTGCTTGGCTTGCAACTTTGATGTAATTTAGCTTCTTATCTAGTTTTGCTCATGAATTTCCTTGAAAGACGTCCTCTCTGGTAAGTAAGCTGCTTACCCATGTTCCCCATGCACTGCAGACAAAAGAGGGAAGCTATGAACACTCCCTAGAGATTTTATCAATGTTCCTGGAAATATTTTAGGTTTTTCACACCATCTTACTTCAATAGCATCACCACTCAGCTTTGTTCAACCTCTACTCAAGTCACTGGTTTTCAAAGTCCATCTTTGTTCAACTTAATCTGAGTTTCTTGGTTGTCATCATGCATGGGCTAATTTATCCTTTTCTTTTTTGTGAACCCATAGTGAGATGAGAGCTGCCATCACCTACTTCTTGAACCTGAGAAATGAGACATTGCAGGAGAATAATTGAGAGCTGTCAGGGTTGGTTCCTCCTTGATAGTATAATTAACTGAAACCAAGTCATATATTCACCCTGTGGTAAATGCCTTAATATGTGATTTAGTTTTTCCTTATTCTTTTTACTTTTGGTATCCTAAAACGTCTCTTTTCTGGGAAAAAAGCTGTATCTTTCACATTCTTCTCTATTTTCCATCTTTTTTGTCTTTCTACCTGAATTCTTCATGATTCTCCTATTGTTCACTTCATTAATACTCTTTTTGGCTATACTATGCTACTGCTAAAACTATCCACTGAGTTCTTCATTCAGGTTATTGTATTTTTATTTCTGGAATTTGTATTTGGTTTTTTTTCAAATGTGATAATTTAGTCTATACAGTTTCAGTTTCCTACTAGAATTTTCAAACGTGGATTTTCTCATTCTTAATCTGATACTGTATAATTTTAATCTGTTTTTGAAATTCTAATATGTCAACTTTTTGCATATATGTTTCTTTTGTCTACTGAGTCTTCAGATTCCCATACATGATGCCTTTTTCTTTATGTGTCTACTAATCTTTGACAAGTGCTAATGCCTGTGATAGATGCATTCCTAGCAGTAATTACAGCAGATTTCTTGTTGGAAACAATGTAAACCAGAAGACTGTGGATCAATATCTTTAAGGTAATAAAAGAAAAAACTGTCAACTTAGCAAAATTATCTTTCAAATATTAAAGCAAAATAAAAACATTTTATGATATGCAAAAGCCAAAATGATTCATCACCAGCAAACTTACAAGAAATGTTAAAGAAAATCCTGCAGGGAGAACGGAAGTGATATCAGATGGAAATATGAATCTACACAAAGAACTGAAGAGCATTAGAAATGGTAAATATTTTTTAAATTTTAAATTTAAAAATCCATTGAAAATACAATTGAATGTTTAAACACAAACAGTAACAATGAATTGTGAGGTCTATAATATATGTAAAAGTAAAATGGATGACATCAAAAGCACAAAAACTGGAAATAGAGAAATAAAAGTATATTATGAAGTTCTTACATATAATGTGATTTTACATATTATCACTTATGGTCAATTGTGTATTTAAAGATGTACACTGTATATCTTTTTTGAAAAAACACTAAAAATGATTTAATGAATAAGCAAACATAAGAGATCAAGCAGCATCATAAAAATGTATAAGAAATTAGTACAAAAGAAAACAAAAGGATAAAAGAGGAACAAGCAATAAATGTGACAAACAGAAAATAATTAGCAAATGTCAGATTTAAACTCAACCATTTTAATAAAAACAGTAAATATAAATGGTAAAAAACCATTTAAAATAAAAATTTGTCAGCATGGATTAAAAAAAAGAAAAAACTTAACTATGTGCTGCCTACAAAAAAAACTTAACTATATGCTGCCTTAAAGTAACCCACTTTAAAGGTAAAGAAACAAACGGATTAAAAGTAAAATAATGAAATAATGGAATAGATATACTTGGCAACACTAATCTGAAAAAAGCAAAATAGATTTCAAAGCAAAAGATATTATTAGGGATAAAAAAAGGATCATTTCATAATGAAGAAGGGGTCATTTCATCAAGACACTATAACAATTCTAAGATTTTATACACTTAATAACAGAGTTTCATAATACCGGAAGTAAAAACTGTTGCAACTACAAGGAGAAGTATATAAATCCAGTTAAAGTGAAAGATTTCAATACTCTTCTCAATGTCTGTTAGAAAAAGTAAGTAGAAAATCAGTAAGGATATATAAGATTTGAATGACTGTCAACCAACTTGGCCTATCTGATATTTATAGAACACTCTGCTCTATAATGGCAAAATATATATTCTTTTCTAGGACACATTTATTTAGAAATAATTAGAGAGTTGAGTAAGTTGTCTGGATATATAATCAACATACAAAAATGTTTATACTCACCAACCACACATTTAGAAAATATAATCTTAAAAGATATTTACAAGTTTATAAGAAAAAGTATAAATTAATAGCAAAATTGTATTCAACTGATCCAGAAAAAAATATAAAATTTATGAAAAATCACTACAGAATACCTAGAGAGACACCAGATACATAAATAGGATAATTCAGTATTTTAAGATGTCAGGTTTCCCAAACAATATGACTTTAAATCAATTTTAATCATAGCACTAATAGGGTTTTTCAAGGACCTGGCCAAGCTGATAGTAAAATTTATATAAAAGGGGAAAAGTCAGAGGATAATGAAGAGAGTCCTGACAAAGATTAGGGTAGAGGGGGACTTGCCTTTTCATACTTCAAGACTTATTATATAGCCATAGTAATTAGAACTATCTATTATTGCTGATGCAATATTTCTATTGAAATAGAAAATGTCAATATTGGTACAGTTGGTAGAGTCCAGAAACAGACTCACACATATAAGCTAATTTGATATATGAGAAAGGTGGCATGGCCCATTACAGGGAAATAAATGAGCCTGAACAATAAGTTGTCCATAAAAAAGAATGGAAATAGAATTACCACTTCATATCATACATATAAATCAATTTACAATAGGTTAAAAACTTAAATATGAAAGACAAAACCTGTAAAAAGCATTAAATGAGGAGAATATTAATAAATTTTAGGAATAAAAATAAATTAACAAAAGCCTTCATAAAGGAAGGACTTGGATGAATGGGACTACTTATAATGGGAATTTAAGTTACTGCAGTCACTATAGAACAACTTGGCACTATCTCACAAAGCTCAGCATTCACATAACCTAGAACCCATCAATTCCACTCCTAGGAACTTTTACACATGTGCACTTGGATACATCTACAAAAATATTCATATTAGAGAAACTGGAAACAAGTCAAATATCCACAGAAGGGATGAAAAAATTGTACTATGTTCCTTTACTATGTTCCTGCATTGGAATATTATACAGTCATGAAAAATTGTGAACTGTAGCTACATGTAAGAACATGGATGAATCAAAGAAAATATTGAGAAAATCTCATAAGATTACATATATGATTTTTATAAAGCTCAAAAGAAAGCAACACTAAACAATTTACTAGCTTTTAAGTTGTGTTCACATATTTTCATGTTAATGTTCTACATCATAGCCTACATCGTTTTTACCTGCATTCACTTGTATATTTCAAATATTATAAAATAAAACTTGTTAAAATCTACAGTCATCATTTTTAAATGGTATTCAGCTTCAAAAGAGCTGATTAAGTCTGCCCTCAGCATCATTTTCTTCAGTCAAAATCAATCAATTCCATCTCTTCTCAGTAACTCTTCCATTTTTTTCTGTTTCTCACTAAAACAACTTCATTCTCTTATCATTCCCCTTATAGTACAAGCTATAAAAAAATAGAAATTGTGTTCAAGTAGGTGTTGAGTTTTTGGGGAGGATTACTTTCTAAATATTTCTTGTTACTTTACTGTTAATATATCCCAGAATCATGTGAGTTTTTGGCTAGGAGTACTCCTACTGACTCATTTTAAGCACACAGTCAAAGCAATAATGCCTAGCAATTTATTTCCCATATGTATAGTTTATTTTTATCACATTATTTAGTACCTGGCATTTATTTCTATCTTTTAAGGATCAGATAGCTAATTTGTGAAAATCACCTTAAATTATATGCCTGCCTTCAGAGAAGCTGACAACTTCATTTAAATTAAAGTAGGTCTACCTAACATTAAGCTATCTGATTAATATAGAGGAAAGGGAACATCTAGAATCTTAGGTTCTACTCCTGATAAACGAATTCAACAAGGTAGCAGGATATAAGATTAACGTACAGAAATTGGTTCCATTTCTTTACACTAACAATGAAATCTCCGAAAGGGGAAAAAAAGGCAATTCCTTTTTAAATAGCTTCAATAAAAATAAAATACTTAGGAATAAACCTGATCAAGGAGGTCAAAGACTTATACACTGAGAACAATAAAACACTGATAAAGGAAATTGAAGGTGACTTAAAGAAATGAAAAGATATCCCATGCTCCTGGTTTGGAAGAATTAATATTGTTAAAATGGCCATGCTACCCAAAGCAATCTACAGATTTAATGCGATCCCTATCCAATTACCCATGACATTTTTCACAGAACTCAAACAAATAATCCTAAAATTTATATGGAATCACAAAAGACCCAGAATTGCCAAAGCAATCTTGAGGAAAAAGAACAAAGCTGCAGGCATAACCCTTCTAGACTTCAGACAATACTCCAAAACAACAGTAATCAAAAAAGCATTGTGTTGGCACAAAAACAGACATAAGAATCAATGGAACAGAACAGAGAGCCCAGAAATAAACCTACACACCTATGGTCAATTAATATTTGACAAAGGAGGCAAGAATATACAGTGGAGAAAAGACAGTCTTTTCAGCAAGTGGTGTTGGAAAAGCTGGCCAGCCAGTAAATCAGTGAAGTTAGACCACTCCCTCACACCATACACAAAAATAAATTCAAAATGGCTTAAAGACTTAAATATAAGAAAGGACACCATAAGGCTCTTAGAAGAGAACATAAGTAAAACATTCTCTGACCTAAGTCATACCAATGTTGGCTCAGTCTCCCAAGGCAATAAAAATAAAAGCAAAAATAAACAAATAGGACCTAATCAAACTTACAAGCTTTTGTGCAGCAAAGGAAACGATAAACAAAATGAAAAGACAACATACGGCCAGGGAGAAAATATTTCAAATGATGCGACCAACAAGGATTTAATTTCCAAAATATACAAACAGCTCATACAACTCAATAACAAAAAAGCAACCCAATCAAAAAATAGACAGAAGACCTAAATAGACATTTTCCAAAGAAGACATACAGATGGCAAAGAGGCACATGAAAAATTGCTCAAAATTGTTAATCATCAGAGCAATGCAAATCAAAACTACAATGATGTATCACCTCACACTGGTCAGAATGGCCATCATTAAAAGGTTCACAAACAATAAATGCTGGAGAGGGTGTGGAGAAAAGGGAACCCTCCTACATTTTTGGTCATTACGTAAATTGGTTCAGCCCCTATGGAAAACAATACAGAGGTTGCTTAAAAAACTAAAAATAGTTACTATATGATCCAGAAATCCCATTCCTGAGCATATATCTGGAGAACACTCTAATTTGAGAAGATACATGCAGCTCAATGTTCATAGCAGCACTATTTACAATAGCCAAGACATGGAAGCAGCCTAAATGTCCACTGACAGATGAATGGATAAAGAAGATGTGGTGCACGCATGTGCGCGCGCACACACACACACACACACACACACACTGGAATACTACTCAACCATAAAAAAGAATGAAATAATGTTATTTGCAGTAACATGGATGGACCTAGAGATTATCATACTAAGTGAAGTAAGTCAGACAAAGACAAATATTGTATGATATCATTCACATGTGGAATCTAAAATATGACACAAAAGAACTTATTTACAAAACAGAAATAGACTCACAGACATAGAAAACAAATTAAAGGTTACCAAAGGGGAACAGGGAGAGGGATAAATTAGGTGATTGGGATTAGCATATACAATCTATGATATAAAAAACAGATAAATAACAAGTCCTACTGTATAGCACAGGAAACTATATTCAATATCTTGTAATAACCTATAATGAAAAAGAATATATATAAGTATAACTGAATCACTTTGCTGTGTAACAGAAACTAATACAACATTGTAAATAAACTATACTTCAATAAAAAAAGTATTAACTACCCAAGTATTTAATGGGATAATCTAGGGATAAGTCTGATAAATGAGGTGTGAGACAAGTATTCTGAAAACTAAAATATATTGATTAAAAATATCAAAGACTTAAATCAATGGAAAGATATACCAAATTCATGGATCAGAAAACTCAGAGAGTGCACAAAAGAGAGAGAATTCATGAACTGTGGGAAAATACTGAATGCTCTAATGTAAGTGAAATTGAAATCCTAGAAGAAAAGAAATATAGCCACAAATTTCTCCAACATGTTTAAAGACGTTAACTCATAGATGTAAGATCCCAGGGACATGCAAGCAGGAAGTATATCTCTACTATTCAAGTTAGGGTCAATGGAGTGCCATCTTTAAACTACTAAAAGGAAGAAAAATGAAAAAAAACAGATTGTCAACCCAGAATTCCATACCCAGCAAAAATACTTTTCAAAAATGAAGGCAGGGGCTTCCCTGGTGGCGCAGCGGTTAAGAATCCGCCTGCCAGTGCAGGGGACACAGGTTCGAGCCCTGGCCCGGGAAGGTCCCACATGCCACGGAGCAACTAAGCCCGTACACCACAACTACTGAGCCTGCGCTCTGGAGCCCGTGCTCCACAACAAGAGAAGCGAAGGCACCGCAATGAAAAAAAAGTAGCCCCTGCTCACCGCAACTAGAGAAAGCCCGCCTGCAGCAACAAAGACCCAATGCAGCCAAAAATAAATAAAAATAAAATTTTTAAAAAAAATGAAGGCAAAATAAATGCTTTTTTTCAGTGGAAAACAAAATTATTGGAGAGAATTCTCTTCCAGCAGAACTGCATTGCAAGAAATGTTAAAGGAGGGCTTCCCTGGTGGCCCAGTGGTTAAGAATTCACCTGCCAATTCAGGGACATGGGTTTGAGCCCTGGTCTGGGAAGATCCCACATGCCGTGGAGCAACTAAGCCCATATGCCACAACTACTGAGTCTGTGCTCTAGAGCCTGTGAGCCACAACTACTGAAGCCTGAATGCCTAAAGCCCATGCTCCACAACAAGAGAAGCGCACACACTGCAACGAAGAGTAGCCCCTGCTCACCGGAACTAGAGAAAGCCCGTGCACAGCAACAAAGACCCAGTGCAGCCAAAAATAAATAAATTAATTTTAAAAAAAAAAGAAATGTTAAAGGAAAGTCTTTAGGAAGAGTAAGTATGTTACCACACTGGAATAGAATCTACACAAAGAAATGAAGATCACTGGTAATTATATAAATGAAAGTAAACGTAAAAGACAATTTTCTTATTTTTAATCACTTAAAAGAAATTTGACTGTTTATAGCAAAAAATGTAAAAACATTATTATGGGGTTTAAACCATACATAATATTAATATATATGACAACAATATCAAAAAAGATGGGAGAGAGGATTTGGAAGTGTACTGTTGTAGGATTCAGAAGCTACTTATGTACTAGTACATTATTATTTGAAAGCAGCTTGTCATAAGGCAAAGATGTACCTTATAAGCCCTTGGAGACAACCACTAAAAAAGAAAAAATAGTATAACCTATTAACTAATAGTGGAGAAAAACAAAATTATTTTTAAACATACTAATTTTTTTAAAAGATAGAAAAAAGAAACAAAGAACCAATTGCACAGATAGGAAACAAGAAGGAAGATAAATTTAAACAATGTTATCAATAATTAAGTAAAATGTAAATTGTCTCATCACCTCCAATTAAGACAGAGATTTTCAAAACTGAGTAACAAAGAAAAACCTAACTATATGTTGTCTGTAAGAAACTTGCCTTAAGTATAAAGAAAAGGATAAATTAAAAGGTTTGAAAATATTGCAAAAACTAATTAAATAGAAAAGCTGAACTGATTATATAAGTATTAGACAAAATACACTTCAGAACAAGGTTCTGAATTACTAGAAATTTAAAGAGGGACATTACATAATGATAAATTGATAAATCCATCAAGAAGTCAAACCATTCCTAAATGTCACTGGATAAAAATCAATATACCAATATATATATATATAGGAAAAATGTATATTATTATTATATTTATATAATCTATGTCATATAAGATAAATAAATATAAATGTATTATATAATATTTTAAAATGTGTGATATAAAATAATACATTTTATATATAATGATTACATACAAATAAATACCATAAATATAAAACCATCAGAAACATTAAATACCTAGGTATTTAATGGGATAAGCTGAGGATAAATCAAACAAAAGAGGTGCAAGATTTGTATACTTAAAACTACAATATTTTGACTAGAGAAATCAAAGACCTAAATAGAGAGATATACTATTTTCATGGATAAGAAAACTCAGTATTAGTAAGATTTCATTTTTCTCTGAATTGATCTCTAGATTCAATGCAATCCCAATCAAAATCCCAAATACTGTCCCCTCCCTTTTTTTTTTTTTTTTAAGTAGAACTCAACAAGCTGGTTATAAAACTTGGATGGAAAATGAAGAACCTAGAATAACAGAAGCAATTTTGAAAAAGAATAAAGATAGATTTCTTTATTTCTAGGTTTACTATAAAACTGAAAATTACTGACATACAGAACAATGTGACAGAATGGCGAGTACAGAAATAAATCCATATATATATAAGCCATTGATTTTTTTAAAAGTCGCCAAAGTAATTCAATGGATAAAAAATAGCTTTTTCAGAAAACAGTGTGGAAACAATTAGAAAAACAGTTTTAAAAAAAAAAAGAACCTAGGTCTTCATACCATATTTACAGATTAACTTAATATAGATCATAGGCCTTGATGTAAAACCCAAAACTTTTAAAAGGAAACAAAGAAGAAAATCTTTGTGATTTTGAATTAGGCAAAGATATTTTAGATAGGATAGGAAAATTGCAGTCCATAAAATTTTATAAACTGTACATCTTCAAAATTAAAATTTCTGCTCTGCAAAACAGACTAATAAGAAAATAAAAAGGCAAACCACAGACCAGAAGAAAATATTTGCAAAACATACATTTGGAAAATAACTTGTATCCATAATACATGAAGCACTCATAACTTAATAATAAGAAAACAAACAACCCTATTAAAAAGTTGGCAAAAGATTTGAAAAGACACTTCACTAAAAAGATACTGATGACATATAACCACATGAAAGATGCTCAACATCATTACTCATATGGAAATGTAAGTTAAACCCACAGTGAGGTATCACAATATATTTACAATCTAAAATAAAACGCTGACAACCACAAATATCACCAAGAATGCAGAACAACTGTAACTCTCACACATTGCTCATGGTAATAAAAAATGATACAGTAATTTTGGAAAATAGTCTGGTAGTTTCTTAAAAATTTAAACATACCTTTACCATATGACCCAGCAATTCCACTCCTAGCTATTTATTCCAAAAAAGACAACTTATGAACATGTAAAAATCTGCATGTACATGCTTATAGAATCATAAAGTCTACATAGCAGGAACAATCAGCTATAAACCCAATTTATTATCCATTGTCACTTTAGTCAATGTCTTGTAAGCTCTATTTTTCTAGCTACAAATAAAAATATTGAGAATACTGGGCCTGAGATTATCCCTTATGGAAAGATTTATTCTCTCATAAAATGGCAATAATTTTTCTTAAATCTTCCCATAAAACTTTCAGTTAGGTGAAAAGTCTTTCATAACTCATACATATTATAGCTACTGCACTCCATTAATAAATAGAAAACCTAAAGAACCTGCTATTTTTGAGAAGCTGTAGATGGTATCAAAGTACCACAGGGGCATGTTGATCAAGAAAGGCATTGGGGCAGAAAAAGAAAATAAGAATCTAATTTAAATTATTAGAAAATAAGTAGAAGATACCCTTAAATGATAAAAAAAATAAACACTTCTTAAAATTATCTTCCAGTTACAAAATAAATAAGTAATAGGGATGTAATGCACAACATGATAAATATATGTTATATATGAAAGTTGTATGTTATGCTACTACTGTACTAACTACATAACAATAGTTATACTACAGTAACATACTACTGTATGTTATATATGAACATTAAGAGAGTAAATCCTGTGTTCTCATCACAAAACATTTTCTTCTATTTCTTTAATTTTGTATCTGTATGAGATGATGGATGTTTACTAAACTTATTGTGACAGTCATTTCCTGATGTAAGTCAAATCATTATGCTGTACACCTTAAGCTTGTACAGTGCTGTATGTCAATTATATCTCAATAAAACTGAAAGAAAAAAGGTAATAATCACAACTAATTTAATGGCTACTATATAACAATTTTTTAGTAAATATGAATGAATGAATAAATACAATCTAGAAGATCACAGTGGGCAAAATTTTATTCAAATATAATTAAAATATTAGTAGATGCATGCAAAACATGGTGATAAACGCTTGAAGTAAGTATATTTAAAAATATTACTTGAAGATAAATTCTCTTTCTCTTTTGTTCCATTTACCATGTTCTAGTTTTTGATGAGTTTAATACAAAGGAAGTTGCCCTTAATTGCACTGTGGACAAAGTGAGTGCTTGCTTTCATTTCATTTGGTGACTCTGGTTGCACCATGAAAAAAGAAAACGAAAGAACTCTTTACCTGGCTGCCCTTGTTCTAAGGTATGAATTAGAGTGAACCTTAAATAAAAAGTTTCTTCTTTCTCCTCTTTGGCTTCCAATGTAGCTACCATATAACTCTTGAATTGTGCTGTCCAGTATGGTAGCCACTAGTCATATGTGATTACTTAACTTTAAAGTTAAATAAAATTAAAAATTTACTTTTTCAGTTACTTTAGCCTTAAGTTAAGGGCTCAAATTTCACAGGTAGTAGGGCTTACTCTACTGGGCAGTGCAGATTATAGAATTGTTCCATCATCAAAATAAGATCTATTGGTCAGCACTGATCAAGAGCCAGTAACTTCCCATCTAAAAGTAACTACTTAAAATAGCGATACTCTTCCTCAAATGTTATTCTTCTCCCTATCCCTATCTCTATAATGTTCTTATTTTTAAATCAAATTATCCATCGTGATATATGGCCTGACAAGGTCAACTGCCTTTGTAAGCTGTCTCTACTCCTTCAAAGTTTCTCCTACCTACAATGGATTTGGTTATCATTGAAACATAATAGCCTTTCTAAACTGCATCATTTCCTCTCCTCCTACACTGCAACTTTCTAGAGACCTATCTGAGAAAATTATTGTATTAAATGAGATGGGAGTTTAAAACACTGTGAAATGCAGCTAACAAAATTAATTCCCACTGCCCTACATAAAAGTACCATCAAATAGATTTAATACTGGATGAAAGTCTGTGAGTAGAAAACTGATAAATTGTTCTATTTTCAGTTCAGGTTTTGTGTCTCATAGGCTGCCAAGGAGTTCTTTGTTCGGCTTGGTTTTATTTAACAACTTTATTAATGATTTGAAAAGAGGAGTAAACAGGTTGTTAATGGAACTCATTGATGAGGCTGCCTCGGTAGTGTTACAAACACAACTGATGACAAAGAAATTACCTAATAAAATGCAGAGGGTCGTGAACTATTGACAAAAGCACCCCAAATTATATTCCACTTGGTAAAAATTAATGCTTAGTACTAAGGATGCCTAATTCAAAACAAGAGTGCTCAATGAAAACATAAGGAAAAGAGTTTCTGGCCTTTGCAATATTAAACTGCAATATACAGGTACTTACAAAGGAAACAGTAGGTTCTATTCTCTTTGACTGAAGCTGTATTATCTGAAAAAGACAAAAATAGATCTTTTTAGCCATGTCACTATCATCTGCGGTATGCATGGTTAATCAATACGTTAGAATAAATTTGACTTTTTTTTCATTGAATTGATCTTCAGGTTATGTTTTTGAGTTTGGTTATATGTGTGTGCAAACAAGCACATGCAAAATGCAAATGTAACTAGAGACATTAATGTCTATGCTATTCATAGTTTCTTATAATGAACTCTGGCATGTATTGAGAATATTTATATTTGGTTATACTCTTTTACAAACTGTACTCTCATATCCAATTGCATTCAAACAATGGTGAAAATAATAACAACAAATAAAAACTACTGCCTAGTTTATACATATGGTTATAAATATTTAAATGTTATATAACTCAATTTTTTTATTGTGGCAAAAGATACATAACATAAAATTTACCATTTTTTGGAGTACAGTTCAGTGACATTGACATTGCTGTGTTACCATCACTACCTACCATCTCCAGAACTTTTCCATCTTTCCAAACTGAAACTCTATACCCACTAAATAATAAATTCCCATTTCCCCTATGCTCAGCACATGGCACCCAGCATTCTATTCTCTGTCTATATGAATTTCACTACTCCAATTACCTTATATAAGAGGAATCATACAGTATTTGTCCTTTTCTGTCTGCTTTATTTCACTTAGCATAATGTCTTTAAGGTTCTCCCATGTCAAAGCATGTGTTAGAATTTCCTTGCTTTTTTAAGGCTGAATAATATTCCATTGTATGTGTATACCACATTTTGTTTATCCATTCATCCACTGGTGGACATTTAAGTTGTTTCTACCTTTTGGCTTTTGAAAATAATGCTGCTATGAATATTGATGTACAAATACTTGAGTCACTGCTTTCAATTCATTAGGGTATTTACCCAGTAGTGGAATTGCTAGATCATATGATATTCTATGTTTAATTTTTTGAGAAATTGTCATTCTATTTTCCACAGCAGTGCAACCCATAATATTAGATCCTTGCCCTTTCAAGTCTCACTGTGCTCTGATATCCTTAGGAAAATGTAAAATATTCATTGTGTCCTTGAAAATTTCATAAAACAGTTCTACCTTTGTATTATGTGAACCTCCTTCCTTCTCACAGAATTGCTACGACCAACCGCTCATTTAACTTTTGGCCGCACCTGTCATAGCTATAGGTATATGCCTTAGGGAAACTCTTGCAACATGTTCATCAAGATACATGTACAAATACATTCATAGCAGTAGTGTATACTACATAAAAATAAAAATAGAAACAACTCAAACATTCATCAATAGCAGAAGGGATAAATTATGACATATGCACACAACGTAACATACAATAATGAACCATAGCTATGTATGACAACATAGATGAATCCCAGAATAAAATTCTATTAAAAAACCAAGTCACAGAAAACTACAAACAATATGATACAATTTCATATCATATTGCTAAAGCTCAAAAGTAAGATAATCTTAACAATGTTATTTAAGGAAACACATATGTGTGATAAATTTATTTTTTTAAGACAAGGGAATAAACATAAAATTCAGGTAGGTAATTATTTCTAGGGGTCCAGAAAGATGCAAAAGAGGTAAACCTCCTAGGAAAATGGACACTTTTTTTTTCTTTTTCTTTTTTTTTGCGGTACACGGGCCTCTCACTGCTGTGGCCTCTCCCGCTGTGGAGCACAGGCTCCGGACGCGCAGGCTCAGCGGCCATGGCTCACGGGCCTGGACCAGGGCACGAACCCGTGTCCCCTGCATCGGCAGGCGGACTCTCAACCACTGCGCCACCAGGGAAGCCCAAAATGGACACTTTTGATCATACTACAGATCTTAAGATGGGTAGTGTTCCTTTTAATTTGGAATGGAGTAGTAGACTGCTTGCAGAGATGCTGCTGACAATCCTCAAGTGTGTGTTAAAAGGTAAAGGTGAAAAAGGCAAGGCTTTCTTTACTGCCATGGCTCCTACTTCCCATCTGCCCACCACACCATGGTAAGGGGAAATTGTGTCACTGCAGATCAGTGGTGCCCAACATTTTTGGCACCAGGGACCGGTTTCCTGGAAGACAATTTTTCCACGGACGGCGGCTGGGGGAGGGGAGGATGGTTCAGGCAGCAATGCGAGCGATGGGGAGCCATGGGGGGCGACGGGGAGCAGCAGATGAAGCTTCGCTCACTCGCCCACCGCTAACCTCCTGCTGTGTGGCCTGGTTCCTAACAGGCCACGGACCGCTACTGGTCCGTGGCCCAGGGGTGGGGGACCCCTGCTGTAGACGGTTCCCATAATTTTCACTTATAAAATAGGTCTCTGGTATTTTTCCTTTTTCAAATATAACATTTGTCTCAATTCTAAGCCATTGCTTGCTTTCATAGTTTTTAAATTCCTAAAATTGGCCTATCTTACAATTGCTGCATACACATGCAAAATGATAATGGTTTATTCGCAAACTTTTCCAGTCACTAAGATCTCTTCCTAAGTCAAGGAATTGTCTCTCAATAAATGAATGAATGAAGAAATGAGTGAAAGAATGAATTAAATATATTATAATAATAGATTGTTTAATAGATCATTTAATACATCTTATAATAGATCATTTAAATTAATTAAAATACCCTGATACAGTTGAAAACTGTACACCATCAAAAAAGCATTTATGTATGTATTTATATGGAAAAACATATAAAATACAGTTTTTAGTAAAAGCATGTTTTATAATTATGTTTTTTCTATTTGTTTAAGAATTTTGATAAGTAATTATCTCAATTAGGGATGGATTGGGGTCCATCAAAATATCTTTTAAAATGATTGTTATTTTTTAATAATATATGCATATTTTTGTTTTAGACTCATATAATATATATCCTCACATCTCCCCAGTTTCCCTAGGGCAGTTCTCACATGTAGAACCACTTTTTATACCTTCCTTTCGGTTCTCTTTTTCTATGCCCTGCCTGACCCCTTCACTCAGTGGAGCAAGGTGAATGTTTTTATTACCTAAGCCTCCTCTACTCTCCCTTATATCTCTTAGCATTCTAATCTGGGGCCCACCGCATCTGCCTGATGTACCTGTGGCTTTTGGCAATAGGTCTAAATTCCTTTTTATTCATTCTCTCCTAAAACAGGTCCTTTCAGTTATTGACATTTAGGTTTTCCATAACCAAAAAGAGCCACCCACTGTCTAGTCACCTGCAATAACACCTACAGGTTATTAAGTCACCTGCAATAACACCTACAGGTTATAAAGTCCTATCTTTATACACAATTTGCAACAGCTTCTTAGCACTTTAAAAAATGTTTTTTATTAAATGATACACATACAGAAAGTGCACAAATTTAAATGTAAAGATCAACGAATTATGCCACAGTGAGCAAACTCTTATAACCATCCCCAAATTAAGAAATGAATCAGCAACCCAGAAGCCCTGCTTACATCCCTCCCATAATTAGCCCCTCCCTCTTCCTCAAAGGTAACTATTCCTGACTACAAACACAACAGATTAGTTTTATCTGTCTTTAAAATTTTTGTAAATGGGATTATATATTATGTATTGCTTTCCCTCAATATGTTTGTAAGGTTTGTCCAATGTAGTTGTGTATAACAGTAGCTCCTTCATTCACCTTCAAGTTTCATTCACTTTATTTATACATTGGACCATTGATAGATATGTGGATTTGGGGTTATTACGAGTATTTTTATTATAATTATATATTTTATATAATTATATATTATATATATTATATGTTATATATATTTTATATATATATATAACATTTTTTACTGTAGTGCAGATCTGCTAATGAAAAATTGCCTCAGGTTTCATTTTTCTGAAAGAGTCTTTATTTTTTCTTCATTTTGAAAGATATTTTCACTGGGTGTATAATATTTTGGTTGACAATTTTCTTTCCTCATCTTAAAGATGTCTCTCCATGATCTTCTCACTTGCATAATTTCTGAAAACATGTGTGGTTTTATTCACATTTTTCTTCACAACTGACGTTTAAGAATTTCTTCACAAATGACCTTGGGTGCGTCATTTATCAGTTCCTTTGTTTTTGAGGGAAGAGAACAGTATGCAGATTTTTGACTGCACAGGGGTTAGCACCCTTAACCCCTACCTTGTTCAAAGGTAAACTGTACTTCTAAAAAATCTGTAATTTTCTAAAATCAATATTTCTAATTTTCTGTCTACCTTTTCTATCAATTACTGAAAGAGGTGAGAAATTTTATCACTATGATTGTGGGCTAATCTATTTTTCTTGTAATTACTTTATTGTAATTTTTCTTTTATGTATTTTGAGGTAACATAATCATGTGAAGTTACCTCAGAATTAAGTTCAGAATTACCCTAATTCCTTGCAGTTGAAATTTTTATTATTCTTAAATGTCTTTCCTTACAGTTGTTCTCAATAAGAGGGTTGATCCAAATCACATAATCTACCATTACAGGTATGGAACCATTGACATGTGAATGTATGTTCACAAATCGGAAGATATTTGAGGAAAGCTTCTTGTATGAAATATAGAGATAAAAATAATCAAAAGTGTAAAGGGAGACACAAGGAAACAAATACTTCTTTAATTAAAGCTATAACATTTTCTCTGGGACAAAGAGATAAGGAGATATTATATCTATTTAAAATAGCAGAATGCATAAATCAAAGAAAACAGGAGAAAAAATAATACTTGAAATCAAGAACATGGTAATCAAGTTAATACAAAATATGAAATTGAAAAAAATCAGAAGCTCTCACAGAAAGAATAAAAATTAAGACATATAGAAAATAGAAATGAGGGCTTCCCTGGTGGCACAGTGGCTGAGAGTCCGCCTGCCGATGCAGGGGACTTGGGTTCGTGCCCCGGTCCGGGAAGATCCCACATGCCGCGGAGCGGCTGGGCCCGTGAGCCATGGCCGCTGGGCCTGCGCTTCCAGAGCCTGTGCTCCGGAACGGGGGAGGCTGTGGCAGTGAGAGGCCCACGTACCGGAAAAAAAAAAAAAAAGAAAAGAAAATAGAAGTGAGAAGATAAGGAAAGGAGGGACTTTGATGAGGAAAATGGAGGCTTGGTGTTAAGCCTATGAGGGCCAACATCCAACTAATGGGAGTCTAAAAGTAGAGAGAAGAGGGAACAGAGGAAGGAGTTATGAAAAAAATAATATTAGGAAAATTTGAACCTACACAATAAAAAAACAATGTATCATAATATTTTTAATACACATAGTTCCATAATCCTACAGTTTCAAAATACCAGAGATCAGATGAATTACTAAAAGACTTTAAAGACAGGAAGAAAATGAGTACATATGATATGGAGAAGTCAAAACGGCATGGGACTTTTCAGAGAAGAGCAGAGAAAGTAATTCTATGGCGACAATAAAGGACAACTCCAGGTCAACAGCTAAGCAGCTGGCCTGGGAACAACCAGTATAGGTGGGAAGAGGGGGTAGAGGTATGTCAAAGGGAGGTTTCTGGGAGAAAAAGTGGAACTCATAGATCATTTGATGTATTTATGAATTTGAAAAAAATTAAAGGTACGCGTTGAAACATTTGGCAAACTAAAAAAGCAGATCTATAGAAATCTAAGCAAGTGAAAAATGAAGACAATTATTGACCCCAGAAAAACAAGAAGTTTACATGAAACAAAAATTATAATCATAATTCATTATATGAATCATCAGGAAATAATGTTTACAAGGCCATATTGATTTAATAATGCAACCACTGATTTAACTAACATTATAATATTATTAAAATGAGCAAATAGTGAGAAATAAAATGGGGAGTTTAAAATGTTCAGAAAACACAGCAGGAAGTCAATGCCTGAAATAGATAAATCAAAAACTAGTGGGATATGAATATTGTTTATAAATATAGAAGTCACTAATCCAGCTCTTTCTCAAATCTCATTTTTCTTGATCTTCTCCACTGCTTATCTACCTTTCAATCCACTTGCCACATGTCAGCTCCAGGGAGTTTTCAAAATGCAAATCTTGTCATTTTCACGCAACTCTGAAAACCCATAATAGAGTTCTTCAAATGCATCCCATTGTCTTAGATTAAATCTTTCACAGGGTTTTGAAGGCCACGGATAGACTGGTTCCTGCCTCCTTCCACCTCTTATCACTCTACTCCTTAGGCCTTCTATGCTTCAGCCACACTGACCAAGTTCTACTTCTCTGAAAACATCAAACTTCCTGCCACACTGGGGTTTTGATATATGCTGCTCCTATTTCAAAACATTACCCCACCCCAGTTCCCACATCCTTTTTACACACACACACCTTCGGTTTCAGAAAGTTATCTCCTTTCTTTTCCTTTCAAACCCCAGTTCAATGACTTAGTTTGATACCGATGACTCCCAGTACATTAACGTCCTCTGGCTTGAGTTCTCCTTTAGAGCCCTTACTCGCTTTTCCACCCTTATTTGACTGCCTGCCTCCACACCCCTCCCTTCCCTGCCATTAGACTGTAAACTTCAAGAAGTGACAAATATTGTCTCTTTGCTCATCACTGTACACCATTTTGTAGCACAATACCTGGAACATAATAGGTGTTCAATACATATCTTATGAATGAATGAACAAATTAAAAATAGACTAAACATCCAAGACCTAGGTGAAGTCTTACCTCGCTAGCTCTACCACTTACTAGCTATGTGACCTTGAGCAAAGCATTTAACCACTCAACGTCTTACTTCCTCATATATAAACATGACAATACATAGTTCAAAAATTATTATAAAGATTATATGAAATGTAATGCATATAGAAATAAGTTTTGCCCTGTGTATATGCTATACAAACATAAGCTTTCTTTTCTTTCCTTTCTTTAAATCATTAATGATAACCTTGGCATATATTTGACCATAACATGTATTCTCTAAACTTAAAAGGAAAAAGGAAAAGAGATGGCACCTCATCAAGAGCAGTGTGCTTCAAGGGGCAGTGGAATATCTATGTTCACAGAGTAAAAAGGGCAAGGCTTCCCTGAGTTTTAAAGTTTTCAACCCAGTTCATCATTATTCACATTCTACCAACAAAACAAGTTTAACTATGGCACAGTTCATAAGTGCAAAATATTTCATTTGTGGCTGGAATAAATGAGACACATAATCACATCAAATGTATATTCAGTTGAAATTCCACTTTGCCATCTGTGAGTTTTCACATACTTCAGTGTAACTGAGTTTCTAACAGAAAATCCAGCTCTCAAGGACATTATATGAATTTGTGACATGACTGTAGGACACTCACTGGGAAGGTAAAATAATGAACAAGTTAGTTTTCTTTCTTTCATCTATCTAGGAGATTCATCTGTGACAGATATCATAGTGATAATAATTGAATCATAATTTTACTATTATGCCATATTATTATGACAGTTAAGTTTATAATTTAATGTCACACCGTTTTAATTCAATAAAAGTTATTAATACACTCAAAATCTTTTACTAGTAAAGGTTTACATTTAGCCAAGATTTTCTTTCTCTTGATAGTACGAAAATTATATGCTCAGATAAAAAATAATTTCATTGCTTGAGTAACAAACTAGGTATTAAATTTGGATTCTGAGAGGTCTTGGGTAACTTCCTAAATTTTCACCCATGCATCACGAGTGTTTCCTTCCCTCCCTCTCTCTCTCTGCCTCTCTGAAACATTTGTTCACTACTTCACCAAGATTTTTTGTTTGAAAAATTTTCCCTCACCAGTTATGTTTCGCTCTTTTGACATCATCCAGCTGTGTTCCCTTCATGACTGGAGCTGTAGTGAAAGCATATATAGGCATTAGAGACAGGTCTGGACAAAAAGAGAAAAAAGAAAGAAAAAGAAGCTATTGTGATAATGTTGGCAGCTTGCCAAGTCTCTACTATTTTGATGTGATTTCCCCTGAGTCTGGCTGGAAAGATTGCTGGGGCCTTAGCCTTTCTAAATCCCACGGCAACCCCTCCTGAGCAATCTCCCTCTTCATTAGAGTACAGAACCTCAGGTTTACAGACAGCACTGCAGGTCAACTCAAACTCTCCAAAGTGACTGAAAATACCAACTCAGCCTATATTCGATCAAATCAGTCACCTGACCAGTGCTTCTGAAAATTTAATATGCCCATGAATCACCTGGTGATCTGGTTACAATACAGATTCTAATTGGGTAGGTCTAGAGTGGGAACAAGCTAGTGGGCCCTGGACCATATATCCGTAACAAGGACCAAGTGTATCGTCTCTACTCTGAAAATTCACGGATGCCATTAACTGACCGGCTTCTCTACCTCTCTTTTCCACTTCTCCCAGATTCCCACATTTTTACTACTCTGCTTACAGTAAAAATTAAAAAAACATAATTGACCCAGCATGAACCAGGCTTATATAGAATACAAAAATACTTCAAGGAGTATTTCTTCGATTTTATAACTTTTCTAATTCTAAGAAAGAATGGCGTGGTTGAATGCACACTGGCTGTGTAATTATGCAGAACTGGATGTGAATTCCAACTATGCCTCTTAATAGCCAGGCAAATTTTAGGACAAGTTACTCAGTCTCATGTCAGTCTTCTCATCTGTAGAGTGGAAATAATAAATCTACTTCATAGGATTTTTGTGAAGCCTGAAAAAAGAAAACCATCCAATAGTTCCTGGTATACTATAAATTCTTTTTTTTTTTCTTTTTTTTTTTGTGGTATGCGGGCCTCTCACTGTTGTGGCCTCTCCCGTTGCGGAGCACAGGCTCTGGACGCGCAGGCTCAGCGGCCATGGCTCACGGGCCCAGCTGCTCCGCAGCATGTGGGATCTTCCCGGACCTGGGCACGAACCCGTGTCCCCTGCATTGGCAGGCGGACTCTCCACCACTGCGCCACCAGGGAAGCCCTATAAATTCTTGATAAATGTTGGAAAATAGTGATTAGATATACTCAGCTCAATGGAATTACTCAATACTATATAAAATTATTTTTAAGTTGGAATTTAGTGTGCAAAATATGTGAAAGTTTAAGAAAATGCTTTTTTTAAAAAATAAAAAAATCAAGGTATTATTAACTGTTATATGCTTGGCAAAGAGAGTCTATTTTTAAATTTTGAATTTCATTTGAGATAAATTATTTTGTATTATAAAGCGGCTGTGTGGCAAATATTTTAAGCAGCTTTCACAGCCTTTGAAATACATTTGTTAATTGGAAACAAAATAAGTGGCTTAAAATTTCTGTGGATGCAGCAACTCTAGTTAATATTTTCTAAATGGTGCTTGAAAATAAATATGTAGGTAACAAAGTATTTGATAAGCAGCTAAATATGAAGACACCCCCCCCCCAAATCACTAGTGCATCAAGTTATATTGATGCCTTGATAGAATGGTCTCTAGTGATTTGCTGCTAATCAGTTTTAAGAAATGGAGGACAGCAAGGTATTTTTAAAGAGTTCTCTTGCAGCTGACATGGATTTGGACTATGTAAACTGACTCACCATTTAAATTAGACTATATAGAATAGTGTGCTATTGATTCAGACAGTACTTGACCTCAAGGATAACATTTGCCTTAGCTGAGGAAGCCAAGTTTTAGTTTGGAACGTGCTGTCTTTCAGCATCTTTGCCTAGTGACAACAATAAAACAGAAAGATTAGGAAAGCATACGTTGAGTTAATACAAGAAAAGGAACCCACCTTTACCCAAACTGCTCATGCTAGGCAAAGAATAACAATCTCCCTTCCCAAGCTAGGCTTTGGGGGTATTTTTAACTGCCACCCCCCTGTACAGTTTGATTCACATTTTGAGGTGAGCAGCTCTGGTTTCTTTTCAGTGTCACTATTGTCTTTAGAATGAAAATACCATTTGAATTGCCTGCATCATCCCGAATTTGGAGTATGAAGATATGCTGCTGGAACGTGATTCAAGCTGTGTAAGGATGTACCTGACTCAGAATTGGAAAATTGTTAAATAAGTTTGGAGAACAACTCCCTTAGTGGTGCTTTCTCTTTTCACTCTCACAAATGGGAAAATAAAGCACTGTGATGAGGAGAGCATGTTTTCTAAAAGGGTCTTCTCCAGCTGGAGAGATGCCAAATCCCATAGTCGAAAGCAAAGCTTTTCAACCGAATATTTAATTTTATTTCCTCCAAGTAGCAACAGTTTCTTGTTCTCCTCTTTTCCTTCTATTAATTGTTTTTTTAAATTTCTCCCTCTCTCTCTAGATCTACAGATAGATCTCTATCTCTATCTCTATATATCTATATTTATAAGATTTATATCTATATTTTATAGATACAGATAGATGATAGATCTGAATATCTCTATATATCCATATAAGATATATTGATATAAAATATTTATATCATATAGATATATGATGATAAAGATGAAAGAAAGAAAGAAAGACACATTCTCATTCTCTTTTTCCCCCCTATTTTGCTCTTAGCCCCTCTTGTCCCACCTCCCAATCCTGTGTATGGATGAAAATAAAGAAGTACGTTATATATCCATCAGAATTAATCTACAGGGATTCCATCTTTGAATGGGACTATTAAGCTTAATGACTGTCTTTTTAATGGTATCTCATTTTGGTTCATGGCGTAATATAGAAAAGAGTGTTTTTAGGAAGTTTACATCATCTTCAATATCCTTACACACACACACACACACGAATCTGCTTGAAAATGTAGCCAACTCTTGATTATGCTGCAAATGGGAAATCATAGAATATACACAACTTATTAAAATCCATACATAATTTTTAAAAAACGTATCTAGTCCAACTGGTTTAAACTTTCTTCTCAAATTTTCATCAAAACTGCTACAAGTAACAAATAATTTCATTTACAGTCTGAAAGCTTTGATTACTTTCTGTCCTTTTTGCAAACACTGAAATGCCCCCAAAAAACAATCAGCGAAGGATGAGGGGAAAATACTAAATTTAGATCCAGATAACATAGACATATTTTGACCCTAAATTAAAAATGAGACGTATATTTAATGGCTATGAATCAAATCATAACATGGTTATTTGATTATATATATGCACACAAATGCACATCATTTACCCGTATATTGATAACATTTTTATTATGTACCAATTCATTTGTTCTGCCAGTAATGGCAATCCATACACTCTCTACCTGGAAAACCCTATACTTCCTTGAGACAGCTGAAGTGACATATCTCTTTTCTGTGAAGTCACCCAAGACTTCAGGATATAAAACTTAAAAAAAATAAAATGCATCTCTTCAAATTGTAATCTACCTATATACTTCTGTTCTGCTTTACAATGTCAGATTTTTGAAGGTAGGGGTACACAATACACACGTACATATTTCAAAATTTTACAAGTCCCTTCTTATTCTAAAAATTCCATGTGCCAAAGATCTAACAGGAAAACTGCTGAAAGTAATCATATTACTAACAGTTTATCAGTTCACAAATCCTACCATCTCTAATGATTAGAATATAAAGCAAATGATGCCACTATTTGAGTGGTGTGTGTGTGTGTGTGTGTGTGTGTGTGTGTGTGTGTGTGTGTGTTCTGCATGGCAAAACTACCCACTCAAGTACTTTTACAAGTACTCAACTTCTGCCAAAGCAAAAATTGGGGCAAAATTTATGCTTAAAAAGTCATTAAAAAATTGAGTGTACCTTGTTAAACCACACTGTACATATGGGAAAGAAACATGAGTGGTGTGAAAGTACAATGCAATCCATACATATTTTATTACACAAGGACCTAAGTGTGAATTTACCTAAGATTAGTGATATACCATGATTACTCTCATCCTAGGAAATCACTATGTGAAACAGTTCAACATCACAACAAGGACATTGCTGCTTTTTATGGGCATAATTTTAAGTAAAGTAATTGCTTCCAGTGACCTTCCTGCTTTTGTGAGTGTTTCATAGTGTATTTTCAGCATTGTCTACAGCTGAAGTTCTCTTCATTATTTCCACTTTTAAACAAGAATTTTCCCTGTTGTGTGTACCAGTCATTTGAATTCTAAACATTTGAAACCATTAAGTCATTTTACATTCTTAGCCACAAAAATAACCACTTATTTCATTTATTTGTGATTCTATATATTTTTGCTAATGCAGCCTATAAAGAGAAATCATAATGCACATCTCAGCTTTAATTTCAAGAGATGCAGGCAGCAATTTCAGATAGTTAGTCTTTCTTACAGACTAGTGTCTTTTGATATATTGAAAAGACTAGAGAAGCTGTTACAATGATAATGGAAGAACCTTATACATTTTCATTGACATCAAGTTGCCATTGACATCATGGAATTGACAAGGTAATGGTTTTCACACATACTTTCATTGACACCGTAACATCAGAAATGTCAGACACAATGGAAGTGTCTCCTACAAGATCTACTCGTATTAAAAAAAGAAGGAAAGTAAATGCGAAGGGATATGATGATATAATATTATGTCTCTTAACATTCCTAATTGTCCATAATTCACCTGATTTATAATGAGCTCCTCATCACCTTTCACACACACAAAGTTGAGGAAGGGGAAAGGTGAGAAAATTGGAGGCAATGAGTGTTAAGACTATTGTGATAGATGTAAAAATAAACTTTATCTGGAGCTAACATTTATAAAGTACAATGTACAATTGTTCAAAACCAGGAGCAGACTGTGGTAATTAGAAAATAGTCACCGAACTCACACCAATTTGGTATTTTAGGTTAATTGCTTTATTATTAATCCAGAGAGGTTACACAATAGTTCTGTATAATTAGACAGAAATTATGCAGTGTTTGGTAATTGTAGCAGAATTCTGCAGTTTGCTATAACTCTGCGCTGAACCAATATAAAAAATAAAGAATTGCAATCTTTAAAAAGAGAGACATAGTTGGCATCAGAGCATAACTTGAAGCAGAAGCTGATAGATGACAGATTTTCATTGTTTCTGAGAGGTAGGTTAACTCGATCATATCTGTATGACACGGTATTAATAAGATACTGCGTGATATTTTTAGTGTAACTAGAAGTATCTCTAGCAGCCAGAGATTTAACTTGTTTTCTTCCCATTTAGAGCACTTAGATTTTGGATTACCTGATTCAGTTTATAATCTTAAATTAAGATTCTTTAGAAAAGTAGCTGGGATTGGATCTTTTCTGTTACCATAGTTAAAATTATGCTTATCTGAACAATAATTTTAATGTCTGTAAATGTGTATAAATTTTAGTGCATTCTATGTCTCAAAGACATGCCAAGCATTAGAGATAGGGAGATGACCAAGGGAGACATCATCTCCGACCTGTAGACCGTATATTTCTCTGAGGAAGGCAGAGTCTGAACAGCTAATTTCCAACTTGTTATTTATTTACAGGACAGTTGAAAGGTATCCTGGAGAAATCATGGTGCTAAGAGATCGCAGAAAAAGGCAGGTCTGAAATAATCTTGGAGAAGGCAGGCTTATCAGAGGAAATGGCATTTGTTCTGAAACCTGAAAACTGAGTAGGCTAGCTGGCAAAAGGAGAGGTGATGAGAAAAACATTCAGAGTAGAAAGAAAAATTCTACTTGAAAGCCTTGAGGTACAAAGTATGAATATGGAAGAAGATCAGGCTGGCACTCTGTGTTCCTTTAGAATGTGTTTATTTTCATTCTACATATCTGAGTGAAATACACCCGAGTGAAGGAAGCTATGAATAAAGAGCATCGTCCACTTCCCTGTAAACTGGTCACTGTTGCCAGGTCAGTGTATCTGTGAAACTGACTTTGGGGGCTTCCATCATGCTGTCATTTTGCCAGTTTTGACAAGGTTTTCCCTCCCTCTTCCCTAATCTATCTCAGAATATTTCTGTTTAGAATTCCAATGATTAGGTTAATTTTTAAAGTAAATTTAATTGCTAGCTAATTTCCTTATTCATAACTAGAATTACTTTTTCCTGAAATTCCTGTTAGATAGGTAGCAGACTATCTTTTTAAAAGAGGTATGTGCCAGGCTGGACTACACTAATGAATAAACATACATAGTTTTGCCCTTACAAAACTTATCATCTAACAGGAAGTCAAATAAAGCACAGCAAGTACCAATATATAAAATCATGAAATTATAAAATATTTCTAAAATATAAATTAGCACCTTAGAGAATACAAGGATGAGAGAATTAACTAATTCTGCAAATATATTCTCTGCCAAACATTATACTAAGTCTTAGAACTCTTTAACCCATAAGCTGTGTACCTCACAATTTCAAAACTAGATTTATTGCAATTCAGCTAATATTTTACTGAGCACCTACTATATAAAGCACTATAGTTGTACTATTCTTCTCACTAAGCTTCACTACTCCAGCCTCCTTGCTCTTCCCTGAATATGCCAGGCACACTCCCATCTCAGAGCTTTGCATGTGTTTCCTCTCTGGAAATGTTCTTCTCCTAAATTACCTCTAGGATCACTCCCTCACTTCCTTCACTTCTTTCTCCAATGCCCACTTCTCACTGAGACATTCTTTGGCCACCTTATCTAAAATTGCTCCGCAACCCCCATAGTGCCCATCTCCATTCCATATACTTCAGTTATCTTCAAAGAAAAGGTTTCTTTACCATCTAACATGCTAAATATTTTCTATATTTATTTAAATTTATTTCCTATTTTCCTTCTCACTTCTGTATAAGTATAGTCCCATCCTGGCACATACCTCTTTTGAAAGAATAGTCTGCTACCTTTTCTTATCATTTCCATAAACTCCTAGTGTTCAGGGACATATCCTATGATTATGAGGTCATTAACATTATTTTTATATATACAAGCTAAAGGGAATTATTAATTAATTTGTCAGCTTGATCACTTGCTAGAGTTGGTAACCACTTTTATCTTATTTATAGATTTGGATAAACCTAAGTAAATAACCAACCACTGGAGAAAATGAGAATTTGTTAACTATGTATAATAATGAAATTCTATTTAAATATTGAATTTTAATTTTTCTTATTACAAAAGCAATCAAGCTCATTACAGAAGAAAATAGAAAACAGATAAAAGAAGAAAATAAATACAAACTATATTCCCAAAACCCAACTACAATCATTGTTGTTTTGGGGTTTTTTTGGTTTTGGTTTTGGTTTTGGTTTTGGCTGTGCCATGTGGCATGCAGGATCCTAGTTCTCCACCCAGGGATCAAACCCACGCCCCCTGCATTGAGAGCGCAGAGTCTTAACCATAGGACCACCAGGGAAGTCCCTACAATCATTGTTAATCGTAATAATTTCTATGCCAAAAATAGAGTCCTAGTATTCATTCTACTCTGTAAACCACTCAGTCAATGTCCTACATGCATCAGATGCTCAGGCCTCTTCTGGGTGGGCTCAGACCTACTTTACACAGGCACACCTGACATGTATTGGGGATGCTCACAGATGAACCCACTATTGAGTAAGCTGGAAGTGTGGAAGAGTTAACCTCCCATAGGAAAGAACTGACCAGTGGGGGATAGAAAGCTATAGATACATTCTTTCCCCTTTCTACTCCCAACACCCACCTCCAGAATCCAGATAATATAATATAGAGAGAACTCAGTCTCACTGATCTAGTCACTGGTTTCATTTAGCAGTGACCAGGTCAATAATGCCTTCTCCTCCTGTTGACTCTCCCTTCTTCCCTGCCTCACTCTCCCTGTCCCTCACTTTTGCTTCCTGGGCTTGTACTTCCTAATAAAATAATAGAACATAAGCCATCTGCTGATGGATTTGCTTCTTGGGGAACCCAAGTTAGGACCCTTCACTTTTCCATTAAAATATATGTTCTAAAGAGACATGTATCACAGTGTTCATTGCAGCGCTATTTACAATAGCCAGGACATGGAACCAACCTAAATGTCCATTGACAGATGAATGGATAAAGAAGATGTGGCATATATATACAATGGAATATTACTTAGCCATAAAAAGAAACAAAATCGAGTTATTTGTAGTGAGGTGGACGGACCTAGAGTCTGTCATGCAGAGTGAAGTAAGTCAGAAAGAGAAAAATACCATATGTTAACACATATATATGGAATCTAAAAAAAAAAAAAAATTGGTATTGATGAACCTAGTGGCAGGGCAGGAATAAAGACATAGACACAGAGAATGGACTTGAGGACACGGTGGGAGAGGGGGAAGCTGGGGCGAAGTGAGAGTAGCAACGACATATATACACTACTGAATGTAAAATAGTTAGCTAGTGGGAAGCAGCAGTAAAGCACAGGGAGATCAGCTCGGTGCTTTGCTATGACCTAGAGAGGTGGGATTGGGAGGGTGGGAGGGAGGCTTAAGAGGGAGGGGATATGGGGATATATGTATGCATATGGTTGATTCACATTGTTGTGCAACAGAAACTAACACAGTATTGTGAAGCAATTATACTCCAATAAATATCTATTAATATATATATGTTAAACATCCTTTTCTATCACTGTCAATCCTTCTATACATAATGAAAATTCAGTAAGGTCAAAACTTCCTCTTCCTTATTGCTTTATATTCAGTACCTGAGTGCTGACATATAGTAGGTGCTTCTTGATACAATTTTACTGAGTATATCAGTTTAACATTGCTGTAAAATATGAGTCTACCTTATTTAAACCTTTGCTAGATTATATAAACCTCAATACATTTATTCAGACCACTATTGGACATTCAAGTTGTTCCTAATTTTACCTATTTTAATCTGCCATGCTTATGAAGCAAAATCTTGGCTCAGACCCATGATTATTTCCACATTCTTAAAAGTGAATTCTCTGGGTCAAAGGGTATGCACAATTTAAAAATGTTTTATATGCATTTACTCTTCAATTTGAATAAAAATTATGACATTACATTTATTTTAATCTATTGGCAATTCTTCCAGGGAACTGGGATATCTTCATAGTATCAACAGAGGAAAGGCATAACCTATGCTCACCTGTTTCATCAGTTTAAAAACCACATGCTTTTATGGGATGGAAATGAGGGGGCTGATCAGGAGGATTAAGCCAGCAAGTCTGTAAAGAAACATTTAAACCTTAAAAATCTTTGCTGCTGAAAAACAGCTTTTTTTTTTTAATATAATAAGATCCCTCTTCCTACTACCCCACCCAATAGCAATTTACTTTTCATGTCACAGAACTCAGCACCAAACAAATTACACACCTTATCCATAGCTGTAAGCTCAAAATACTCAGACCAATGTTTTTCACTATAAACCACGATTCCAGGGTGATTTTTCTGATAGTAGAAGAAATCCTGGAAACTCTTTACAATTATTCCTGCATGGATCAATGTGGCATATAGCAGTAGTCTAGAGATCAGTATGAGACATATTTGAAGGTGAATCCATGCTGATAGAGAAATACTTTCTATTCGTCAAATACTTGAAGTAACTCATTTCCTATGAACTGGATTATCCCTTCATAAATTGTGGGCAACAACTACGACGAGTTTAGCTCCTACCTCTGTTACCAAATACAGCCAGCTGATCTGTGCGTAATAGAGACAACCGAGTAATTGGTTTCAGAAACCAAAACATATTTATTGTTTGAGAAACTAATCAGTCCATTCTGTGCATAAAAGGAAAAGCCATTCGCTATGATGAGTTTGCTTGGATACCCCACACCAGACTTGGTATTACAACTTTATATGGGAATTTGGAGGATTGCTCTGCTTAGTATCAAGTTAATTATTGGACAAATAAATTCACATTGATAGATCCAAAACAGTCAGTTAACAGCCTTTACCACACGATATCAAAACAATGTCACTGAGCATCAGTACAGTTTTTTTTTTTTAAGGGTTTTTTTTCTTTCTCTTGAAACCTTTTTTGACTACCTCAAAATGTTCTTTGTAATATGTGATATATGTATGTAAATATTTGTTTTCACAGACTCTTTAAAAGTTTGAATTAAGCACATATCTTTTAATGGGGACAACAGGATCATATCACTGATGAAAAAAAAAAAATCACCAGGTAGCCAACAGACAAGGCTACTGAGTAAACCAGGCCCCATGGACTAGATGTAAACCATAGCTCTGTCCATTGTAGAACTTGAAGGGTTGAAATAAAACCAACACATGCCACCAACGTATTTCTGCTTTAATAAACATTGTTTAAATTTCCCTTGGCATTAAAAAAATTACATATTAAAAAGAAGAATGTGCACAACGCAGGCTAAGGACAATTCTGAGCCTCCTCAAGTATAAATGTGTTCAACTTGATATTTTTAGTTCTGTGTCTATTGAAAGAAAGACATTTTTGCACAACCCCAGTCTATAAATTTCTGTGTGCTTATTGACATAATATGTAGATGTCCTTGGCCATATAAAAAGACAAAAAGAAAACTGCCTGCCTGCTTGCACAAGCCATGAAGCACTGCAAACCCTCTCAAAGACCTCTCTCTAATCAAAACAATTCTCCAAGGCTGAGCGATGGTCTGAAAAAAACTAAGAGAAAAAAATCAAACTTGCACATTTTTAACCTACATCTGTTGAAATATAATGTCTTACAAATAAATAAGCAAAAATATGAAGTTTTGATAAAATATTTTCAAAGATGTTTATTTTTAAAAAAAGAAAAAAAAGACCCAATTATGAGATAAACATTGCCAGGGGAACAAAAGCTATACATTCACCACAAACTTGGTCTTTATTTCATTTTAAAAGACAGGTGTCGTCTACCTTTCATATATTAAACTACGATAGATTTTTATTCTTTTTAAAGTAATTCTGTCTTTTCTTATGACTGCAATTATCTGATGCTAGCCAATGTTCAGTAAGGGATCAACCAATGAATTTCAAGTTTATTATGCTGCAAATAGCATCTCCAAGTACTCTAAGTTCCTCACCTCACATCGAAGGTCAACTATCTATACCAGTTTCACCTTAAAAAATTAGTTTTTAAATATGAAGGAAATTTGCTATGAAACTTGGACTTGATTCTTTAATGACTGAGTTCTATTAGACTAAATCTCTAAAACGGGTGCTGCCTTAGATATTATCGTTCTCTTTGGAAAACTGACTCCATCTATACAGAGTTTTGGCAACATAATAGAAACTATTGTCAAATTCTCAAAAGCTACCTTGCTTCCAGAATCATAAATGATCTTCATGTCCTAAATCAATACATCACTTATGCACATTTTCTTGAAAATGTCAATTGTATATATTTAGATTTAACAAATACTTTATTGTAGCTCTTTTCATTTCTTTTGGTTACTGGAGACTGTTCTGACATCATGGGGAGATGTATAAAGACAAATATTAAATGCCGCACTATACCAATCATGTCAGTAGCACTATTGAATGAGGTTTTCAATGCTAAGCCACATGACAACTATACTGTTTCTGCCAGACATTCAGTTGGCATTTCAGCACTTCTCTGGAACACAACCACTTTTTAGAATTACAAGGTTACTTAATTGAAAGTAGATTTTAAAATTATAGTAGTTGTTAAATACTAGGAGCTAAATTTTCACTTGTATACTTAAAGCTGTTATTTGGAGCTGAATCGGGCAGGCAGTTTAACAAGCAACAGGAAATGTTTAAAATCACCAAGATCATTATCCAGTGAAATTAAAATCCCCAAACCAGAGGGCTCAGTATTGCATGGGAATTTGCAAGTGAAACCAGCATCATCATCAGGGACACATCTGGATAGGTAAAATGATTAGATACACCTGGTCCCATCTAAGGAGGAGAAGAGAGGCCAGAAAGTCCCCAGCCTGGGGGAAATCATGCTCCCTGGGGCTGCAGACTTGGAGTCAGGAGTGCAGTGTAAGAGAACTGTTAGTTTTAGTGAAAGTGGCTGTGTTAGTGCTCTGTGGTGTGTGCTCAAACGTATATGTGTTTGTAAATCCTATTTCCCTGGCCTCTTTCCTAGACCTATGGGAGCGGGGGGAGTGAGAGATGTACAGTGTGAGGCCAATGATCATGAATTGATAGCAGGAAAAGAGTAGCATGCTACAAAAGTAGGGGGAGGCAGAATAATGGCCCCTAAAGAGTCCACATCTTTATCCCCAAACTTGTAATATGGCACCTTAGATGGCAAAAAGGACTCTCCAAATATAATTAAGTTAAGGATCTTGAGATGGGGAGATTACCCTGGATTACCTGGGGGGACCCAATAAACAGGTCCCTAAAGAGAGAGGCAGGAGAGTCAAGGTCAGAGAAAGAGATGAACAATGGAAGCAGAGGTCAGAGAGAAGAGAAGATGGTATATTGCTGCCTTTGAAAATGGAAGGAGCAACAAGCCAAGAGGCCAAGAGGCCAAGTATGTGACCTCTAGAATCTGGAAAAAACAAAGAAGTGATACTCCGCTAAAGCCTCCAGAAATCATCAGTCCTGCTAATGTCTTGATTTTCTCACCAGTGAGACATCCGATTTTCAGAACTGTAAGAGGAATTTGTGGAAATTTGTTACAGCAGCAAAAGAAGATTAATACAGATATTTTATGGCAAGTTAAAGAGTGGCAGCTTACATTCTGTCACAAAACTTTTACCCAATGCCCACTGTCTGTGCATAGTGGTGACCAAGATGGCCTTAACGTGTTCCACTCAGCTGTTTTAGCCGGGTTTCTTCCTGACCTCCCTTTTCTTAGAGCATTTTCTTTAGAGAATTTACATGTGTAAATTTTCTGCTGCTATGAGATGTAAATCTTCTCCCAGCCTCTTACCAGTTTCACACCCCCAAAATGTTTTTCTCAAAGGCCTGGGAGCCCTTGAAATGTAATCATAAAAGGAAACAGTGCCCAGATCTCCCTGTCTCTATGAGAGGGCAGGAACCTAACTTCCACAAGCACCAAGAAGCAAACGCAGATGCCCTAATCACACTGAACAACCTTCTCCCTAATATCTTCCAATACTTTTCCCCTGGCTTCCACAGAATACTCTTCTGTGTCTTGAATTATCTGTTCCCTCTGATGTCAGTTATCCCATTTTTTATCTTTGTCTTCTCTTTCCCATTGTTGGTTTTGCTCCACATTGGGAATGCTTGGTTATTAGTTTATGGGAATGGGTTGATTAGCGTAGCTGCTAATATGGTTTCTCTCTGCAGTTGTTTCAGGTTTTTTACCGTAACAGGATTTTTCCTCTAACATAAAGGCAGATGGCAAGCTCCATGTAGATTTTTGGGTATGTAAGTACAGGTAGCCAGGAAGGTTCAGGGCGCTCTGGCAATGGAGAATTTTAGTATATTTCTCTCCTGGGAAGAACTGCCTTGCCTTCACATTCTACTCCGCGTTTGCTTGGGGACGCAGCATTACTTCAATCTTGACTTGCTCTTTTCCTATACCTATACAAGGTCCTCCCCAGCTAGTGACATTTTCTGCAGAAAAAAGAAAAAACTATCATGATCTGTGAATGTTAGGGAGAAAGAGAGGATGGTGCCTTTTGGGCCCAACATCTCTGATTACCCTCCAGCCTACTCTAGCTCTTTCTAGTTTGACTCTAAGCCAAAGAAGATTGGAACCTCTCTGGGACTCCTTCTAAGACTGATCTTACTCTGTTGTTTGGGGCCAATGGATCACTATTCTCCCTTTCCTTCATCATTCTCCTTTCAGTCTTCCAGGGTTTCCTTAAAATTCTCAAGCACTGCCTGAACTCTTTCTCATTTGCCAGCACTATTCTAATATCAATCATATGTGTATATATATTTTCATTCATTCTATTGGAACTTGGAAGAGAGGGATGGTAGACCCACATGCTCAATTTGTCATTTTATACCAATTTCCTGTTCTTAAACTGTTCCGTCAGACACTTTCACCAGATTAGACTTCTGTCTCTTCTACCCAGCCATTCACCTTGCTTTTTTTCTTCACTGCTCTTCACTAAAAAACAAAACCAACAAGGAAACAAGCCACAAACAAACAAAAGCCTCCTTCCTTTTTATGCCAACAAATTTTGCTTTCTTTAGTCCCTATCCTGAGCCCTGGACCTTTTTTTGCATTTCTAGAGACTCTGAATTCTGTGGTAAACTTAAATGAGTATTGCACTAGGGATTTCACACCTCCTACTTCCTTCACCAGTTTCTGCCAAGGGGAGAAACTGCTCTACCTCCCCACTGGTACAAGTTACGCCATCTCTATTAGAGGGCAGACACACTACATGTGGTTTGAGTTTTAAATATAATTTTTCCTTCCTCCTAGATTTTATCTTAAACTAAACAAAAAAAATCATATAGGTAGCTTTACATACATGATGTCAAAATATAGAGGAAGAAAAATGCCATTTGATTCCTCCTTCAATTTTCTCCTGACACATGTACTCTGGGTTCTTGTTCATAACAATATCCAAGTTCTGTTCTGACTAAAGAACCTCCAAAGGTCAAAGTGAGTGGGTGGTTACTATGTATTAATATCTCTTTCCTATAATAATTGTTCACTGGACTTATTTCCACCTAAGAATGCAATGTCCTATGCATTTTCTCAGTGTGTAGAAAACAGTAGGAGTGAAAAATCATTTTGTCACAGCTATCCAAAATTATGGAACCAGGAGACTGGGACTGAGGATGACAATTGGTTAGGGATATATATATTAATTACCTATGAAGGTAATAAAGTATTTTCCTCTTTTAATTTAGAAAGCAACATTGCTTTGGGCTTCCCAGGAGAGAAAAGGACAAATCAATTAACATAGCTCATTGATTGAACTGACAACCCCAAATCTTTCCTTTCTCCCTTCCTTACTTCCCTCCTTCCCCCTGCCTTCCCTTCTTCTTTCCATTCTTTCTTCCTTCCTTCCATCTATCCATCTATAAATATTTATTGTATGTAAAAAGTGTGCCAGGAATTTTTCTGAGGGTTGTAAACATAAAGATGACTAAGAAAGGGCACTTTTTGGCTTTCAGCTCTCACAGTCCATTGGGGCAGACAGTAATGACCACAAACAGTAATGATGTAGCCCCTGCAGTCTAACAACTGCTATAACTGAGGTGTGAACAAAACACTGTGGGAACACAATGATCACCTATTACATTTCATCAAGATGATGAAATCTGACCTGTAAGGAGTTTTTTCAGGTAAGACACAGGAAAGGAAGAGGTAACCGTACAGTACATGCAAATGCCTAGAGCAGTAACAGGGCAAGAGTTGTTTGCAGAGTGGTGAGAAGTACAGTGTGAATGGAGCCCTGAGTACACAGGTGCAATGCCACAGTTGATGTCCATAGGCACATTGGGATTAATCTGTCTCAAGCTTTGTGTTCCATGTCTAGAAATATGAAACACACCCTAACAAAGCAAAGGTTTACAAGCAAGGAAGCAGCATTAAAATTTATTTTTTAGGAAGCTCTTAGTCTGCTCAGGCTACCACAACCAAATATATAGACTAGATGGTTTAAACAACAGAAATTTATTTTCTCACAGTTCTGGAGTCTAGAATTCTCAGACCAGGGTGTCAGCATGGTCAGGTTCTCTTGAGAGTTCTCTTCCTGACTTGCACAGGATCACCTTCTTGCTGTGTCATCACATGGCAGAAAGAGAGAGAGAGCTCTCTGGTGTCTCTTAAGGGTGCTAATCCTATCACAAAGCCCACACCCTCATAACCTCATGTACATTTAATTACCTCCCAAAGGCCCCACCTCCAAATGCCACCACACTGGGTATTAGGGCCTTAACATATGAATTGGGTCAGGGCGGGGAACCAAAATAAACAAAGAAATAACAGAACTCCTGCAGGGGTGTGTAACAAAGACTTAAATGAGGTGGTAGATGCTGGTAAAATCAGGTTGGGTATTTATAAAGTGAAAAATTAAGCAAAGCAAACCAAGATAGTGTCAGTGTGGATGAAGAAAGATATTCATTTCATAGATATTTCTGAGATAGGAGTAATGATTCTTTATTCATCTGACATGAAGAGTGAGAAAGAAGGAGAATTCAAATATAAGAGGATTTAATTTAAGTCATGGGACCAATATTAAAGACATATTGTGTAGCATATCCTTGAACTTTGGCTTTTCACTTCCTGGTGGAATCTCTAAGTTTCCTTCACCATAGCATGTAGTCCTCTACTTCTTAACAGTAACTACTTAGATTCAATCACCAATTCTGTAGCTTTTGCTTAGCTTTCTTGCCTTCAAGCCTCAACAAATGCAACAGTATTTTTATATGTTGAAGAAATAAATCCTTTGAGTGTCAAAGCCAAATTCCCAACAGAATCGATTTCCCTCCGTGTGGGTTTGGAAGTCTTCACTGCTTATGCCAAATCCTGTGGATCATGAGCAGGGCCCTGGCGTTCTGGGGAAGTCGGTCTATGTAAGTCAGCAATAGATTGGGAATCTTGGCTTGTGGACTCTTAGTTGGATTTTATGTCCCTCTTTATAGGTTGAGAAAATGCACCTGGGCTTTTAGAAGCCAAAAAGAGTCAGAAAGAGCATGAAATCTCAACAATTCAGTGAGGTCATCTGAATGTTCACAGGAGAAATGAGGAAACACGCAAAAAGATTGTCTCGACAGAAGAGGGAGAGAAAAGTGAAAGGAAAGCAAGCCTGAAGAGGTGGCAGGGTCAGTGAAATAGGATGTGTAGCCTTTAGTGAACAATGTGTTTATTTCAAGGAAAATTAACAGAGTATTATGAAGTACCTATTGATCGCTCCAGATATGTTGCTGATGTAAAAGAATACAAAGGCAGTTCAAGATCTGTGCCCTCCCACGAAGGACGTTTACATTCTATTCTCCTCTTTTCAGCTTTTCCAGTCCCACTCATCTTCTCTCCTTTCTACAAATCAATTCAAAGTGACATCAAAATACAGAATACCAAGAAAACACTTTCAAGTGTTTTGTACTTCTCTTCCCCCACATTCTGTATCCTATCATTTAGACCTCTCATTAATATATGGATATGTATGCCTCTTTCAATGCATTTATCTTAACTGTAAGCTTCATAAGAGCAGAAATTAAATACAAATAAGTACCTCCAGCCCCCTTATAAATGCCTAGAACAGTGCCATATGAACAATGAGATCTTAATATTAATTGATGTTCAGTTCTGGCTGGGATGACTGCTAAATAACAGTTTTATGAGTGAACAATGTGGGCATGCTTTGTACCTTGGTATTTGGATCTCTAAAGCAGTAATATAACTCAGTTACTTATTTTACCACTGAACTTTTTCATTTAATATACAAAAAGCAGAAAATGAATCCTGGCCCTGAGATTTTTTTTCATACTTAGTTGACCCTTGTATAAAGCATTCCTGTTCCATTGTACTTCCTTAGGCTCTTCCATCTCATTAAATTTATGCCTCCAGGAGATCATAGGAATACATTAATTTACCAAGCACTGTTTTTAAAAAATGTAATCATGTATTTTACAGCATTATTTATTATTGGTATCTTCAACGCAATTAAATAGGCATTTATTTTAGAAGGTACTATATGTAATTATTTTGTTACTATGATGGAGAAATAGAAGACATGACAGAACTTGGTCCTTAAAAATTTCAGTGAGGAGAAAGAAAAGACATATATCATCATCAAGTGCTGTATAAAGAAGCTCCAAAATGATCCTTCCACCAGGATGATACAGAATGTAGATCTCATTGTGAGTCAATAAAAGCAAGAAGAATTCATGGCATGGAGATATCTGAGCAGATCAAGCATTGAATAAGTGGAAAAGACAGGTTAGAGTATTCTGAGGGATTGGAGGGGCACGGTGGTGTTGTGAAGTAAAAGCAAAGGAAAGAAAATTCATATGGCTTGCACAAAAGGTCGTGAGTTCCCATCCAGCTGGGGCAACCTGGGAGGTATTGGAGGGAACAGTGTCTGATAGGTTGATAGATAGAAAAGACCAGAATATAAAGGACTTCTAATATTGACTTATTTTAAATTTTATTGAATAAATCAAATAATCCCAACCTCCCAGCATAAATATTTCATCCTTCCACAGTGAGACTCTATCGTTGGAGGTGCTGCTATTATAAACGCTTCAAAGTAGAATAGAGCAATCACTCTGTTAGGGTTTGGAATCAGGCAAATCTCACTCTATTTTTTACTACTTACAAGTTATATGATATCAGGCAAATTACTTAAACTTGCTGAATCTCATTTTATTTATCTATAAAATGGGGGTAGTATTACCTATTTCAAAGCATGTTATGAAGACCAAATTAAATTATATAATGCTGTGTAATTGTGATTTATAATAAGAAATACATATTTGATCTTCCAGTTTCTAGCAGAGTCCCTAAAACCATCGGAATTCCCTAAGAGATGAGAGCAATAAAGATGTCTTTTATTATGTTAATGATGTTACTTTAGAAAAGCCCTTAGGTAAAGAAAGGATGGGGCTGGCTGCCAGGAGAGCCAACTTTGAACAGAGGGTTGGAACTTTCAGTCCCACCCTCTGATTTTCAGGGATGAGAGGGGGCTGGAGGTTGAATCAATTACCCAATGGCCAGTGATTTAATCAATCATGCCCATTTAATGAAGCCTGAATGAAAACCCCAAAAAGAGGGGGTTTGGAGATCTTTCAGGTTGGTGTACATGTGGAGATATGCGGAGAGTGGTGCTCCTGGAGAGAGCATGGAAGCGCCATACCTTTTCCCTATGCCCTATGTATCTCTTCCATCTGGCTGTTCCTGAGTTACATCCTTTTACAATAAAACCACTGATCTAGTAAGTAAAATGTTTCTGTGAGTTCTGTGAGCCACTCTAGCAAACGAATTGAGCCCAGTGGAGGGATCCTTGGAACCATCAATCTATAGCCAGTCAGTCAGAAGCACAGACGACAACTTGGGTCTTGTGCCTAGCATCTGAACCAAAATGGGGTGGAGTGGGGTGGGGACAGACTTGTAGGACTGAACCTTAACCTGTGGAATCTGCTGCATCTCCAGATAGACAGTGTCCGTACTGAGTTGAATTGTAGGAGACCCAGGTGGCCTCTGAGAATTGCTTGGATATATGTGGAAACCATACCCCACCACTTGCTCCCCGCCCCCACTGGAATTAGGGACCAGAATTTAATATACTACGTATAAAGTTCACAGTGTAATACCTAATACACATTCAATAAATGCTGGCTGCTGTTGTTGCTGTGATGGCTATTTCCTCTTGATAACCCTGCAGAAGCTACCTAACTTCTTAGAGCTTCATATACTCATTTCTTTGTGTCTCTACTATATAGTTAACTTTATATATATGACATAATATATGACATATTTTTATACATATGATTTAACATAATTGTTGAATAATAATTTCATATTATTGAATGACTTCTATATAAAAAGCCACTGTGCTAGAAGCTGCTGAGTCTATACCGATAATTTAGAGCAGTTGCTGGAAAACTATGTTTGGCAGGCCAAATCTAGCCTGCCACTTCTTTTTGTAAGCTCAGTTTTATTAGAATGAAGCCACACTTATTCTATGTATTGTCTATGGCTGCTTTTGCACTACAACAGCAGAGTTGAGTAGCTGTGACAGTCTACATGGCTGGTAAAATCTGAAGCATTTACTATACAGCCCTTTAGAGAAAATGTTTGCCAACCCCTATGTTAGAGTGTTCCTATCCTAGAGAAGCTTTTGATCTGGCAAACTGTGCTAAACAGACATAAATATCTGAGTCAGAATATACATTTTAGTATATACAGTAGTATACACAGATTTCATAGATGGAGGTATCTAGTTCAGTTGAGTTAATCATTAAAGAATTTGTTATAGTAGTAGCATTTGGAACCACCTTTTATTAAAGCTAAGATTTATTAAATAATTTCATTTGGTTATTTGTTCATTCAATAAATACCCATTAATAGCCTCTCATACGCCAGGCACTGTTTTAGGTACTTGGGATTTGGCAATAAACAGAATGAACCAAGACCTTATTCTTATGGGGCTTACATTCTAGTGGGGCAGGCAATGTACAAATAAATGACTACATAATATAATGTCAGTTGCATTAAAGAAAAAAAAACAAGGTAAAAAGATTGAGAATAGTGGAGATGGTGGGTACTCTTTGGAAGGTTAGGAAAGACTTCTTTGAAGAAGTGATGTTTTAATAGGGACCTAAGGGAATAAGCCATGCACATGTCTGGGGGAAGAGCATTCTAGGCAGAAGGACAGCAGGTATAGAGGTCCTGAGTCAAGACTGTGACTGATATGTCAGAGAAAACTTACTTTCTGGTACTCACTATGTTGTACCATTGCTTAATAACTTAAATTTAAGAACACATTATCACATTTAATTCTCTCAGTAACATTATGACATATGAAATACTATCATTCCCACTTTATAAATATAGAATTTAGGTCTAGAGAGGTTAAGTAACTAACCTAAAGTCATAGAGCCTTTATATGGCAGCACTTGAATCCAAGACTCAGACTCCAAGACTCAGACTGGAAATCGCCTTCAAGAGCATCTAGAAATATAATAGATTCAGGCATGATTCCTAGATGCAGAAAAAGAAAGTACAAGGGAATGTGTTTCTAATGTGAGTTGTGTTTGGATAAGAGCAAACTTCCTAATTTGGCTTTAATGTGGACTTTGTATGGAACATAAAATAAGATAAAGTTAAAAAAAAAATAGGTTGGTTGGAGACACATTGTGGAGGGCCAGGAATCTAAGGCCGAAGAGCGTGTTCTCAATTCAACTGGTGAAGGGAAGTCATTCAAAGATTTGGGATAGGGGACTAAGGGGAGCAGTGCTTTGGAAAGATTTATGTGGCAACTGGACAGTGTGATGATCTGTGCCAGGAAGACTGGAGGGCGTGGAACTAGCTCAGTATTTATTGCATCGACCCAAACAAGCTGCAACGAGAAGGTGAACTGGGGTGGTGTTGTTGGGAATGGAAAGGAAGGAGGTATGAGTTGAACTTCAGAGGCTGAATCTGTATGATGTGACAGCTGACTGGCATCAGGAAGATGAAGAATTCAGAGATGACTGTGATGTGTCAAGCCTCGGAGTATGATCTGACCGTGAACAGAAACAGGGAAAAGGAACTAGACAAGAGGAGAAATTTGGGCTGGAGTATGTGGCAATGACTCTCTGGCAGAAGGAGAGGTTGATCAATGGCCTAAGACATGAGACTTGAGATGTAGAACTGGGAGTCATCCATGAAGAAGTGACAGGTGGCACTAGATGAGATGATAAGATTATCGGGGCAGGAGTGTAAAATAAAAAATAAAGACCAGAAACTTTATGGAAAGCCTATGTTTAGGAGAAAGAAAGAAAGAGAAGTAGGCACTCCAGGCTGTAAGATAACAATGATGGCTAACACTTATCAAGCATTTACTATGTTTGCGGCATGAATCTAAGTGTTTTACATATATCAACACACGGATAATGAACTGGCTTGGAAGGCAGAAAAAATACCATACCAAGAAGGGAGAACTTTCCTTAGAAATACCTCCTGGTCTGGCAGCCTTTGCGGTGGGTGACAGAGAGTGATAGGTGGGTATGGCTGAGCATTCAGAGCTCTGACATCTCAACACATTCCAACTCCACCTTATGCTTGAACTGGAGCAGTTCAACTGTTGTGTTCTATGTAAGGTCTCATTAGGAAAAAACCAGGAGGCTCTGCTGCTAAAAGCACTCTAAAGTTCATTAGCTTAGGAGGAAGGAATGAACTAATGGGCAAACTTTCCCAATGATGAGGAAGGAGGAGTGACCAAGGTTGTAGGAATATTCACAGACAGATAAGAAATATTCACAAACAGTGGGAGAGTACATGGGCCAGGATAAAATCATAGGACGCCCTTCTTGAGGTTAGTGCTCATGAATCTGAAGTGACAGCAGTCAGCATGTCACTTATTGAGAGCCTACTCTGATATCCTGGGACAGCAAACATGAAAAGGTGTTGTTCCTGACCTTAAGGAAAGGAAGAGAATTTGATCTTCCTTTATATACATTATCTCATTTAATCTTCATTACAATATTATAAAGTAGGTCACACATATATGTAGAATGGCTTGGTGATAACCAATCTACTCATATAAAGGACAGATATTAAAATGACCAGTCTCTTACAATGCAATACCCTAATTTGATACTTCCATCCAAGTAAGGTCTTCTCCCTTCCCCCATCTAAGCCCTGTCTCAGGCCTGAAAGCCCATGATGGGGAGGGGAACACTGGTGTTCTCTTGGCTCTTCCACTGCCTCTCTTACTCCAGCAGTAAGAGTTTCAGACCCCTCCAGTTCCAGCCCAGAGGGAGAAGGAACTTGAAGGAAAGTATACAGTCTTACTTGGTGTAGGGGTGTCAGGACTCTCTGGATACAACTCTTTTAATCTTAAGCAGGGCCTTATAGATTCTTCCTGAGAATCTCCTCCTGGAAACCCCTGTCTGGAGCTCTTGGTTATAGGCAATGCTGCTCTTCTGACTAGACACCAGACATTCTGCCACCCACTCTTGCCCTCACAAGTTGCTGTATCCTTACAGTTCACCTGTAGTTTTTTGTTTGTTTGGGTTTTTTTTCTTTTTAAATTATTTTTAAAGTTTTTATTGAAATATAGTTGATTTACAATGTTGTGTTAGTTTCAGGTGTACAACAAAGTGATTCAGTTTATATATATATATATACACACACATATATATATCTTTTTTAGATTCTTTTCCATTATAGATTATTACAAGATTGGTTGTTTTTTTCTATTCAGGTTATCTTGCCTACGTTGGAAGACCTTGGGACTCCCTCTTAAAATTACACTGGGTCAGTTTTCTCCCAAGAACAATGTGGTCTTTTGGAAACTCATGCACCCTTGTGCTGCAAGGATGGAAGCACAGCTTGCTCCCAGAGCAGTCTTTTTTCTCTTTGCTCTTCCATTACAGGCCAAAACTCTGGGGCACACATTCCAACTTCCCAAGCCCCCTTGAAGCTTGTTTCACTTGAGGGAGGAGGTGAAACTCTACGGCACTGCAAAAACTCCACAACATTCTTATAACACTTCAACCTTCCCTGCTTATAGAGAATAGAGGTGAGAGATTGTTAAGGCTGCCTGCACTAGTCTTACAACCTTTTAGCATATCCTGATTAGCTGGACTACCTCTTTGATTTAGGACACAAGGTAACTTGGTAACTTTTATATTGTTCTCAGCTTTTGGGACCTCAGCTAAAATAGAGACAGAAAGAGTCCCATTTTATCGACTTGTCTGATATAAAAGCATTGTAAACATCGATAACCCTTTGGTAGCACACTTTGGAAGGCTTGCAGCATCTTGGTTAAACAAGTACCCTTCTGCTTTACTATGGCAAGTCTCTGCGGAAACATCCATTTCTATGTTAATGTCTTTTACAACACCTTTGCCTCACATTTATTTATTTTACCTCCTTGTTCCCAGTGACTTCTGTTTTCACGTTACCTCCATCAATCCTGGATCTTGGCATCACTAATAGTTCCCGACCTACAGATAACACATTTTCTTAATAATATCAAACCCATTCCACTATTTCAGCACTCAACTAAGAAACTTGCTTCGTTGTGCACTGAGAAAAAGCAAAGCGATTGGAAAAGGCTTTCAATAGGCTCCCACCACTACATCTACCTACTTCCCTACATTCTCTGACTTTCCTTCTGTTACTAGAGAAGAACTGGTAATGCTCCTATTAAGGCCAATCAATCCCTTCTCCCAAATACACACACACACACACACACACACACACACACACACACTTTAGATATGATCGCTCACTCACTTAAGGATACCATCAGTGTTTTCTTATCAACCATTTTTCTATTTCTTCCAGCATTACAGACATGGTATTGAATCTACCATCTTAAAAAACAACAAAACATTTTCGGACCCATTTTATGCCCTTCTAGCTACAATTTCATTTGTGCAGTGTTCTTCTGTGCAGCGAAACTTCTCAAAAGTTGTCTGTACTCATTGTCACCAATTCTTCTCCTGCTTTGTCTTGGTTCCAGATTTTCACCCCCTCCACTCCTGAAATAGCCCTTACCAAATCACCAATGACCTATAGGTTGCTAAGTCCAATGGTCAAGTCTCAGCCATCTTCTTACTCCATCAGTCTACAGCATTTCACAAAATTGATTACTCCTTCTTTCTTGAAGGGAAGGGAACTTTGGACTCAGAGCTTTTAAGACCCCTCTACTTTGAATCTCCCCTTCCTTACTGTCTACTCCTATTCGATTCCCTCTTTGGCTCTTTTTTTTTTTTTTTTAATCTTCCTGGTCTTAAATGATGAAAGTTCCCAGGGCTTTTTCTTTAAACCTCTATTCTATCCATACTCACTTCTTATGTGATGATACCCAATCTCAGGACTGTAAACCTTCACGTTGATAACTTCCAAGATGATACCTCTAACGAGGCTCTCTCTCAAACAACAGATTCATATATTCAACTACACACTTTCTATCTAAGAGGCATCTCAAACTCAAGTTGTCCAAAGTAGAATTTCTCATTTTCCTCCAAGACCTTCTCCTCCTGCAATCATATGCATTGTAGTAACCGTAACTCTATGCTTCAATTAACTCAGGCTAAAAACCCTGGAGTCACCCTTCACTCATCCCTTCCCTATAGACTTTACCTTCAAAAGACAGATATTTTCCACTTAACATTTGTGTTCCTGAGCATTGAGTGTTCTGCACAAAAATGGTTAACCAGGAGTCTACCTTATATTTTTTCAGGGGAAAATATATATATATAATGATTTATGTGAAACCAGAAGCTGCCAACTAAATTTTTAAAGTATATTTTAACATTAAAAGTTGGGTTATAAAATGTTTTATAATATTTCATCGTAAATAATATTGGTCAGAAAAAAAATGCAGGCAAAAATTTACAATACAAATCAGGCAACTCCCTATAGTATCTGCATTTACTTACCAAGCAAAGTGGACACTTGAGGCTTGGCAAAGATTGAGCAGGAAAAAGGGGAAAAGGTTAGAGCTGTCTTTGTCACTTGCTGTGGAAGGTGATGGTGCTGACAATTTGAGTGATGAATGGGCAATTTCAGGCAAGTTATCAGACTCAGAGTAACTGATAGAGATTCTCTGTCATTTGGGTATTTATAAAGACCTTTGAAGAGTTAAGATGAAAAAATATTTGACATGTTTGGATAAAACATGGAAAATGGAGTATGACTTACATTCCCAATGTTTTCTGAACAGAGTTATAAGGGATGGGCCATTTAAAGAAGTAAAGCTTCTCATTCAATCATCCTCATGCTTAAGGTTAATGTTTATTGTTGCTTCTAAATATGACTCTGTAATGCCTCTCAGCATCAGCATCATCCTAGATGAGCATCCTCATTTTGACATTTGGTTGTTATCCTAATAGCTACACATGATTCTAATACCCTACCAACCGTTTTTGAGTTTGCAGTTGAGGTTTCTCCTGCATATTTTAGTTTTTTAGTGCTTTATTGAGTTTGGGGGACATAAATATTAACTTTTCCTGTATTAGCATAGTCTTAAAAATGTATTAGGAGATATGTGTATAGTATGAAAGTGGCTATTAAAAAACCAAGAGGGATTCAAGTGGGAAAATATTTATTAGGAAGATTTTTGCATTGGATGTGCCTGTATATTCAAAATCGAACCACTTCTTTCCATGCAAAATCATTAATAACCTCTTCTAGCACCCATCCTCTCTGCCTGGACTATCCAAGTAGCCCTCCAACTGTTCTCTTCACTTTTATCCCTGCCCTCCTTCAGCTTATAACACAGTGATCCTTTTAAAACATAAGTCAAATCATGTTGCTCCTCTGTTCAAATTTCTATAATAAATTCTATTTACTCAGAGTAGTATCCCATGTTTTTAAAAGACCCACTGACTTCTCTCCTTTCCCCCTCCCTCTCACCGCTCTACTCGACCCATATGGGTCTCTTTGTTAGTTCCTGACTGGTCCAAATGCACTCCTGCCTCAGAATATTTGCATTTGCTACTGCATTTCCTGGGTCACTCTTCCCTGTCCTATCTACAGGCTTTGCTCCCTCATTAAAGGCTTTCCCCAACATTCTATATTAATAGTAACAGCCTACTCTCCCCCAGACTTTTTTCTTTACCCTGTATATTATTTCAACAGTTCTTATCACCTGATGTATACAAAGGGGGACCTTATAAGGTATCACCTCCACCGGAACACTGAGAGTTACAGAGGCTCTATTCATAACTACACTGAGGTTACAAGTCCATTCTCTACTACTTTCTATGAGAACATAAACTCTAGAAGGGCAAGTACTTCATCTGTATTATTCTGAGCTGTATGACAAGATTCTTAAAGTGTCTGACACATAGGAGGCATTTAGTAAATAGATATTTACTAAATGAATAAATCAGTGAATAAATGTTCTGGTTTGCTGTCTCTTCTATTTAAAATAGAATTATAAGAACGATCTGTGAATTTTTCCCCAGGGAGCATCCTTTCCTCTCCAGATGTCCATGCTTTCTATGGAGGAAATTCAATATGGGAGATATTTCCTAGGAAACACAAAACTGGTATTTTTTAGACAAAATAAGGCTGTCAATCTTATTCTAATTCAGAGGAATTTAACTGAGACATCCTAATTTAGAATCCCATGTAAAATGCTAACCCAATATATGCCCATCTTTTAAGTAGGTAAATTGTTATGATTTTATGTAAAGAATTTCTTACAAATTCAGTTTTGTGTTACATGATTTAGTAAAGGAAAGTGTAATTTTCATGAGACTGTGTTATTTTTCAAATTCCTAGTCCTATGGTTTAAGCTCTAGTATATTACATATCACAGAAGTCAAATCCTTTACTCCACATCTCAGTTTCAGACTGAAAATTATTTTGTTTTTAGTGATCCTGTAGTCTCCATCAACCAGCTGCACAAAGCTGTTTGCTCTTTTTTATGGTGCACAAAATCCTGACCTGCTCACTCTCTGAAAGTGGTGATGAATGAAATTTACTAGACAGACACTAAATGACTGTAGTTCAAACAAGACCACCTTGTTTATGTGGCATGTTCTGTTTGGGCATGAAAAAAGTAAGACCGAAGTTGAAATGCCGAGGTATAATTATAGCAGATTTTAAAGGATTCAATATATTCTTCACCTGGCCTGAGTTTAAATTGAATATTTAATTCATTTAGTAGCAGAAGTTCATTAACCTTTACTGGACTTTGTGCAGTAATAAGCACAAATCATTGCTGTTTTCCCCTCTGAAGCCTGTAATATTTAAAACATAATAGGACATTTTTATAACCGAAGACACTGAGAAAGACAGAAGAACACAAGTAAAAAAGAAAAATGATCCTAAATACATTATGGTGTTATTCTATAAAATGTTTTAATCTTAATAAAAGAAACATTTTAAGCTGTACTGCCTAGGCAACTATGCTTTTATTTCACTGTGAGAGAAATCTGAAGTATTATTGTGCATGCGTGCACGTAAGTCTCCTAAAGTCTTTGAGCTGTCATTTCCAGAAAGAGTTTAAAGTACCAAACAGATGGAGTACAACAAGGTATATTCATTTTAAAATGCACACAAATACATGTGAGCACCTGCCAAATTTTGTGGAAGCCCTTCTGAAGCCCTATAAATCTCTCTTTGTGTTTGAGTAGAATACGTGTGAATTTTGGAAATTCCATTTAGTACAAAATAACTTCTTTAAAAATGTTTATAGGATTTTATGAGTCTCCTGATAGTATCTAAAAATAATTTAAAAGATTATACCCCATTCATTAAGTTTGAGGACAAGACTTGGAAATAACTAATTTCAATAAAAAGTGACAATTAATGTTTTCACAATATAGAACTGTAATTCATATAAGCACAAACCATAACAATTTATCTTCTGCAGTTTTCCTACTACCTCAGTGGCATGACTGCTCCATTATTAATCCCTAGTTTTAATTGATTTTATTGATAATTTTCTTTGCAACATCTAATCCACAGTAAATATTCTAACCTGGAACTATTAGGTTGCAAAGAACAGACACCATGAAAGTTAACTTGGGAAGATCAGTAAAGAGGATTGTCATAACAATTTCTAATATTTAATATTTGCTCCTTTCCAACTTTAACTTGCACATGATTTTGTATAGCTGTGATATTGGCACTGGTTGCAATGTTATATGACATTTGAGCTAAGGATCTAACCAATGACTGACAAAAGTTTCCATCTCTTAGTTTCATATCTTATGAAACAGAATCTGATTTGCTTCTGGTCAAGTGACCAACCCATTTGTTATCCAATCAGAGATAATTGACAGTAATCATATGGTACATCAGGTTTCCCCTTAGAGAGGCTCTGTGAAGTTCAGATTCTCTAGAACATATTGCTAAAAATGGATAAGACAAGTTAAACTAATATTTCCAGAATACTAATCATGTTGGAAGAACACTGATGTTCTCATAAAACATTCCTGTACAATATCTGTTTCAGTTTTACAGATAGAGTCTTAATCTGGAACAGTAGTTGTCAAATTGTTGTAATCCAGCACACACAAAAAATTGCACAAACACCCCCTCCAGTTTATAAATTATGTACATAGATTAATGTTTTATCTTAAAAGGTGTATTATAATACAGATATGAAATTTGAATTTTAAAAAGATAAAATAAAATTTTATACAAATTGAAGTTTATTATTTTCTCTACATATCCACGATCAGAGACCACTTTTACTTAATTTTAGGTTTTTTTTGATTATCAAACCCATATATCATACTAACCAGGTGTCAAGCACCATTCTAAATGTTTTTTCAAATATTTACTTATTTAATTCTCATAGCTACCCTGAGAGAAAGATACTGTTACTCTCATTTTACATACATGGAAATTGATGTATAGAAGGTTAATGTGCCCAATATCACCGCTAGTAAATGGTACCACCAAAATTTCAATCCAGACACAACCATAACTACTGCTTTCTTCTTCCTATTGAGAATCATCTCTCTCAAGAGTCACAGTGACTCATTCATCGTTAAACCAATCCAAAATTCCTAGGTGCCTCCAAGGTCTTTGCCAACCATGTCTCCATAATTTAAATTTTTGTTTTTTTTTATATTATACTTTACACTCTCTCCTACTCGCTGTTGTTCACAAACACATTAATTTCTCCTTGTCTCATTAGAAGTAAAGACCTCCCACAGTATTGGCAAAACAATGGATGAGATGTGCAATGTCAGATTACTGCAGGGAAAAAGCAATTGTAGAAAATCCTCAAGTCTATCATTGTAACTATAAACACAAACATATTCCTTGGTGGATTATTCTTCACATGTGTATTAAGAGGAAACCCAGTGGACAACATCTTGGGCAGCATCTTTTCCACCTTTCCTGATTATGCTGTCTCTATGGCAACTTAAGGTGAGTAACTCAAGATATTTCTTCTTTCTTTCCAGGGGCGATGAGCTTGATAGTTTACACATAATGTGATGTAAAAACTAATTAGAACCTTACATTTTTACTATACTTTCATAGTAGAAAATACGTCAGTGTAGCTCCAAAAATGGTTAGGTGATGCAATAAAGGAAGGCCCCTGTTAATCACCAGAAGAGTACTGAGAATGTGTCTTCCATATTTATTTTTTCCTTTGCCTTTATGCCATGACTGTTGCTTTTTGTTCCTGATATTAGTTCTTTGTTCTTGTGAATTCTAGCACTAAATTGCTTTGAGAAAATAATATTTATTGTTCTAAATGTTTCCATGGTCATTTGCAGTGATCCAAGTTTTCCTTTGAAAGAGACTTGGCAACACTCCCAAAAGCTGAGTAACAAGTGTTTAACCTGGACTCACTTCCTAACATTTGTACTGAAGACAAATTGGTGCTTCCCTGTCTGGCCTCCCTGCTGCAGAGGACACTGGACACAATTCTTTTCCCCTTCTCACAACCTCTGCTTGTTCTCATGCTGTCTGGAGCCTGTTTTTATTTCCTTAATATACCTTTTCATCTTTTCTACTTAATCTCAAAAACACCTCTCTTAGTTTCTAATTGAATATAACCCTAGGTTGTTTTGTCAAGGGCCTTGAGAATGAGGCAGAACCACTTCCTGGTGGTTCTTTAAATAATTTCTATGGCTTTTCACTCAAATGGTTTGTCTCTGAATCCTCCTTTGAGTAAACTTGATGCTGTTCTTCTTGAACGCAAAGAAACAACACAAAGTTGTGGAATTATTTGAAATATCAGTTGAGGTAAGGAACCATTATCAGACTTCTCAAAGTTTATGGACTTTATGAGTTTTAAGTTATCCCATGTGAATGGAATTGAGCTTCTCGGGTAAACAGAGATTCATCTATTAATCTAAGGGGAGAGAAAAGTCACAAAAATTTCTGCTCCTGCCCAAAGGGAGACTGATCCTCCTGCTTGCATTTCAGAAGGATGTATAGCATATTGTGGGGAAATAGAAACAAGCCTAAAGGGCTGGGAAACTGACCGCTTTAAGAACTTGCCCACACTTTTTCCCTTTAGGAATTCAGCAGCAATGGAAATTGTCTGTGAATAGGCACTGGACTCAGATCTTTGACTCTGCAAAGAGAGATTCTACAAAGCATGGTCCCGGGATGCCAGACACAGCTTCGGGGAAAGTTGCCTTTGATATGCACATAACATGGCATGGAGAGAGAAATAATATGAAGTTCACTCTCCATTCCATACTAACATAATGCAATAGTATACAATAAACAGAAATGAGTTTTGGAAAACCCACTGGGAAGGAAGGTTGTTGAAAAATCACAGTCTTACAGGTGGTAAAAACTGGTAAAAGGAAAAGAAGGTGGCTGCAATGGAATGGAAACAACGAAAATATGTCCCCCTTCCTAAGGCAAAGATGTTGAATTTTAAAAGAAAGAGAGCCACTAATTTAAAACATCCAAAGCCAGTCCCCAGACATCTGAGCTGGCCAAATTCTAGTGCAGTCCCTAGGGACATATGCAGCTGATTTACACTAACAAACTCTCCTTTACTTACCCATTCAATAAACATTTAGAATTTCTTATATGTGAAGCCCGTGCTAGGTGAAGACACAAAGACCAAAAAAACATGGTACCTGTCCTGTCCTCAAGGATCTTACGCTTCAGTAAGGAAACTAACACACACACAAAGTAAGGAAAAACAATTGTTCTAAAGAGCACTAAAGACTGAGGAAACAGACTGAAGGAGTCAAGTTGACTTTCACAGATGATAGAGTACCTGTAATGAGGCTTTAAGTATGGTTAGAAATGTGTTTAGTTGTTGAGACTTGTGATTGCATTTTAACCAAAGGGACTAACGTCTACCAAAGCACAGAAAGAAGAGGCTGCCTGGCCCATCCCAGAACAGATAAGGCAGACGGGAATTCAGAGCTATGGGAAAAGAGGCAGAAGACCGAATCTTTGAAATAGTGAAGGAAATAAGTGTTCATCAGTTTCTCATTTCAACTATTAAGTGCATGCTCCTTTATAGTCACTAAAAGTTTAATATGACTCTGTGGTAAAAATAAATAAGTAAATAAATAAATATCCTATTCTGTGGTTCTGATGGTCCCAAGGAGAAAAAAGAAAGATTTCCAACCCATCATTTTTTCATGAAACTAATTAGCAGTGACAATGCATAAGAATTCAATGACATTGTTGTTATACCAGTGAAAGAATAGGAAATATGAAGTACATTCTGAAGCACATGCCCTTTTATTCAATTAAAAATTACTTTATCCAGAAACATTTCAAACATACACAAAGGAAGAAAGTATAATGATTCTCCATGTAACCCTCAAGATTTTGCTCTGATTGATAGCATTGTGTTTTTTTTTATATTATTTTTTGCTGAATTATTTTAAATCCTAGAACTCCTTTCATTTCACTCATATATTTCAGTTTATATCTTTTTAAAAATATATTTTCTTAACAATTATGATGCCATTATCACACCTAAAAAAATAATGATAACTCACTGTCATCATCCAATGTATACTCCATAATTAAATTTCCCTGAATGTCTCAAAAAATGTCCTTCTAAGCATCGGTTTATCAGAATCAGGATTCAAGCGAGATTTACTCGTTATGTTTAGTTGTTTTAAAATAAAGCAGTCCCTTCTCCCTCATACCTGTTGTCCCCTACATCATTGTTTTATTACAGAAATTGGTTATTTACCCTGGCAAATGGCTTTCGTTGCAGACTTATCTGTACTTCCTTATGATGTTATTTCTATTAATATTTTCCATTTCTCTTGTAAATGGAAGTTAGCTCTGGAGGCTTGATTAAATGCAGAGTCAACTTGTTTCATAGCAAGAACACTCCATCAGAGATGCTCCCTCAGGAACACACACTGGCTGGTCCCCCCACACAAGTGACACTTAGCTAAACGGTGGTTCAGGTGGTGACAGCTGAACCCTCACTGTAAAGGTTCCCAACAACCTTTCACCTAATTCTCTATTCCACTGAAGATCACTGTCTCAAGCAATTGTTTCATTGGGGGTTGCAAGTTTATGAGTTTCTAATTCTTTCTACATTCATTAGCTGGCATTCTTCTGCAGAAAAGAATAATTCTCATCAGTTGGAGCTATTTGTTTACCCTAAAATATAGTTAGTACAGTAAAGGTAGGAAAATGCTTAATTATTTCCTTTCACTTGCTATTATCAGAATAAGAAGTTAGGACTACTCACGTTTTAAAAGCAGAATCACTTAATACTGTTTAAAAAAAAATTACTTTCAGAATACTACTGAAACAAGAAAATTTGAGCTTCAATATTTTCCCTTTCTGTATTGACTCCTAAGGTAAATCTTTGGGATCAGATTTATTGGAGTTATATGTAGATATAAACACTGAAAAAAATTCTAAACCATTATATAGATACAATTTTATCACTAAACAGCAGTATGCTCCTAATCAGCAGTTTTACCTTTCTTTCCCACTCTAGAACTTTTATAATGATTTCTATGGACGAAATCAGCCTCTGGTACCACTTCCTGTTCACAAGAGCTTAGAGGATAAGGAAGCCAGAAAATATGCTGTCCCTTTCTTTTCCTCAATTGTAGAAATTGTGAGAAAATGTAAATTTTTACAATATATGTATGGGAATTCATAGCATGTGCTCCATACTCATAGAATAGGCATTGTTAATTTGTGATTCTAATCTAGAGAGCATAAAGATTGCCATACTACAGGAAGAAAGTATTGGGGTGGCTTCAGGGAATGATTTGGGGACCATGCCTTAATTATATTCCTTCCAAATAGTGTCATTAATAATTGGTATTGCTGAGTTCCATTTCCACCTCCCCACACACAAAAAACAGTCTACAAAAAATTAAAAATCCAATTTGAAAACCAAGATAAGCAATTTCATCTAGGTATAAAATAGCTACAACTATTTTTTTAAATCCTGAATATTAATGTGTTGTGAAAAAAGCATGAACTCCACAAGCAGGTGGATCATCAACAAAGTGATTAAATAGGCCTCAAAAGTCTCTCCAAAGAGCCATTAAAAATTGTCAAGGAATCAGAAAATTCCATAGGAAATGACCCAAATGACTTTGAGACATGAAAAATAAGGAAGCTGAAATAGCAAAATAATAATAGTACTTGCTACTTACATAATAGCTTTCTTGAGAGAATTCTGAAACACTTTCCAAACATTAATCCAATAATTTTTGTCATTAGTCTACACAGCACTAAGGGGGCCTTCTATGGTATTTCTCACTAAGCACTTGGGGAAACTAAGGCTTAGGAAGACAAAGATGGGGCAACTTTAACAGATTTTCCCCTCATGTAGCAAAAAGTTAATGCTAGAAGAGAATTCCCAAAGAGAAAATGCCATCTGATTTTCCATTGTAATATTACTAGATGTCACTGATTCAAAATTAATTTGATATGTTAGTAAAGACAGCCAATATAAAAATATTATCAATAGTTATCTAAAACATGCGGAATTCATTAATTCAGAGACAAGCACACCTAAAATGAAGATCTGGAGAGAACATGTACTCCATGTTTGGAAGAACAATTTTTAAACAAAAAGATAAAGAACTATATCCACACATGTATTTTTGTTAAAGAATTACATTACATTCTTTTCTAAAATGGCACTTAGGAAAACAGCTCAATAAAATAGTTAATATAATACAATTCTAAATGAAAGTAACTGACTAATAGTGAAGGACAAACCAGGTAACTAAGACAAAATTTCAGGACAGAATCACAGCCTTCTGGGAATGAATTCACAGCTTCTTTGACACAAACTCAGTTCAATAAAAACAGCAAAGCACCTGAAACTCACAAACTGCTGCTGAAGGAAGTAAACCAGGTAAGGAATTCTATAGGGGAGAACAATATAAACCAGAGGTAATGGGGAAAATTCATTTTGTAGCAGAAATTGTAGCAATACCAAAGCACATCATACAACAGACGGAACAACTCACAGTAAGGGGAAAAGAGGCACGCCTCCTGTTTGTAAAGAATGGCAGTGAAAGAAAATACCTATGTGCTTTTAAATCTTATTCCTAAGAGATAAATTCCAAATTCCTAAGGGAAATATTATTTCTTATATGTGAGATTACTGAGTACCATGAACCACATGCAGGAAGACTGGATTACACACATTAGAAAGAGTCCAGCTTAATGAGGTCAAGCTTGGGGCTCTCAGCCCATTGAGTTGGGATTCCTTTTTTTTTTTCCAGAATTTTTCAGGAGGTGGGGAGGAATGGAGGTGCTATGTGCAGAAATTGGGCCTGGGAGTCATGAGTTTCTTCTTTCTGATTTTGCAGAACCTACATTAGCTTCTTTTGAAGGGAAGTATAGGCCCCAATGTCAGGCTGCCTGGCTCAACTACATACTAATATGTATTGTATTGGGATGATGAAAGAATTAAATGAGATTAAAAGAAGTAATATACATTCCAGTCTTAAAATGGCGCCTAGGCCATCATAGCACTCAGTGGTATTAGGTAATTTGGGGTCACTCCATCCCACCTTGGCTGAGTTGATCAGATTCTAGGCAACACCATTCTGTCTAAACCTGGCACCAGCCACTGGAAAGCAAGATTCATTTTGGTTAGAAGAGAATTCTAGTCAAAATTCTTACATGATTTAAGAAAATGGCTTCAACTTTTCAGACTAAAGGAAGAAGCACATGCCTTTGTACTACACACTCATGGTGCCTTGTCCAGATCCCCTAGGATCCCTTTTACAAGTTCTCTGTTCCTCTCCCCCAACGCCAGCTTTACTTCAGAGGATTGCCCTCTGGCGTGGAGGAGAAGCAGAAATGCCAGGAGTTAACACTCCTGCTTCCAAGCTCTCCCCTTCCCAGTACACTTCCCAATACACCGACTAGTATGAAAGACTAAAGTCCTCTTCCTTTGTTTTATAGCTGACAAACTCTCAGGACTGGGCCGAATAAACCTGCCCCTGACTTGGCTTCTTCTCTCCTCTATCCTGCTGCCCCCATTTCCTTAATGATTTCACCAGAGAAATAAAATGACTTGCACCCCAATCCTTGGCTCAGGGTCTACTTCTAGAAGAATCTAATCTCAGACTGCCTTAATTTAAGATTATTTTGGGAAAAAAATGACAGGAGAGAGCAGAGTAGAAAAGAGACTATATATTCCAACTTGGGAAAAGCAATGATTACAGAGTCATCAGTGAGTTCAATTCTATCTTCCATTCCAATTTCACACAGTCAGTTTCTTTTTCCTTGCAACACTTCCACCAGTACACAGGTAGTGAGGGGCAGAAGCTAAGAGAGTCAGGATATGTGGTGGCAATTATAGGTAATTAATTCCCTCTCCTCTTCCAGAACAGCTGTATGGGGTAATCCAACTGACCTGGGTGATGCCGTGTGAAGGTGAAAAGTACAAGAAGACAGAAATTAAATATAAAGTTCTGTCCTAAAGAGAGGGCTAAGGTTCAGGTCAGAAAACATGTTCAAATAAGATAGTTAATGATGGGATCTGACACAAGAACTAGAAGCCAAAGACCAGTGCCACCATGAGTCATATAGCCTGAGATTATGGAAAGGAGTAACAAAAATTTGGTGACCCAGAGGTGATATGGAAGAAAATTGAGTCAGGAGAGCTAAAGAGTTTTTATATATTCCTTGTCCTCTGTGGCATGGATACTTGAACTGGATTTAAGGACCCCCTTTCTCTAAAGGGACACAGAGCCAGGTTTTTATCATGGTCACTTAGCCAAACACTCTAGCATACTCTATTGTGTTCCTGATTTAGAATACACGTGGTTGTGCCTGAACTTTTATCCTCAACTGCACGTGTAAAGGGCGAGGGTAGACTACAGGGAGACAGGGTTAATTATAGTTTACCTATGACAGGCGGTTCTGGGTAGGACGTTCTGGTAGGACGCATGCTCTCTTCCCCTTACTGTGCAGAGCTGTGCATGGACAAAGAAGAGAGCATGCCATCATCATCTCTCTTCCCTCAGATGTCTCAAGGTAGGAACATTCTTTTTTATCACTCCCTGGTACAATGGAAAGGATCTCAATAAAACTCTACTTAAAGAGTCATCGATCCTGCAGTTGGCCAGGCTCAAGGTGTTTGCGGTCCCAGGAAGTCAGGGAAGTAGCAAGGCTCCGGGTGGGAGGATTAAGCTGGCAATTATTAGCCAATTCTTAAGTAGCTTGATGGATGGACTAGCTATGTTGACTTTCAAATGTTTTTGACAACTTCCCATAGTAATAAATATATTTAGATCATGACCCAGTAAACACACAGACACAAAAACACACACAGACACACTTTAACCAAAACAAATATTTTACAAAACTAATAATGTCCTTATTTTGTATATACAAGCTGATGTGTTCTAACGTATTCTATTTTATTAAAAACATACTGGTCGAAAATCTATTAATTTGATATTATAAGCCACTCATAATTTGAAAACTATTGCTTTACTACCCAGATGAAAAATTCTATCTGAGCACCATTGGTCTTAGGTAAAGTCCTCAGGGAAGGACTAGCGGTTGACATATGGATGCAGAAGTCAAGGGAATGGGGCAGTATCTTCCCAAACTGAGATACAAAACTATAAATCAAAGTCTGAGATAAGACGGTGTCTGAGATTAAGGATAATACAACAGGTGTTGGGACCCTCTAGGATGCATCTTTTGTGGATAGAGCATATCGTCTTTAAAAGCCCTCCTTTATCATGTTTGCCTCTCTCTAGACTTTCTTGAGTCCTTTATCCCCAAAATATCTTTCTATCTCACCACATCCCTCACTGGTTCTGAAATACCTTAGGTCTTCCTTAATATATTCCAGGTATTATAGGATAGCAGGAAGTGTAAAATGTGAAGAGTGGGTACTGTGAGAATGGATAAGAATGGGATAAAGATAAAAGTACAAAGTGTCAGCTCAGAAATGGGAAGGGCAATTTTTTAAAAAGAAACACTTTTTGAAAACAATCCTTTTCATCACTAAAAATTCTTATTAGGCACTTTAGTGTATTTTGAAAGGTATCATTATACAAAAGTAAATTAGAATAAGGAATTACTATAACTACTAACCAAAAAATATCAAGTAATCACTTAGTTCTAACTTTCTAGGAACCAATTTGAAAATTTCATATCTAACTTATCTCTTGTTTCAATGACGGCCAACTCAATTAATGCACTTTTATCATTAATGACAGAACACAATATGTTTTTGAAATTATCTTTGGGGTCTTTATTCTTCGTACATATTACAGTGAGCCACCCTTATGGCCTTTTGCATCAATTATTTAAAAATCAAAGAGCCATTAATTCATGTATCTATACATTGGTAATAGTATTGTTTTAAAAGGTGGAGCATGAGAGAAAATCTGTCAATAAAATCATTGGACCTTTCCAGACTGATATGATTTATATGGAATCATTGCAATTCTATTTAGAGTACTGTGATCTCAGTGGCTGGGTATGAGAGGTTTGAATTATTCATGTTTTCCTGGTCAATATACATACACACACGCGCACACACACACGGAAGTTCTTCATTTTTAGGTTGCTTGCATGGATTTCTAAGTCTGGTTCCTTTTGGAGTGATTCAGAGTCCGTCAGTAACAAGCCGCATTCTCTGCACATGGACACCAACAGAGGCTTAAAAATAGGAGCCATGTGCACAGAGCTTCTTGTGCCAACCAACAGATTCTATCTGCATCTGCTACATATGGATTGACAGGAGAGGGGCCAAGTATACGTTGGTGTGAAGCAGCTTGCTGCTTCTGTTTTGAGAAAAGCTCATCATTGTACAAGTCCTGAACAAATTAGCCTTCCAATCACAATGCAAGGATATCGAAATAGGGTGAAAAACCTAGATGGTATCAGACAGTTCTTGCCAAATTAGTAGAGGATTAAAGAGGAAAAGAGAATCATTTTAAGACTGATAATTAGTAAGACAGAAAGATGTCAGGGTATGTTCAGATATGTGACAACCTTGAATTTAAAAAAAAACAAAACTTGTTGCCACTCGTTGGAAAATAGCTGGAGTCAAATGGGTACAAAATATCACAGAGCTTTGAGTTGTTCTTTGGTAGAAACAAAAGAATTTCCGTCAAATCCATAGAGTCGAGGTTGCAAGGGAAGGTTAGGTAGATCTCTGGATCACAAAGCCACTTATCAAAATTCATTGAGCTAAGGAATTGAAAACCTAAGGGGGAATCCAGATCAAATAAATATTAAGACTTTAGTTATTGTGAAATAGATAGGAAAGTGCTCTGTAAAATATAAAACCATGTACAGATTTTACTTCCAGTTATTTTATGTAAACAATGTACATTATAATCCTTTTATACCTATACTACCTCATGCTGAAGGGATAACAATCATTTCCCAAGTGCCCAATACAATTAAACAAATTTATAAATCAAAGAGGGTGTGAGGACAAGGCTCATATTTTCATACCTTCTTTTGTCTCCTGAACAACTCTGTCTTTGTGAAAATTAAAATCCATATAATTTATTTATTTTACTATCACTGCCACATGTAACCTTTCACTTCATATCCCTTAAGCCTGAATGTCTATCAGAGAAGAACATACGTTCTTAAGAACGCAAGCATTGGAAGATAGTTACTTGCACAGCTAGCTCACTCACTCAATTATTAACAACAACCACATGAAAATTACTGAGCAGCCACTGTGTGCTAGGCATTATGCTAGGCACTGGGTAAACAATGCTGCCTGTCCTTTCAGAGCTTGCAGACTGGAAGCATTAACAAGACAAGAAAGAAGGCAATCATCATAGGGTGTGGTTATGTGACAGGAGAAGTACAGGGTGACTTGGGAGCACACGGGAGGGACACCAAGCCTAGACTTCGGTGCTCAGAAAGGCTTTCTTGAGGAAAGTGACTGTATTTAAAAGTCCACCCTAAACTATTCTGGAAAGAATAGGTTATAAACCAATGTTACCTCAATTTATTAAAAAAAAGAATAAATGAACAAGTGAAAAGAAATCACCATGTGGAAAAACAAGGAGGACGGCCCCCAGCCTGGAATTCACAAGCAAATGGGCATGTTTGCAGGATGAGAAGGACTTAGGAACTAGTTTTCTATTCTCTGTCTGTTTCTGTCTCTCCCTCCCTCCCACTCTCAGTCTCTTAACAATCCCAAAGGGATGAGCGAGGAAACTATGAAAAGCTATGGGGACCATGAATACCCTGTAAGTTCTCTAATGGATACCAACTCTACGGAGTTCTCTACCATTTCTGCCCCAGAGAATATCTAACAGCTCAGAACTGAAACATTCCTTGCATTAGTGCACAGCACACTCTGCCACTCTTTCAATCAAATGAAGAACGTGTAAAATACCAATACTTGAAGTTAATAGCTAAGATATACTGAGTATTTAACATATGCCAGGCACCAAGTATTTTACATATATTGTGTATTTTAACCCTAACAGCAGTGTGCATTGGTCCGATAAGTATCCCTATTTTACAGAGGAGCACGGAGGGTTACATAGTTTTCTTAAGGTCATTCACTGGCAGAGGTATATTTGACCCTAGATTCCCATGACTCATGAGTCTGAGCTTTTGGACACTCTATGGTCTTCCCAGGCACTAGTATCATATTGTTACTGCTATTATCATCATTATTATGATGAGGTGAGTTGCCATTTTATCTCCCCAGAATTCATTTTGGAATGCTGATAAGGTATTTCTATTCAAAAACACTAATTAAATAGATATTGGTATTTCCCAATATCTTTTGTATATTACCTCTTGGAAAGTTGCTAATACTGCAGAGTAAAGAAAAAAAAAACCTCTCTTGTCTGAGCTAGAAGGGATACATACTGTGGCCTTAGTTATTAATTAAATGTTTTAAAACATTATTTATCAGTGTGCTTTTTCACTGTCAGAATGCCTTAGGGCTCTGCACAGCAGGTCCCCCACAGCTTTCAGGAAAGAGCTGCCAAGAGTCCTTGCCCAGTGTTCACGGCTATATTTGTTCATTCTATTACAGTATATACTATGCCTCTCCTAGTGATTTCACTTTAATCTATGTAGCAAATCATTCAAAAAATATAGAGAGATTTCGGTACAGTAGATAACAAAGAAGCTGAGAATATGCAAATTGGAAATTTTCTGCTGTTTCTCAAGGAAACAAAATATTTACATGCCTCTTAAAAATTGGCCAAAGGGAAGTTGCATGAATGCCAAAGGGAAGTTGCATGAACGCCATTCCCTAACCTTTGCACTTTCTTAATGATTCAAAGTGACAATTAGACATACCCAGTAAAAATATGATGGCATGAGTAAATTTTAGCAGGTAGGCATAATCTCTCCTCTCTTCCACTGAGTCTGTATATATTCCAGTAACTATTTTTGATACACGGTTTGCTTCTCACAGTGCCAATACTTTTATTCAATTTACTCCTTTGTGTTGTAAGAGTAGTGATAAGCAAGGGAAATGTTGAGCTGGCGAGCTTGTAAAATTGTAAGCTAAGGTATTATCACTGAAGTGCATATTAATCCCCATCACACATGTGACCATGTCAGCAAAGAGAAGAGGATCCAGCTCCTGCTCTTAAGTCAATCCAACTAATAGGGAATTTGCAACCTGTCAAAACTTAGCAAGATCAAGCATTTAGACTAAACTGAAAGTTTGGGGGGAATTTATTATTTTAACATTTTTAATAACTGAAAATTGAAAAAAGAACAAAAAGCCCCTTTCTTAACAGGGGATTCTGAATTGGGAACATTCCATTAATAGAAACTTCTACTTAAAGTATGCCATGGAAGAATAAGATTCCTGTGAGTGTGTGACTTATGGACACAATCCTATTCCCTTAGAGTCAAATGGTTAAAACTAAAAAAAATAAAAACCCTATAATGCTGATTAAGCATTGACTAGTATAAAAGCTAAGAAATGACTGGCCGCACAAGAGCCCTACATGAATGATGCAAATGATTAAACACTGAACAAGTCGACTGAAAATATGATGATGTCCCATATTACAGCTGAGGGAAGTCAAGACTCTTGACCTTTCCATTTAAGAATGCTTCATATATGAAGCTCTACCTAAGTTACTGAAGCTGGGCTTCAGGGAAGGGGCAGAGAAATCAAGGAGGCTGAGAAGAGATAGGAATCACCTGAATTTCTTCTTGAGTAGTGTGGCTGGTGCCTACATTAGTTTCATACCCTGTCTGCCTCTTTCCTGAAACTCAAATGCACACAGTGGCAACGGGATTAATAGAACCTTTAGCTGTAGGACATGAAAGTGCAATGAAGTATGCAGGAGATCCCAATTGCCCCACCAGTGATGGAATGGAAATGTTCTTCTCCATAGGTAGTAACTACCACAGTTAGATATTTTTCAGATTGCTTTCACAGATCGCATGAGATTTTTATATTTCCAACACAGTTAAAATGGATATCATTAAGTACTTACCGTATGACCAAGAAGACTGACCGTTATAACTTTATAAAAGCACTCCTCATGTACTTATTAAATAAAAGAATGCTTACTTTTTCCCTCTGGGCCTAGGCAATCTAAATTTATGTTTCCTTCTTTCCTCACTAGCAATATTTTCTTATTAAAAGAAAATCTTATTTCCAATAGACCCTTCCAGTGGAAAATATGGGTTCACAATGGAAAAGACCACACTTAACATATACAGTAAATGTACTATTCTTAAAGGAAGTTTCCAACACAACTTGGTCTCTGTCAACAGGCCACAGAAAACAACATAGTGTTAATAAGTTTAAAAATTTTCTTTCCATTTTAAGACTAATTAGCATATAGCACTTTCATCAGGTTTACTGAAAATTTATACTAGGGAATTAGTTTCATTGAACATTGCTTCATGACATAGAAAACCCCTCCCCCATAACTTCTCAGACATGGATTTAATTAGTTGTTATCTAATAGCAGAAACTTAGAATGTTTTCATTCCTATCACTTCTATCCCATGTTACTGACATCTAGTATTTTAGTTCTATTTTGTTTTTAAATTTCCCACAAATTGGTCATCATGCCATAGAGTTTACCAGGATCACTCCCACTGCTGTGTTGAGAACTGACTGTAAGACATCTGAGGAGAAGCAGTCAGGGTTGGCTGTAATCAGAGAGTGAGATAATTAAACTTGAGATTATGGAGGGTTTATACCTGTTTTAATGACAACTCTACGATATAAGTGAGAAAATTCCTGAGGTAAGATAGAAGACAAATCCACTGAAGAAGAGGTTATTAAAGAGAGAAGCCAAGGCACTAAAATAATACATTCAAATTCTCTTAGATCAAGAACTCAGAGCAGAGTAGTGTTGGAGAGAGAGGCAGAAAGTGATACAGTGATCTGAAATGTTCAGGGAGTAACAGACAACAGCTATTGAGTGCTTACAGTGAGCCAGACACGAATCTACACAAATACTGACTCTTTTAAGCCTCACACAGCTCTGTGAGCTACTATTATTATCATCATTTTCAAGCTAAGAAATTTGGCTGCAAACAACTTAAGTAATTTATCGGTCACACAACTAATCAGTCAAACTCATATTTGATCCCAAGTTGTCTAGATCGCTAATTATATTCTTAACCACTTATTAGGCTTCACAGAACAAGTGAGGAATAACTCATATGTTGTGTTAGACTGCAAAAGAGTTAGTAGCAGGTGGAATATTTGACATGAGATAAAAAACTGGGTGTTCTGGGGGCTATGGGAAGACGATTGGCTTGTGTCGGTGAAGAGCAAACAATCAAGTGATGTCTGACTCCTGACTGGAATGTTCAAAAGCGGAGAGAAAGGAGTAAAGGAGAGGTGGTTAAATTGGTCAGAATGTTCTAGAGTTTTGCAGGGCAATTATGCCTAAATGTTTCTTGTGTACCAAATGATGTCCACGTGCTCTGAGAGAGCCAATGTCAAGTTGACACATAGCATGCCACAGAAAACCATTCAAAGGGACTCCAGAAGGAACTGAATGAAAAGGCAAAGAGAGCATCACTTGTCAATGAGAATGCAAGTGAACAGTCCACAGAGCTGGGGGGTAGAGCTGAGTTCTCTGATTAATCCATAAAAGTACTCCAGGATAAGCTCTAAACATTCGCTTAGACACAGAGAGAGTGATGGTGCCAGGCAAGTCAGAACTTTCCTGTCCCAGATCCTCTCAACTTTCATTCCTTCCTCCAACTCCCTTCCCAGGACACAGAAACCACAGAATGGAAGGTGAAAAAGAAACCAATCACAATCCCTGCCCAGAACATAGGCTTGCCGCCTACAGCAGGCTTGAGCTTTGAACAAAAACTGAAGTGTTGATTATTCTATGGGAAGGTACATTATAATTTCTGGAGTAACTTAAAATGACTCTAACATTTGTTATCTAAAAGTAATTAGAAAAGACACTGACTCAAATTTTCAATGAAGGTGAGGGGAAGAACTTCCCTTACCAAAATAAATAATAAAAGGACAGGGAGAGAAAACAAGAAAGACGCTACATGATTACACCCCTTGAGTCCTGCTTCTCCCTCATACTAGTTATAGTAGTCCCTCTGCTTTCATTCTTGCCCCCTTCCCATCCATCCTTCACCCAGTTACCAGAGTGAGATTTAAAACAGAAAACACACCACGACAAACTTAAATTTGGTACTGGCATTTCATTGTACTTAGAATAAAGTTCAAACTTTTTCTGTGGCCCATAAAGCCAAACATTTCAGCCCTACCCATCTCTCTGATCTCATATTCTACCACTCGTTTCGTCCTTTTCTAGAACTTGCTAAGTTCTTTCTCCACTTAGGCCTTTGCACTTGCTGTTTCCATCTGCCTGGAATACTCTCTCCCAATTATCTCCATACAAGTCTTCTATGGCATTTGGTTTCTCTGTTTGAAAGACCTCTCAAAGTGGCTTTCTTTAACCACTCAGGCTAAAGAAACTGTCACTGATGGTTATTCAATCTCATATCTTCCTTCATAGTACAACCACTATTTGAAATCATATTATTTATTTGTCCCTTGTATCTCCCCACCTCCAAATAGAATGCAAAAATCTATAAAATCTTGATTACTCTTGCATCCCCAGGACTAGAACTTTGCCCAGCACATAGTAAGTGCTCAGTACATATTACGTAAACATATATTTTGATTTCAAATGTTACATTGTATTTAACAATATTTATAATGAAAAGTTTTTATTAGAGCAGAAAAATTCTGAAAGGAGTAATATAGAAGGCATGGGAACTAGTCCTTTAATGACAAGAAAATTGGCTGGAAATCACACCTCTGAGGCCATGTTTTGACATGACAATTACATCTGTATATCAGTCATAGTTCAATCAGAGAAGTGAAATGACTACAAACTATGTGACAAAAGACTTATCACAGGAATTAGGCCTTCTGTTAACTGTGGGAGCAGTGGGGAAATGAATGTCTGAAAGGGAGAATTAAGAAACCAGACAAGGGCTTCCCTGGTGGCGCAGTGGTTGAGAGTCCGCCTGCCCATGCAGGGGGCACGGGTTCGTGCCCCAGTCCGGGAGGATCCCACATGCCGCGGAGAGGCTAGGTCCATGAGCCATGGCCGCTGAGCCTGCACATCCAAGAGCCTGTGCTCCACAACGGGAGAGGCCACAACAGTGAGAGGCCCGCATACCGCAAAAAAAAAAAACCAACCAAACAAACAAACAAAAAAAGAAATCAGACAAGTCACAAACCAGTTAATCTGAGAAACCAAGCATGCTTAGTCATCTAAGTAGAACTAAGTAGGGGAAGCTGATGGAAGAGTCTGGAAAGTATCTGGCGATGAGTCTGAGGTGATGAGCCCTACTGGTCAGTAAGGCAGTTGGCAAGATCAACAGTTGGCAAGAGAGCTAGATCTGAAGCAGAGGAGAGTTTATAGACAAGCTGGAACCAACCAGCTTGTCCTCACTCAGTCTGTTACCACAATTGACCATCACAACCTTCAGAGAGCCCTGGACACCATTCTCCTTCTACCACCCAAATCTCATGCAAGTACCACTTTTAGCCAACTCCAACCCATAATGGAAGGAGATTCTGGGAAGCACAAACCCAGCTTAACCAAGGGAACAATAAAGTGACACCTCAGTGAGTTAGGACTCATTTTACTTGTAGTAAAAGAAACTCAATAGAGCATCCCCAGAGGTACATTTATTGTAAAGAATATGTAGGTTTTTCTTGAAACACAGATGTAGGAAATGTTAGAAATAAGGAACTGGAAAGCCCTCTGACCATCTCTAACTCTGTTTCTCTCTGTGCGTCTTCAGTCTTTTTGCAAAAGAGCTTCTACTTCTCCTTTCATGCGGTACTAAACTTGATCTGAGTTTGCCTCACATACGTAAGCCACATGAAAAGCAATTGATCTCTCCTTCTCTATCTCCCACTCTCCCTCTCAATTTCAAATTCTCAGGGAAACACCTCTGGATTTACCTACATTACCTACATACCAACCACTAATCCAAGCAATACTGGCCACTGAGGAGGGTTTATTAAATAAAATAGGTGCCGGGAACCCATGGCTCTTCTCATGTACAAAAGGAACAGATAGTACTCAGAAAATGACAAAAGAAATGTGATAAGTATCTAAAAAGGGTGAGTACCTATTAATATGTAAATACTGGTTTGAATATTGCATACATGGGACAGCATTTATATATCTGATAAAATAACATGTTATGAACCTTTTTGTAGTTTTTTTCTGCAAAATAAATAAAATTTCAAGTTTACATTTTGTGCTCCTTTCTATACCTAGATGGCAATTGTAAATATTTGTCATTAAAAGAGAAAAAAACATAATTGGACTCCAAAATAAGTACAATTGAGATTCCAAAATGGGATAGAGAGGTGAGCAGAGCTGAAGGTGCAAGCCAGATGAGCTTTTGGTTCAGAAAAAGACCTAATAGGGCTGGAAGTTTCTGAGGGACAATGAGTACTCACAGTGCCTTACGTTAGGAGACAGAACAGGCCTACTGCTTAAACCAGTGGCCGCAAAGGAGCCTCCTTGTTCTAGAAAGAAATCTAAAAACATTCTGCGTCCTGTTAGATATTCCATGAACATGTTGCCAGAGATATCCTCACGACAGAACCTAAAAAAATACTCCTACTGGCTTAAAGACGGGTGACATGAGGCCACCTTCTGAACCGGTGGCCCTATGAGAGGCAAGTCAAAGCAATAGGTACAGGAGAGTGAGATTTAGAGAAAGAGGGTAGTGGGAAGTAAAGAGAAAGAGAATTTCCTATTTAAATGAGCCTAAAACCCATAATTACATGAACAAAAAATAGAGTTCTTAGAAAGAAATTCGAGTCAACAAAATTAACTCAAAATTTAATGCAGACCGGAGGAAATAAAAATAATATAACAGAGTTACAAAGTGTTTTAAATGAATGAGTAAAACAAAGAAATAAATGCAAGAATAACATGTGAAAAAGAAACAAGAAATCCTGAAATCAAAAATGTAAATGATGAAATACAAATTGATAAATATATGTAATAATATATGTATTAGTTTCCTATTTCTGAGTAACAGATTACCACAACCTTATGGCTAAACACAACATACATTTATCACCCCACAGTATCTGTGGATCAGAAGGCCAGGTGCAGCTTATCTACATCCTCTGCTCAGGGTCTCCCAGACTGAAATCAAAGTGTTGTCCAGGGCTGTGGTCTCATCTGAGTCTTAAGAGCCTCTTCAAAGTTCATGTGGTTGTTGGCAAAATTCATTTCCCTGTGGCTATAGAAATCATGGCCACTTGCTTCCTCAAGGCCATGAGGAGAGCATCTCTGCTGCTCCCATCTCTGACCTCTGAACCCTTTTTTAAATGGCTCGATTGTTCAGGACAGGCCCAGTATAATCTCCCTTTCAATTACCATAAAGTCAGAAGATTGGAGACTTCGAATGCATCTGCAAAATCCCTCCAACTTTGCCATTTAGGGAAACATAATGGGAATAATATTCCATCACCTTTGCCATATTCTGTTGGTTAGAAGAGAGTTACAGGTCTCACTTACACTCAAGGGGAAGGGCTTATATAAGGACATGAGTCACTGAGGGCTATCTTAGAATTCTGACTGTCGCAATACAAAACTAAATAGACAAATACAAATTTTAAATTTAATATATACCCACTGTGAGGGGATCAAAATCTAAAAAGATGGGATAAAATGTAGCCTGGATACAGGGGCAGACAGATGAGGAGAGAACAGATGAAGTGGATGATACCACTGAAGTCTTCATCCAGAATGTAGCAGAGAGTTACAAAGGGATTAAAAAGAACAACAAAATGAAAGAGCAGTTAAGAGACATGATGGATAGAGGAATTTCTAATAAGAGTTCTGGATTCTTTAAAAAAGTGATGGAGACACATAATTTGAAAAGCTAATGGTGAGAATTTTTCCAAACTGAAAAAAGAAAGGAAACATCAGTCTTCAAATTCAAAGTGTCCTGGCAAGATAAATGAAAATAAAACTATACCTAAAACTTAAAGGGTGAAGAAATAATCTCAAAAGCTATCAGAGGGAAAAGGTAGATTATGACTAATTTTTCAGACATAATCTGACAGAATATGTATCATCAGCAGCAATAGGTAATAAATTAATATTGTTAAAGTGATGGAGAAAAATAACTGTTAACCTCAAATTTTATAACTGGGTTATGAAGACTTTTCAGACACTCAAAGACAACAAGAGTGTAAGTTACAGATTCACACTGAAAGAGCTGTTGGAGTGGTATTTCCCAAACTTTTTCACATGATGGCCTGCTTGGAACATCAAAATAATTGTATGTTCCATGGGGATAAACAAACTAGGCTACCCTCAGCTGGTAACACCTGGTCACCTTCAGAGCCACTGGACCGCCTTGACGACTGAGATCAGTAACACCCAGTTCGTTGAAGCACACCAATTTGGAACTATTAAAGTTATACATAATGAAAGAAAATTGTGCCCTGAAGAAAGGAAGAGATACTAAAAACAACAGTGAATGGATAAATTAATAAAAATGTGTTTCAAGATGTAATTAACTATTGATTTTTAAATGAAATACTTTATTAAGTATACTTTAAAAATTGAAAAACCATTGTTCTAGATAACAATACAATATGGATGTATATATATGTGTGCATGTGGTATTGGGTGAGATGTTAAAGGAAAGTGAAAGTGTATTAAGATTTCTGCAACATGTTTGGGGGGAAGAGAGAAGTACTGAATAAATTTAGGCTTTGTTAGAAATGTTTGTATATAATCATGAATGTAAAAACAATTAAGGGAAACCTACCCTAAAATATAAATCGAATACAAATCCTGCCAACCAGCAGAGGAAGTAAAAAGGAATTTTAAAATTTCTTAATGCAAAAAGAAGAAGGAAAAGGAAGGGAAAGGAAATAATACCAAGAAGAAAGTATAAAATAAGATGGTAGAAATAAGCCTAAATATGCTAATCTTTACAATAAATATGAATGCATTTTTTAAAAGAGAAAGTCTAAAATAATTTCAAAACATCAAAATTGAGCTAAAAACCACTTAGAAAGTCAAAAAGAGGTGAGTAGGGAATAATTAAATATTAATTATTATTAGCAATATTAAAATATAATTTAAAGCAGAAAACCATCATAGCAATAAAAATGGATATAACACACAAGAAAAGAGAAATCCACCCAAAAGATCTAATTATCATGTCATAAAAACAGCCTCAAAATGTCTACCTCAAAGACTGACAGAATAACAAGAAGAAACTGACAAAAATACACCTATAAATGATACATTTTAATGTACTAATGTCAGAATCTGGTAAGTCAAGCAGACTTTTAAAAAAGAGATCATCACAATAATGAGACCTAACTACATCATATATCACCTGATACAATGCATAGGGATGAGCACAGGATCACTTCTGTGACGTTCTTGCTCCAAATGTATAACCTGAATTTAATCATAAAATCATCAGGAAAATCCAAAAAGAAGGTCAGTCTACAAAATAACTTCAAAAGGATTCTTCCAAAGTAACAAGATATAGACCGGGAGAAAATATTTACAAACATTTATCTAACAAGTGACTTACATACAGAATATACAAAGAACTTTTGAAACTCAGCAATAAGAAAACAACTCTTCAACAAAATATGCAAATAGTTGAGTATACATTTCCCCAAAGAAGATATATGGATGGCAAACAAGCACATGAAAAGAAGCTCAAAATCATTAATCATTGAGAAAATGTGAATTTAGACCAGAATGAGATATCACTACAATCCAATTTAAATGGCTAATAGTAAAAAATAAACAAACAATGTCTAGTGCTGAGAAGGATGCGGAGTGACTGGAATTCTCATGCATTACAGAATGAAAACAGCCACAGTGGAAAACACTTTGGCAAATTCTTTTAAAGTAAAACAAACACTTATCCCTGATATTTGCTCTAGAGAAATGAAAACGTATGTTCACACAAAAACCTGTCAAGTAATGTTTATAGCAACATATTCATTATCGCCCCAAAGTGGAAACAACTTAAATGTCTTTCACTGGGTTAATGGATAAACAAAGTAAGGCACATCTATACAACCGAATACTTCAGCAACAAAAAGAACAAATTATTGATACATTCAACAGCATGGCTGAGTCTCAACATGGTTGAAACAAAAAGTAGAAGAAATCAATCAACATATAATTCCATTTCTATGACTTTCTGGAAAAATAAAAACTAGAGGAAGAAAGAACAGATCAGCGGTTGCCAGGATTTAGGAGTGGGTGGAGAACTTGACTACATAAGGGTAACATGAAGGAACTGTTGGGGTGATGGGACTGTTCTGTATCTTGATTGTGGTGGTGGCTACAAAAGTTTATGTACCTGCCAAAGCTCATAAAACTGTTCAGAAAATGTAATAATAACAAATGTACTTCATGGAAATTAAAAAGTACCTTTTACAAAAATTGTAGATGAACCAATTACCTCCATTTTAAAGTCAGCACTAAACATTTAGAAGAAGAAAGTAGAGGAGAATATCTTAATGACATCATGGCTTTGCTGATTCAAAAATTCTGAACCACAAAAGAAAAAATTATAAATTACATAAAAAATTTAAACTTTTGTGCAACAGTCAAGTGACTCATTGAGAGAAAGTATTTGCAGCATCTATAAACCAAAGGTTCATATCCAAAATATATAAAAACATTTACAAATCAATAAGGAAAAGCCAAAGAACCCAGTAGAAAAGGAACAAACAAAATAAGTAGGCAATTCACAGAAAATGGAAACAAATGGCTACAAACATGAAAATATGGCTATCCCACTAATCATGAGTTAAATACAATTCAAAGCAGGACATAATTTTTTATACTGTTATGACTGACATAGCAAGACATCTGAAAATATGAAATTGTAGGTCCACTACATGTATATGTCAGAAATTCTGGTTGTATGTACAACTCAAGAAAAGCTTTTTTACAGATGCATAAGGATACATGCATTCATACAATGAAATATTACAGTAGTTAAAATAAATATGTTTATCAATATGAATAAACCTTAAGATCAAGATACTGAACTAAATAAGTACTTACATAATGATAAACCACATATAACAATTCTCTTGCAGAGAGAGGAGGAGGAAGAAAGAGAATTGTCTGTGGATATGTATCTATGCAGTTACAGTATAAAATCATGAATGAGAATCATACACTTATATTTCAGAATAATAGTTATCTGGAGTAAAAGGGAAGGAACAAGGGACAGGGAGGGACACAGAGAGGATTTTAAATGTTTCTGTAGGTTTTTCATTATTTAAAAAATTCTGAAGTAAATTTGGCAAAAGGTTAGATTTGTTAAAATTGGATGAGAGGTAGGGCTTATATTGTTATTTTGCAATAGAGATTTTTCAAAGAAATAACTCACAGAGTTGGAGTTGTACATCCCCTAATGCTTGTTATCCTCCACATTTGAAGTCAATATATCCTTTGGGCCAGAGGTACAAAGTATAATTCTTGCAACCCAGACAGTTTATAAGACCAATATAAAGAAAGAAATAAAATATTTGATTTCCAATTATATTTATATTTTCAACCTTTAATATGGTTTTCAAATTTTTGTGTGTTTCACAATGTCCATAATTGACAGTGAATAGAACATAAACCACATGTGTGGGGAGATGTCATAAGTTTACTAATTGGAAGGCTGATCAAATATTTGGAGACTGCTACTCTAGGTAGTGATTTTTCAGATTTAGCATACACATGTACCACCTAGGGGGAGTGTTTAACATGCAGGTCCCGGGGGAAGCTATGAATTGAAATGTTCTTGTTTCAATTCAGTCAGTTTAGGGTTAGACCCTGAATCTACATTTTTAAAAAGCACCCCACATGATTCTGAGGCAGGTTTCAAAGGACCCTATTTGAAAAACAACTGCTCTAGAACAATACTCTTACAAACAAGTATCACAAGTAAGAATGTGGCAGCTTAATTTCCTTAAATTTCTACAATAGAGTAATCCTTATGCTTTCAGTGACAGAATGTCACATTAGGCCACCTATCTTCCATTACCACTGACATCAAAAGGATATGGCTTTTAAGATAATTTCCAGACAAAGATGTGGGTTTTTGCTTTTTTTTTCCTTTTTTATCCTTTGAGAGAAAAAAAAAAATTCAGTGGGACTTCCTACACTATGTATGCTCTTTTCAAATATGTTCCATGGACAAAAGGTATAAATGGCATTACCCTTATTCCCTCTGCACTGTGGGCCATTGCAAACATCTCTGTTGATCCTCACAACAGTTTTGTGAGACACAAAGCCTCATGCCATTTTACAGGTGGGAATACAGAGTAACAAGAGACAGAGCAAGAATGAACATGAATCTCAGCTGAGCAGACTTTAAAAGCCGTACACTGCTCCATGCTCCCCAAATGCTTTCCACAGGTGTGAATAAATGTATGCACTGCTGTTCCATTACCACCAAGGAAGTACATGCAGTGTGAAAACTCTACAGAAGTTCAAAATTCCTGCAGAAAGGGGTTCAATATGCCAGGTTCCACTTAGCAACTTGCTACTTTTAATATTCTTGGGCATACTTGGGAACAGTACTTTTTGGATCCCGAATCAGAATTACATTTATTGGGAATCAAGAGACAAGATTTGGAGTACAAGAGCTTTCTCTGTGTCCTCAAATCAGCCTGTCTTGAATTAAATGGTTTGCTGGCCCTGATATTCTTAGGTTTCAGCCTGCTCTGTGGGGGAAACCAGTCCTGCACGTTTGGGTTCTCATGGCAGGATCTCTGAAGAGGACTACAGCTATGCTTGTGGGCCTTTGATTATCACCATCTGGGAATTCTGGGAATTCTGAGAATAGGAGATGTATTTATCACCAAGCATTGTGGAGCATTTAATCAGACAAGGTTTTAAAGCATTTATAAAAGCCATGCATAACAGATTACTTTGCTAAATGCTGAAGAGATCATGGTAAACAATACATAATTTTTAAGTTTCTTTCAGACTGTTGGTCGTGATGGATTAGAAAAATTTTCAGCCAAGACTCAGAAACCCTAAATTACTGACCTACTACTACTACCTATGGCTGCTCTTATCTAAGGCAGCAACTTGGAGGGGAAATGTTGATCAAGTGCAGCTCAGATTATTATTATTAACGGTGTCATTATTTTTAAAAATACAATATTGGTAAACTTCACTGACTTGTATCTGCTATCTGACTCAAGGTATGAGAATAATCACTTTAAAATTGATCTTGGGGGGATACATATATATGTAGGTATATATGTATATTATATTTATATATTACACATATTATATAATTAACAAAGCCATATCTCTGATGTGCTTTGCCCTCTAACTTACTAAGATCTGGACTAAAAGCAGTTATCCTTGATTGTTTTTTCCTATTCTCATACATACAAAATGGATCATTTTAGCGTCCATGTTAAGAATGAGTATTCTCTTGTCTTGAATAAGGTACAAGTCAAGGAATTTTGCCATAATTATAACTTTTTAAAAAATATATTTCTCTGAATAAAAGAAGTTGAAGACCCCTGTCCAATAAGCAAGTTCCATAAATCAAAGAACTCTTTGGGAGAAATATGGAGTGCTCAAATTTATCATCATATGCTCTTAAAGATGTGGAATAAAGCTGTAGAATTTATGGGTAACATTGCCCTTAATCAAACAAGTGAAGAGCTGTCTGCACAGAGATGGAATGTGACTACATAATTTCTTGGTCTTTGAGGGAAGAGAATCTTGTCTTCATTATCAAGCATACATGTATTTTTTTCAAATGTCATATACTACATGATAAGACAAACAATATTCTTTTTTTAAAACTGAAGTTCCTCTGGGTCCCTTTTACTGAATTTCATGATACTGTCACAGGCTGTTTTGGATTTGATCATTGGGAGAGAAGTTTCTACTGGCAAAGAAATATAGAATTTTAGAGCTAGGTCATTATGCTTTGTTTAAGCTTAGTTTTAAATATGAGCTCTTTCTGGAGAAAAATGAATTTATTTTATCTAAAATATGCATCTTATGTGCCAGAAAAGAAAGCGAAGGCAGCAAAAAAAAGTTAAAATGTATTGTACCTGAGAGAAATTATACATCCATGTACTTAGTTTGATAAGTATATGGATTCTACAACTCACATTTTCTAACAGATTGCTTATTTTGGAGTAACACTGATTGTTCATTAAGGCTGAAGCAGGAGAAAAAATAAAGACCAAAGCAGCAAGATGCTTTATATTTTATAAAGATGACCTCAGTAATCCAAGGAATTACCTGTTGGGTATGGTAAAAAGTAACAAATCTTGGAGATAAGAAGTCCACTTGCCTCCCGGCCCCATTTTTTTATTACACATTGGGTACCTCTATCTCCCCTATTGATTTGCATGCTTCCTTGCACGTAGGGACTACATCATACTCATCTGTATACCTGCAATAATGCTTAGAAGAGTGACATGTTGAAGTTTTATGAATAATATTGTTTAAATATAATTAAATAAAATTAAGTGAAAATAAATATTTTAAATTTATTAAATAGAAAACAAAATGAGACAAAATTTACTGTGATACTTAAAGTAGAACAGTATAAAATGAACCCAGAAGATCAATTATTATTGGCAGTGTCTACATTTATGACATAAAAAATAACATTCAAGTATAATATCCAGTTTAAAATATTCTTGAAGATATTTGAAGTCACAATTTTGGTTTACTTTGGTGAAGCAAACATAGCTGTTTTTCTTGCTAGCTTTATAACCATGTAAATCAATGGCAGTAAAAAATTCCATTTAGAAGTTATAGTTTAGCTCTTTGGACTTGTAAAGATCTGAATATCCTAGATGTCTTATTCAAAATAGTGTTATTAAATGCTGCCCAGTGGATGTCATTTTTGCCTGTGTAAATGTATATTTTAAATATACATATGTATTAAATTGTTAAATCACAAGTTGGAAGTTTAAATCTCACTTCTACCACAAACTTGAAAGGATGCTGTCTTACTGTGTATTGATGAGCATATCAGTTTATATTATATGACAAATTGATGGTTATGATTATTGGAGTTGGAAATTTTGACATGCTTTTCACGTAAATATAAACTACCTATTTCTCAAGGATATTATGGGTGTAGAACACATGGAATAGTGAAGAGGTTCAACAGCCTTTTAGAAGTTTATGAAAAAGAAGAAATAACTCATCATGTGCCATACACTGCATTGAATGTTTTATATAAGTACCCATTATCAATTGTATATTTACACAATTCCCAGAGATAATAATTATTATACACCATTTTATAGATATGAAAACTGAGATTAAAAGATGTAACATGAAGATCCCAACGCTAGGTTGTAGATCAGGCGTTTGACTCCAAGAGGTATGCTCTCTGGCTTCTGAGCCAAAGGCAAGGTTGATGTTTGTTTTCTTCTGAAATAACTAGAAAAAGCAGCAAAACAGGAGATATGGAATAGGAAGAAAACTGAGCACTTTAGATGACATAATGCATGGAAATACTAGCAAAGGTTTCAGTTATGAATGCAGAAACCATGCCAAATATAATAAAAGCACAGCATACTCCTGTATCCACTGAAATTGCTTGCATAGTTCCTGTTTTAACATGGAGTACTAAGTAACAGAAGGCTAAAGGATACATCAAGTAAAAAATATATTTTTAATGTGAAGTTAAAATCAAAGTATTTTACTATCATTACTGATCACACCTGTCAGTCAGATTGAATTTTTTTTTTTAATTTTTCATTTGGAGTTGATACATGAAGATAAATAGCATTTAAAATTTGTTCCGTGGTGTGGTTTCCTTACAGTGAAGTAAGGAAAGCAAAAGTAACATTTCCTAATTTGTATTCATTGAAAACTTATTTCTTTGTATTTACTCCTCCAGATATCTAATGAATACTTACATGTTCTTACTAGGTTTTTTTAATCTGATGTACTTTGCAGAGACTAACAATTGAAAAAAAAATATCCAGAAGGAAGAAGAAATAAAGGAGGCACTAAAGTCTATAGTTTCCTGTGTTTTTGAACCCTAATGAAGGTACACTCTATAAATGTAGTGTTTTCCATCATTAAAAAAAATAGTAATAATAATTAAAAAAAACATTTTTCTGCGCTTTTAACCATTTGTGACAATATAGCTTGCTTGAGATTTCTCAATTACTTACTTCTGTTGATATTTTAATATAATGTGAAACTTTTATGTATACTTTCCTTATACCATCTTTGGCCCTATTTTCCTGATGAAAAAATATTATTAAAGTTGACAGATCTTGACAAATACCATATGATATCACTGGTATGTGGAATCTAAAATACAGCACAAATGAGCATATCCATAAAACAGAAACAGACTCACAGACATAGAGAACAGAATTGTGGTTGCCAAGGAGAGGGGGTGGGGGAGGGAAGGAATGGGAATTGCAGGTGCAAACTATTATATACAGAATGGATAAACAACAAGGTCCTACTGTATAGACAGGGAACTATATTCAATGTCCTGTGATAAATCATAATGGAAAAGAATATGAAAAAGAATATATATATGTATAACTGAATCACTTTGCTGTACAGCAGAAAATAACACAACATTGTAAATCAACTATACTTCAATAAAACTTAAAAAAAAAGTTGGCAGACCTTGATTCTACTAAGTAGAACTTCCCTAATCCATAAATTTACAACTATTTAAAAGCAGAGGACTTTGAGAGTATGAATTTCCTTGTTTACTAGCAACTAGTTAACATATGAACTGTAATGATCAGTAGGCATTTGCATGGAAAAGGGTCCCATCCTGAGCATTAACACTTAACAGTTATGAATGGTCACTAGTTTCCATTAGAAAAAGTATTGTGGTCAAATAATAGATTTCATTATGGGGTGGAGAGGGAGGAACCTCAGAAGGAGAAAATCCTAATTTACATACAGTTGTTGGAAGGTGAAGGTGAAAGTAGGTTGGGAACTTAAAAAATGTATGCAGTCACAGTCCCCACAAAAGGTGAGATTGAGCAGTCCTTTCTGTGTCAGTTTCAAATACTTATGGTAATATCAAGAGTAAATCTGTACTATTTCATAAACATTAGAATTAGTGAGGGCATCATTGAGTATTACAAGAAAGAAACTAAGTAAAAGATCACTTTATTTGAAAAACACTTCAATATTTTTATTTATTTATTTATTTATTTATTAAATCTGAAGTTCATTCTTTAATCTCCTCCTTAGGAATATCAACCAGGTTCATCAAAATCTACTATTATTACTGCTACTATTACCACTACTGAAACAGAGCAGGACCCTGTGGGGCCCTCTCAGGCAGAAATATTTTCTGTGTCCCCCATTTCTTGTGCGTAGGAAATAGACTTCATTTAGTCAGCCTCCTTGACCTTCCCTGAGTTCCAAAGGGCATATTCAAACAGTTGCTTATCAGGGAAGGGAAGGAATGAAGAAACAAAGGAGGAGCAGTCAAGAAAAAACAGTGCAGGCATTGGGCAAGGTCCTTGTTCCTCCTCAAGGAATATACATAGCAATGCCTTTGAGTCCTTCTGGAGAAACTAAGGCCCCCACCCAGGTGGTGAACAGTAACTTCAGGCTGAACACAAGATTCCTGGAACACAGCCCTGTTACCTCACCACCAACCAATCAGATGAAAGTTTGCACACAGTGGAAGATAATGAAGACTGTGATTCCCCTCCCCAAATGATTCTCCCTTTAAAAATTTTCATGGTCGAGCAGAATCTTTGGAGCTGCTTTTTGGACATGAGTCCACCTTCTCCCCAGGTTGCTGGCCTCCTAAATAAAGCAACATTTCTTTTCCAACCAACACTTGCCTCTCAAGTATTGGCTTTTGAGTGGCAAGAAGCCGAACCTGAGTTTGGTAACACTACTGCTACTACCTCTAATAAAAGTACATTATTGATTTCTTATGTAATTTTTATATGGAGTAAACAGAACTCTTTGGGTGCAATTACAAATAAATTTTTTTTGTCTCCCAATATTTCCATCTCAAACTCATTTTGTGGTAATAGTTCTTCTACCTCTATGTAAAACCCACAGAAATCCCCATAGTATTTCTGATCATGATCAAATGATAAAACTATTTTTAAAAACTAAGTATTATTATGTTTTAGTTTTCAGTTAACTTAATGATACTAGGAAGATTTCAGCTCATCAACAGCTGAGGTGGATAGTTTGATAGGAAATTATGTGAAAGGTTTATTATTATTTCTAATATTTCTAACTTTTTTACGTTTCCTTGGGTTTCTATTTTCGGACTCTTATTTAACTTTTCAAAATTTCTCTATTAAGTTTACCTTACCAAAGGCACAGAACTTTATTACCTTTGTTGAATTTTATCTACCTGTGACTTATGATCCCATGCCAGCACCAAGAGAGCAAAACTAATTTATCAAACCTAAAACTTATACCATTTCACAATGAAGAGAACATTAAACATGACTGGTGGTGGCATTTTTATCAGAAGTTTGCATTTCATTGATCTTTCACCATTAAAGCATAGTGTCATTTACAATGCACTTTTAAGATTTGCCCACACGTGTGAGTGGTCAGATTTTCCACCTGGGAGCACTTTTCAAACCTCATTGTAAGAAGATAATGCCCATGTTGAGAGAGTGGTCTTGCTGAGCTGAGCCAGCAGAGATTACACTTCAGGGCTACTGAAACGACTAGAATTTTCAGGACAGGGTATCAGAGAGGTAGATGCTTTGTAAAAAGGAGCCTCAGAAGTCTGACTGAGGGTTTCTCACATATTGACTGAGGACTGAGGGTTCTTAGCTGAGAGATAACACAAGACTACAGAGTGGCTGTTATGAAACTAAGAGCTAAATGGAGATATGGGAGAGAAAAAATTATAGTTTAGGACCATCTAGAGTGATGAAATCTCACTGGGCACTTCTGGCATTCAGCTGAGATGTGATAAGACTATGACTTAAGATAAAGAGCTGTACCCTAGAGCAAGGGTCATGTCCTAGGTCTAAGAAAAAAACAGACCCAAAGCATAAAACTGACAAAGCATAAAACTAAGCCTGATGAGATCAAGAATACCCAATGGTAATTTAACTGCCTGCCAGAACAAAATTAAATGGCATTTAAAGGAAAATAGCATGATTCAGCCTCATTCTGATATATCATTAAAAATGACCAACATGCAGTTAAAACTTGCTAGACATATGAAGAAACAGGGAAATGTCCCTCAGGTCAAAGAAAAAAAAAAATAGCCAATAGACCCAGAAGATAACTTAGACAATGAAATGACTAAACAAGGGCTTTAAAACTACTTTAAAAATATGTTCAAGGTCTTAAAATTAAAGATAGACATATGAGTAAACAGTTCAGTAATGTTAGCAGAGAAATGGAAACTATGAAAAAGAATCGAGTGGAAATTCTGGAATTGAAAATACAATATCTGAAATGTAAAACAAAATCAATGGACAGGCTCAGTAGCATATTAGACAATGCAGAAATGATTACTGATTTTTAAGACAGATTAAGAAATTACCTGATCTGAAAATCATGGTAAAGAAAGACAAAAAACAAAGTAAACAGAGTTTCAGTAAGCTGTGGGACAAAACTAATCAGTGAACCCAAAGCTGAATAAATTCAAAGGAAACCACACCTAGGTGCATCACTGTCAACTAATGAAAACCAAAGATGAAGAGAAAATCATAAAACAATCTAGAACAAGAAAGACATATTATGTACAAGGATAACAGTAAATCTAATATGTGACTTCTTATCAGAAATAATGAAGCCCAAAGATGCAGTGATATCTTTAAATTACTGCAAGCAAACCAGATTTCTATATCCACTGAAAATATTCTTCAAATATGCATAAGAAATTTTCAGATAAATAAAAATTTACTGTATTTGTTTCCATGAGATCTATGCACAAGAAATACTGGAAAATGATTTATATATATATATATATATATATATGTGTGTGTGTGTGTGTGTGTGTGTGTGTGTGTGTGTATACACATACATATTTATACATATATACACACACACACATATATATGTATATATAGACAATATGGAAATCTGTATGTGTAAGAATGAATAACACATGAAATAATAAATTTTTAGGTAAATACTTTTAAAACTTTTAATTTCTTTTTTTCAAAAAGGACAAGTTACTGTTTAAAGCAAAAACAATAACACTTTATTGTGAGGTTTATCATGTATGTAAAATATATTGAAAAAGTAAAATATATTGAAACCAAGCAGGACCCTGAGGGGCCCTCCCAGGTACAAAAGCCTTTCTGTGTACCCACGTTTCTTGTTTGTAGGAAAAAGGCTTTCAGCCTCCTAGACACTCCCTAGCTTTTAAAGCATGAGCTGTGTATTCTCCTTGCTTGGCCCTTGCAATAAACCTTTCTCTGCTCCAAACTCTGACATTTTGGTTTGTTTGGCCTCACTGTACATAGGGCATACAAACATGGGTTCAACAACAATATGAGAACTGTAACACAATGGATGTGGGTAAATAGAATATATTATTGTTAGATATTTATAGTTTAGGGTAACTGGTGTAATGTTCATTTTAGTCACACTGTAATAAGTTAAGAATGCATACTGTAATGCTTAGAGCAGTCATTGGTTAAAAAGTAAAAAGAGAAAGGAAATAGAATACAAAAAATATTCAATTTATACAAAAAAGCAAGAAGAGAAAAAATAAAGGAGATAGCAAAGACGATAAACTTAAACTCAACCATATTAATAATTACATTAAATGTAAGTGAACTAAACAATTAAACCTAAGTCAGAGATTTTCAGACTGAATAAAAGAAACTATATGTTTTCTACAAGAGATATACTTTAAGCCAACACTTATCACATACCTATGATGTGTGGAGTATTCTGTAACACATTTACATCTCCAAAAATGGTACAATAATGCTATCACTTGGGGAACTTAAAATCCACTTGGGAGGCTCCTTGTTGGGGCTAATGGCAGACTCTCAGAGGGCTCACGCAAAGGAGTACTTCCCACAACTTCTGTTGCCAGTGTCCTTGTCCCTGTGGTGAGGCACAGCTGCCCCAGCCTCTGCAGGAGACCCTCAAACACTAGAAGTTCCCCGAAGAGGGATTGAGCCCGCACCACCTGAAGTGGAAGCATGGTTTCCTAATCACTGGACCACCAGGGAAGTCCCAATAAAGTAATTTTTAAATTAAGCCATGCAGCTAACAGGGTCTAGGTGCTCCAGCCAGGTGTCAGGTCGGAGCCTCTGAGGTGGGAGAGCTGAGCTCAAGACACTGGACCAATAGAGACCTCCTGGCCCCAAGTAATATCAATCAGCGAGAGCTCTCCTGGAGATCTCCATCTCAATGTTAAGCCCTAACTCCACTCAACGACCAGTGACATCCAGTGCTGGACACACCATGCCAAACAACTAGCAACACAGGAACACAACCCCACCCATTAGCAGAGAGGCTGCCTAAAATAATAATAAGTTCACAGACAACCCAAAACACACCATCGGACTCAGTCCTGCCCACAAGAAAGACAAGATCCAGCCTCATCCACCAGAACACAGGCACCAGTCCACTCTAGCACTAATCCTACACAACCCACGAAACATACCTTACCCACCAGGGGCAGACACCAAAAGCAATGGGAACTATGAACCTGCAGCCTGCAGAAAGGAGACCCCAAACACAGTAAGTTAAGCAAAATGAGAAGACAGAGAAATATGCAGCAGATGAAGGAGCAAGGTAAAAACCAACCAGAGCAAACAAATGAAGAGGGAATAGGCAGTCTACCTGAAAAAGAATTCAGAGTAATGATAGTAAAGGTGATCCAAAATCTTGGAAATAGAATGGAGAAAATAAAAGAAATGTTTAACAAGGACCTAGAAGAACTAAAGAGCAAACAAATAATGATGAACAACACAATAAATGAAATTAAAAATTCTCTAGAAAGAATCAATAGCAGAATACCCTGAGGCAGAAGAACAGATAAGTGACCTGAAAGATAAAATAGTGGAAATACCTACTGCACAGCAAAATAAAGAAAGAAGAATGAAAAGAATTGAGGACAGTTTCAGAGACCTCTGGGACAACATTAAATGTACCAACATTTGAATTACAGGGGTCCCAGAAAAAGGAGAGAAAAAGAAAGGGACTGAGAAAATATTTGAAGGGACTATAATGGTCACTAAATTGACTAATGGTCAATCAAGTCCAGAAAGCAGAGAGGGTCCCATACAGATTAACTCCAAGGAGAAACATAACAAAGTGCATATTAATCAAACTATCAAAAATTAAATACAATGAAAAAATATTAAAAGCAGCAAGGGAAAAGCAACAAATAACATACAAGGGAATCCCCATAAGGTTAGCAGCTGATGTTTCAGCAGAAACTCTGCAAGCCAGAAGGGAGTGGCATGACATATTTAAAGTGATGAAAGGGAAAAGACTACAACCAAGATTACTCTACCCAGCAAGGATCTCAATCAGATTCAATGGAGAAATTAAAACTTTTACGGACAAGCAGAAGTTAAGAGAATTCAGCACCACCAAACCAGCTATATAACAAATGCTAAAGGAACTTCTCTAGGCAGGAAACACAGAGAAGGAAAGGACCTACAATAACAAACCCAAAACAATTAAGAAAATGGTAATAGGAACACACATATCAATAATAACCTTTAATGTAAATGGATTAAATGCCCTAACCAAAAGACACAGACTAGCTGAAGGCAAACAAAACAAGACCATATATATGCTGTCTACAAGAGACACACTTGAGACATAGGGACACATACAGACTGAAAGTGCGGGGATGGAAAAAGATATTCCATGCAAATGGAAATCCAAAGAAAGCTGGAGTAGCAATTCTCATATCAAACAAAATAGACTTTAAAATAAAGACTATCAGGGCTTCCCTGGTGGCTCAGTTGTTGAGAGTCTGCCTGCCGATGCAGGGGACACAGGTTTGTGCCCCAGTCCGGGAGGATCCCACATGCCGTGGAGTGGCTGGGCCCATGAGCCATGGCCCCTGAGCCTGCGTGTCCGGAGCCTGTGCTCTGCAAACGGAGAGGCCACGACAGTGAGAGGCCCGCGTACCGCAATAAATAAATAAATAAATAAATAAAGACTATTACAAGAGACAAAGAAGGACACTACAAAATGATAAAGGGATCAATCCAAGAAGAAGATACAGCAATTGTAAAGATCTATGCACCCAACATAGGAGCACCTCAATAAATAAGGCAAATGCTAACAGCCATAAAAGGGGAAATCGACAATAACACAGTAATAGTAGGGGACTTTAACACCCCACTTTCACCAATGGACAGACCAACCAAAATGAAAATAAATAAGGAAACACAAGCTATAATGACACATAAAACAAGATGGACTTCTTAACTGATACTTATAGGACATTCCATCCAAAAAAAACAGACTACACTTTCTTCTCAAGTGCTCATGGAACATTCTCCAGGATAGATCATATCTTGGGTAACAAATCAAGCCTTGGTAAATTTCAGAAACTGGAAATCACATCAAGTATCTTTTCCAACCACAGTGCTATGAGACTAGATATCAATTACAGGAAAAAAACTGTAAAAAATACAAACACATGGAGGCTAAACAATACGCTGCTAAATAACCAAGAGATCACTGAAGAAATCAGAGAGGAAATCAAAAAATACCTAGAAATAAATGACAACGAAAACACGACGGCCCAAAACCTATGGGATGCAGCAAAAGCAGTTCTAAGAGGGAAGTTTATAGCAATACAATCCTACCTCAAGAAACAAGTAACAACTCAAATAAACAACCTAACCTTACAACTAAAGCCATTAGAGAAAGAAGAACAAAAAAACCCCAAAGTTAGCAGAAGGAAAGAAATCATAAGATCAAAGCAGAAATAAGTGGAAAAGAAATGAAAGAAATGATAGCAAAGATCAATAAAACTAAAAGCTGGTTCTTTGAGAAGATAAAATTGATAAACCATTAGACAGACTTATCAAGAAAAAAAGGGACAAGACTCGAAGTAACAACTGACACTTCAGAAATACAAAGGATCATGAGAGATTACTACAAGCAACTAGAAGGAAATAAAATGGAAAACCTGAAGAAATGGACAAATTCTTAGAAATAGACTGAACCAGGAAGAAATAGAAAATACGAACAGACCAATCACAAGCACTGAAACTGAAACTGTGATTAAAAATCTTCCAACAAACAAACAAAAGCCCAGGACCAGATGACTTCACAGATGAGTTCTATCAAATATTTAGAGAAGAGCTAACACCTATTCTCAAATTCTTCCAAAATATAGCAGAGGGATGAACACTCCCAAACTCATTCTACAAGGCCACCATCACCCTGATACCAAAACCAGACAAAGATGTCACAAAATAAGAAAACTACAGACCAATATTACTGATGAACATAGGTGCAAAAATCCTCAACAAAATAAAGCAAACAGAATCCAGCACCACATTAAAAGGATCATAGACCATGATCAAGTGGGGTTTATCTCAGGAATGCAAGGATTCTTCAATATACGCAAATCAATGTGATACACCATATTAAAAAACTGAAGGAGGAAATCCATATGATAATCTCAGTAGATGCAGAAAAAGCTTTTGACAAAATTCAACACCCATTCATGATAAAAACTCTCCAGAAAGTAGGCATAGAGGGAACTAAACTCAACATAATAAAGGCCATATCTGAGAAACATACAGCCAACATCATCCTCAATGGTGAAAAATTGAAACCATGTCCACTAAGATCAGGAACAAGACAAGGTTGCCCACTCTCACCACTAATATTCAACATAGTTTTGGAAGTTTTAGCCACAGCAATCAGAGAAGAAAAAGAAATAAACGGAATCCAAATCGGAAAAGAAGTAAAACTGTCACTTTTTGCAGATGATATGATACTATATAGAGAGAATCCTAAAGATGCTACCACTACTGGAGCTAATCAATGAATTTGGTAAAGTAGCAGGATACAAAATTAATGCACAGATATCTCTTGCAATCTTATATACTAATGATAAAAAATCTGAAAGAGAAATTAAGGAAACACTCCCATTTACCATTGCAACAAAAAGAATAAAATACTTAGGAATAAACCTACATAAGGAGAAAAAAGACCTGTATGCAGAAAACTATAAGACACTGAAGAAAGAAATTAAAGATGATACACACAGATGGAGAGATGTACCATGTCCTTGGACTGGAAAAATCAACATTGTGAAAATGACTCTACTACCCAAAGCAATCTACAGATTCAATGCAATCCCTATCAAACTACCAAGGGCATTTTTCACATAACTAGAACAAAAAGTTTCACAGTTTGTATGGAAACACAAAAGACCCCGAATAGCCAGAGCAATCATGAGAAAGAAAAATGGAGCTGGAGGAATCAGGCTCCCTGACTTCAGACTATACTAAACAGCTATAGTAATCAAGACAGTACGGTAATGGCACAAAAACTGAAATATAGATCAATGGAACACGATAGAAAACCCAGAGATAAACCCACGCACATATGTTCACCTTATCTTTGATAAAGGAGGAAAGAATATACAATGGAGAAAACACAGTCTCTTCAATAAGCGGTGGTGGGAAAACTGGACAGATACATGTAAAAGAATTGAATTAGAACATTCCCTAACACCATACACAAAAATAAATTCAAAGTGGATTAAAGACCTAAATGTAAGACTGGACACTATAAAACTCTCAGAGGAAAACATAGGAAGAATATTCATTGACATAAATCATAGCAAGATCCTTTTTGACCCACCTCTAGAGAAATGGAAATAAAAATAAACTAATGGGACCTAATGAAACTTAAAAACTTTTGCACAGCAAAGGAAACCATAAGCAAGATGAAAAGACAACCCTCAGAATTGGAGAAAACATTTGAAAATGAAGCAACTGACAAAGGATTAATCTCCAAAATTTACAAGCAGCTCACACAGCTCAACATCAAAAAAACAAACAGCCCAATCCAAAAATGGGCAGAAGACCTAAATAGACTTTTCTCCAAAGAAGATATACAGATTGCCAACAAACACATGAAAGGATGCTAAATATCACTAATCATTAGAGAAATGCAAACCAAAACTACAATGAGGGGCTTCCCTGGTGGCACAGTGGTTGAGAATATGCCTGCAATGCAGGGGACACGGGTTTGAGCCCTGGTCTGGGAAGATCCCACATGCCGCAGAGCAACTGGGCCTGTGAGCCACAACTACTGAGCCTGCGCATCTGGAGCCTGTGCTCCGCAATAAGAGAGGCCGCAATAGTAAGAGGCCCGCTCACCGCGATGAAGAGTGGCCCCCACTTGCCCCAACTAGAGAAAGCCCTCACACAGAAACAAAGACCCAACACAGCCATAAATAAATAAATAAATAAATAAATTTAAAACTACAATGAGGTATCACCTCACAGTGGTCAGAAGAGCCATCATCAAAAAGTCTACAAACAATAAATGCTGGAGAGGGTGTGGAGAAAAGGGAAACTCTTCCACTGTTGGTGGGAATGTAAATTGATCCAGCCACTACTGAGAACAGTATGGAGATTTTTAGAAAACTAAAAGTAGAACTACCATATGACTCAGCAATCCCACTACTGGGTATATACCCGGAGAAAACCATAATTCAACAAGTGTCAGGTACCACAATGTTCATTGGAGCTCTATTTACAATATCCAGGACATGGAAGCAACCTAAGTGTCCATCGACAGATGAATGGATAAAGAAGATGTGGCGCATATATACAATGGAATATCACTCAGCCATTAAAAGAAACAAAGTTGAGTTATTTGTCGTGAGGTGGATGGACCTAGAGACTATTAGACAGAATGAAGTAAGTCAGAAAGAGAAAAGCAAATACCATATGCTACACATATATATGGAATCTAAAAAAAAAAAAAAAAAATGTTTCGGGTGAACCTAGGGGCAGGACAGGAATAAAGACACAGACATAGAGAATGGACTTGAGGACACGGGGAGGGGAAAGGGTAAGCTGAGACGAAGTGAGAGAGTGGCACTGACATGTACACACTACCAAATGCAAACTAGATAGCTAGTGGGGAGCTGCCACATAGCACAGGGATATCAGGTCGGTGCTTTGTGACCACCTAGAGGGGTAGGATAGGGAGGGTGCGAGGGAGACACAAGTGGGAGGGGGTATGGGGATATATGTATATGTATAGCTGATTCACTGTGTTATAGAGCAGAAACTAACACAACAATGTAAAGCAATTATACTCCAATAAAGATGTTTTAAAAAATCTTTTGGGAACTGGGTAAAGGAAAGATACCATTTAGAAACACACGAAGCAATTAAACCAATCAAATTCTTCTTGAATGCCAGACACTGAGTAGTTTTTGCAATTCCCTAATGACAAATGATGTTGAACATCTTTTCATATGCTTCTATGTCATCTGTATATCTCCTTTGGCGAAGCATCTTTTTAGCTCTTTGCCCATTTTTTAATTAGTTTGTTTGCTTTTTCATCATTGAGTTTTAAGAGCTCTTTGCAATAATTGCTGTTTTAGTTTTAATATTTTGATGCCTACTGGAGAAACTCACAGTAATCATAGCCATCCATTCTCTAACTCCACTTTGTTGTTTTTTGCATTATTAACAGCCTAATACAGTACAGCTATCACCAAGAAACTTTTAGTAGTTTGTACGTACCTTTGTACGTATTAATTGTAATTTCATTGCTAATCACCCAATCATGAAGCACTAAAATCCCTGGCCTCTTCTAATAAATTTTCACTTCTCCACTGAGGAAATACTGTTTAGCCTATAGATTTTGGCTGAACAGGTACTCATGTACCGCGTACTCCCAGCCAAACAGCCCTGAAAAAGAAAAGCAGAGTAGAATTTTGGCTGTGTCTGGCTGCAGCAATCATAAGAGATCTTTTTTCTATAAGAAAGAGAAAGGCTCACAAATGGAGCAGGAGGTTATTCACCGAGTAGCTCTTCAGCCACACATAATCCATATTTTGACGATTTCATATTTTACAAGCCCCCAAATAATACTTTAAAGTGCTTCACTTTCTGTCTACATCCTTATAAATCACTCTGCTTCAAACTGCTAAAAGTGAAGGGGAAAAACACAGCAGTCGTTTTTCTAAAATTTAGCTTCTTTTTCTGGTCTGTGAGAGACTGTGGGAACTTTTCTAGGCCTCTTTAACAAAGTGTAAAAGGCAGTACAGCAAAGTTGTTAGGAGTCTAGGCTCTGAGTCAGATTGCTTGGACTCTTACCAGCTATATGACACTAGAATTGTTGTAGCCTTGAGAAAATTCCTTAAGTTCCTTAACTTCCCTTATCTCAGTTCCCTACCTCTAAAATGGAGATAATAATGGTATCTACTGCACAGAGCTAATATGAGAATTAAATTATTTAACAGTTTGTTATAGGAAGAGAATACCATTCACTATCACATATGGAAAAGCTGAATTTTATCCTGAAGTGAGGAAGGTCTATGCTGGCCAGGTACAAACTCACTGAGTAAAGCAAACTGTCAAACTTCTTTTAGGATACTTGAGAAATATTTGATTATTCTCAAGCAAGAGTTATTAACATCTGCCTTGGAAGTGTGGTTTGTGTTGTAGGTCTGGATGAGAGGCAGTGTCAGCTCTGAAAATGTATTCAAATGTACACACTGCTATATTTAAAATAGATAACCAACAAGGACCTACTGTATAGCAGAGGGAATGCTGCTCAGTATTCTCTAATAATCTAAATGGGGAAAGAATTTGAAAAAGAATAGATACATGTATATATATAATTGAATCAGTTTGCTGTACACCTGAAACTACCACAACATTTTTAATCAGCTATGATCAAAATAAAATAAAAATTTTTTTTAGAGTATTCACTGCAGTAAGTCTACCACTGATTGGCTAACTTTGAAGGCATAACACTGTCACTAACATAACACTAGTTGGTTGGCTTTCAAAGACATGTTAAATGAAACAAATTGTCATTTATTGATTAAATAAGGTTAAAACCAGTTCTCATATTTACTTGTTACCATGGTTAAACTGTCAGTTTTTTTCCTACAAGCTTGAGGAATTATTTGTAACTTAGATGCCCTGCACATAGAAAGCACTCAATGAACAATAGCTACCATTATGAGGGATTTCTAACTTGATTTGGTTAACAATCAACAGCTGGAAATAATGCATCTTTAGCACATTTTTACTTCCAGGTCACAAATTTCTAATTGCTTCGGTAGAAAGTGAAGAATTTCGGAGCCTCACTTACAGCCTCTTCCAACATTCTAAGAAGTGTAGTAGTCCTATACATTGATACAGCTAGAGTTTTTATGAAGAAGTGCCTGGCTATACAAATGAATGAGCAGGAAAGAGATGGAATACTAGCCTGGGTAAGCAGTATTATGGATTAGCACATGTCATATCATATTTATATGATATCATCTACATGTACTTTATGAGGAGAGCAGAGAAGTGATTTCCTTTAGATAGTCTCCATATAAAATGGGGTTACTCTAAACTTATCCAAGGAAAGGATTCTATGAAGCCAGAACCCAAGCTAAAGCTAAAGAGCAGATAGTGAGGCCAAACATATTATCTGTACTAATATATACACTATATTATATATATTTAACATTTAATTGTATTATTATATGTATTTATCATTTAATATTTACTGTAAACTTCATTCTATGAATCACGTACAAATTGAGGCTTTCCTTTTATTTTCTTGTATACAATTTTGCAAGAACACTTGATGTAACACTTTGTGGGTTAAAAGAGGAAATTAAGCAGAGGGAAGTCAAATATTTATCATATTCCAAATTCCTTGTAGCCCCTTGTACAAACCAAGCACTATCTTTCTCTTGTTGCTATTCTTAGAATTCAAATATTGAAATGCACTCTATGTATCTCTTTCAAAAGTTTTCATTAATCATCATATAACCACTAAAATGTCCATTAAGATTTTCATTTTTCAAACAGTAAGAAAGTTAAAGTCATGTGGATAGAGTTGATCTTATTTCATAAATCTGAAGAGAGTGCAGATTTTTTTCTCTTAATGTTGTAAGGAAACCTATGCATTTCATTTTGTGTTTGGAAGAACATGCCTTGAAGAATTTTTTTAAAAAAATAGGGGCTTCCATTTGTTTTGCACAATAAAATACGTATAAAATTACAATTTGATATCACCACTTGTTAGTCATCCAAAAATAATCCAACAATATTAAAAACAGAGAAATATCTTGACTCTGCAATATAGAGCAATTCTAAATAATTCTCCCCATTAACATATGTGTGTGGTGAGTGATAATGAATGTCTAAGGTGATGAAACATAACTATGATGTAGTGAGGTGTTGTCAGGATTTTTTTTTTTTAATTTCTAATTAGCGTTTGGAGAGTTTTCACTACAATGTCATCAGCTACAGGCCTGTGTGAAGGCATTTTCACTGTTGACGAAACCAGGAAAATATCATGTCTTTCCAAGACTTACAGAAAGTGAGAAATGTAATGTTGCATGCAGATTTTTTCAGGATGGTAAATGACATTTTAAAAAATTAACTTTTGTTCTACTGACTTTGCATTAACTCTTATAGACCATAACTGTTGCTCATCAGAAAGATGGCACTTAATGAGAGAAAATATTTTTCCTATCCTAAATTTAAAATGTGTGCTGTGTTATTGAATTTAGATTTTCCTAATTTATAGGTAAATTTTGTCTTGCCCCTAACAAATAGACAATATGAGGAGTTGGCATCTAATAGGTCGAGAAGAATTTCTTTTAAAATTAGCTAGCTTTTGTCTATGTCTATGTCTCTATAGTTCAAAAGCTTGCCAGGTAGTTAAATATTGGTGATACCTCAAATACTATAGACCACAAACCAGACTTACAGAAAGAAAAATAAAGGTAAAATATCTCTTATTTACCAAAATAATAATGCCATAGCTATGTATATAGCAATATTTCCCTTTAATACAACAATATTAATCAAATATATAAAAATAATGGGGGAAAACAATTTGGCAAAACCTTTCATCTTCACTTTATTTCAGGAATTATCTTTTAATTAGCAGTAAGGTATTGGGCTTTATTACTTAGTTTAATATCTGAATTTTACCTCTAACCCTATTTTAATCTCCATTTTCTTTGCTACACTGCTTAGCTAAATGCTGAATAAACAGATTGTTATTCTTTGAGGATAAAATATTATTTAATGTTCAACTTGAACACATTAGCAAAAACACAGGGACTTCATTAGAATTTTAGATCTATTTTTTAATAGATCTTTATTGGACGATAATTACTTCACAATACTGTGTTAGTTTCTGTTGCACAACAACGTGAATCAGCCATATGCATACACATATCCCCATATCCCCTCCCTCGAGCCTCCCTCCCACCCTCGCTATCCCACCTCTCTAGGTCATAGCAAAGCACCGAGCTGATCTCCCTGTGTTATGCTGCTGCTTCCCACTAGCTAACTATTCTACATTCAGTAGTGTATATATGTCGATGCTACTCTCACTTCACCCCAGCTTCCCCCTCCCACCCCGTATCCTCAAGTCCATTCTCTATGTTTATGTCTTTATTCCTGCCCTGCCACTAGGTTCATCAGTACCTTTTTTTTTTTTTTTAGATTTCATATATATGTGTTAGCATACAGTATTTGTTTTTCTCTTTCTGACTTACTTCACTCTGTATGACAGACTCTAGGTCCATCCACCTCGCTACAAATAACTCAACTTTGTTTCTTTTTATGGCTGAGTAATATTTCATTGTATATATGTGCCACATCTTCTTTATCCATTTATCTGTTGATGGACATTTAAGTTGCTTCCATGTCCTGGCTATTGTAAATAATGCTGCAATGAACATTGTGGTACATGTCTCTTTTTGAATTATGGTTTTCTCAGGGTATATGCCCAGTACTGGGATTACTGGGTCATATGGTAGTTCTATTTTTAGTTTTTTAAGGAACCTCCATACTCTTCTCCATAGTGGTTGTATCAATTTACATTCCCACCAACAGTGCAGGAGGTTTCTTTTTTCACCATACCCTTTCCAGCATTTATTGTTTCTAGAGTTTTTGATAATGGCCATTCTGACCAGTGTGAGGTGATACCTCATTGTAGTTTTGATTTGCATTTCTCTAATAATTAGTGATGTTGAGCATCTTTTCATGTGCCTCTTGTCCATGTGTATGTCTTCTTTGGTGAAATGTCTGTTTAGGTCTTCCACCCATTCATATGGAAACACAAAAGACCCCAAATAGCCAAAGCAATCTTAAGAAAGAAAAACGGAGCTGGAGGAATCAGGCTCCCCAACTTCAAAGCTACAGTAATCAAGACAGTATGGTAATGGCAAAAAAACAGAAATATAGATCAATGGAACAGGATAGAAAACCAGAGAAAAACCCATGTACACATGGCCACCTAATTTACAACAAAGGAGGCAAGAACATACAATGGAGAAAACACAGCCTCTTCAATAAGTGATGCTGGGATAACTGGACAGCTACATGTAAAAGAATGAAATTAGAACACTCCCTAACACCATACACAAAAATAAACTCAAAATGGTTTGAAGACCTAAATGTAAGGCCAGACACTATAAAACTCTTAGAGGAAAACATAGGCAGAACACTCTGTGACATAAATCACAGCAAGATCCTTTTTGACCCACCTCCTAGAGTAAGGGAAATGAAAACAAAAATAAACAAATGTGACCTAATGAAACTTAAAAGCTTTGGCACAGCAAGGGAAACCATGAACAAGATGAAAAGACAACCCTCAGAATGGGAGAAAATATTTGCAAACGAAGCAACTGACACAGGATTAATCTCCAAAATATACAAGCAGCTCATACAGCTCAATATCAAAAAAACAAACAATTCAATTAGATCTACTTTTAAAGAGTACATCCAAACACTTCAGTAAATATATACAGTATATACAGTTGCTCAGATATACTTAGCACTGAAATGCATGTGCTACACAGTCCTTTATTTCTCAGAGCTTATAGAAGAGTAAGAACAAACATATGCAGATGAAATATAGTTCAGCAATAAGGCAAAACAGTATACTGTTAATCAACAAATAAAAAGATATGTAACTCTTAAATACTATCATTTCTTTAAGCAGGCTAGAAAGGCAACAAGATAGGAAGGAACATGAAAGGGCTCAAATCACAATTTTGCTTCTAAGTAGTTAACCTTTCTGGGACTCAATTTCTTGTGTACAATGCAGATGTGCATTTACATAGTTTGTGAGATTCCTTTCAGCTTGAACAATTGATCAATTGGAGTTGGGAGACTTGTAGAAGCTGTGCAAAGAAATTAGGATTTCATCTGAATCATGAAAGTTGAGAAAGATATGATTAAAGAGAAGGAATCATGGGAAATGGGAACACAATGAACTGAATGCTGAAGATGCCATGGTCAGGAGATGATGACAAGCTGTGCTGGAATGAAGATGAAGGTGGACTGATAGAGAAAGATTGGAAGATGTTAAACGCCATGATAAGGGTTTGAACTCTTTTCCTAGACCATATAGAAACATTGAGCCGGGCAGCAATAAAATCTCTATCTTAATAACATTAATCATATATAATGGGTTGGTTGAAGAGGGGAAGGACCAGGAAATACATGAAAAGGCAATTGCGTTTGTCTAGATAGAAAGAGCTGGACTAAGGTGACAGAAATAAGAATCAACAGGGGGGCACACTGATATCCGAAAATATTTAAGAAACAGTATGTAGGGTCTGGTGACTGGGAGGTACTGAAAGATAACAAAAAGTCAAATATACCTCCAGAGATTTTGTTGGGGGGTGGCGGGAGGTGCATGAAAAGAGGGTAATGAAATTAAGGAAATGGGGGAAATTAATTTAGGGAAGAAAGGGAGGCTGGGGTGTTTTCAAACACCATGAGTCTTCATTTAGCTAATAGTCTCTGTCCCTATAGAAGGCAGGATTCTATGGGGAAAGCTGAGCTCTAGAAGTTAGGGGTGACTGTGGCAATTCTGAGGAGTCTTGGCAGACGTACAAGGCTGAACAAGGACTTGTAACACCTGTAGCAAAGTTTGGCTTACACATTGAAAAGAGGCCCTTATATTTCCCCTTGAACCACAATAAGAGGTATTTTTCCAGTCTAAAACTTCTTTTGACAACAATTATACTGGTAAAGTTCATTAATTTAAATCATTTTTTCATGAACATTTTCACCATAAAAAAAAGTATCAAGTTAAAACTTGGCTGGTAGCTAACTACTTACTCTATATAGCATGTATTTTGTTAAGCTAAAATAAATCTACATAATTAAGTTTACTAGCAACTTGTGCCATTATATTTTGTCAAAACCAAGAGGTGACATGCAATTAAACTTACTTGGCTTTGTAACTTTTTCTGTTAAAATGGGTCTTTTAAACATGTCACTGGCAACTCTTCTCAGAAACAAGATTTTGAGCTTGTAGAAGCAAATGCATACTTGAGAAAATGATATTTGAGAGCACAGAATCTTATTACTTTGTCTTAATGAGACTCAGTCAATGTTTACCAGGTAGAATTTATTCAATATAGGACGATGAATGCAATCATATTCTCTACTTATGACACTTAAGTGATCCTCTTACTCGAGGAGGCCTCTGACTTAGAGATCTTATCAACATAAATGAACTAACTCTTAACGCCTGTAAGGAAGCTATTATTCCAAATTTTCATATGGATACCCCAAAGTATAAAAAGGACAGTGAGATTTTTCTAGGGAAGTTAGTGTTCTCTGTCAGGACTTACTCAACTAAATAGAATAGGTCTTGTAACCCCCTTTTATATCTTTTGTTTCCACACAACACCTAAGCACAATTCTAAATACATAGTGAATGTTCAATATTTAATTTGTAGGCTGAGAATTTTTAGGATTTTGCTTTTTGGCATTACCCTCTTTTTATATCCAGGGCCAAGCAGTGAGTACACAGTAGGTAAGCAGGTACAAAAGATATATTTTTGTTTTTATTTATTTTTTAATTAATTTTTACTGGAGTATAGTTGCTTTACAATGCTGTGTTAGTTTCTTGCTGTACAGCAAAGGGAATCAGTCATACGTGTAAATATATCCACTCTTTTTTAGATTTCCTTCCGATTTAGGTCACCACAGAGCACTGAGTAGAGTTCCCTGTGCTATACTGTAGGTTCTCATTAGTTATCAATTTTATACATAGTAAAGTATATATGTTAGTCCCAATCTCAAAATTCATCCCCCCCTTCTCCCCTTGGTAACCATAAATTTGTTCACTACATCTGTGACTCTATTTCTGCTTTGCAAATAAGTTCATCTCTACCATTTTTCTAGATTCCACATATAAGCAATATTATACGAAATTTGTTTTTCTCTTTCTAACTTACTTCACTCTCTATGACAGTCTCTAGGTCCATACACGTCTGTGCAAATGTCACTGTTTCATTGCTTTTTATGGCTGAGTAATATTCCACTGTACATATGTACCATATCTTCTTTATCCATTCCTCTGTTGATGGACATTTAGGTTGCTTCCATGTCCTAGTTATTGTAAATAGTGCTGCAATGAACATCAGGGTGCATGAATCCCTTTGAATTATGGTTTTCTCCAGATATATGCCTAGGAGTGAGATTGCTAGGTCATATGGTAGCTCTATTTCTAGTTTTTTAAGGAACAGCCATACTGTTTTCCATAGTGGCTGTACCAAGTTACATCCCCACCCACAGTGTAGGAGGTTCCCTTTTTCTCCACACCCTCTCCAGCATTTACTGTTTGTAGAATTTTTGATGATGGCCATTCTGACCAGTGTGAGGTGATACCTAATTGTAGTTTTGGTTTTCATTTCTGTAATAACAGGTGATGTTGAGCATTTTTTCATGTGTTTGTTGGCCATCTGTATGTCTTCTTTGGAGAAATATCTATTTACTTCTTCCACCCATTTTTTGATGGGGTTGTTTTTTTCATATTGAGCTGCATGAGCTGTTTGCCTATTTTGGAGATTAATCACTTGTCAGGTGCTTTATTTGCAAATATTTTCTCCCATTCTGAGGGTTGCCTTTTCATTTTGTTTATGGTTTCCTTTGCTATGCAAAAGCTCTTAAGTTTAATTAGGTCCCATTTGTTTATTTTTGTTTTTATTTTCATTACTCTAGGTGGTGGATCAAAAAAGATCTTGCTGTGATTTATGTCAGAGTGTTTGATCTAAGAGTTTTATAGTATCTGGCCTTACATTTAGGTCTTTAATCCATTTTGAGTTTATTTTTGTGTATGGTTAGGGAGTGTTCTAATTTCATTCTTTTACATGTAGCTGTCCAGTTTTCCCAGTACCACTTATTGAAGAGGCTGTCTTTTCTCCATTGAATATTCTTGTCTCCCTTGTCATAGATTAGGTGGCCATAGGTGCGTGGGTTTATCTCTGGTTTTCTATCCTGTTCCATTGATCTATATGTCTGTTTTTGTGCCAGTACCATACTGTCTTAATTACTGTAGCTTTGTAGTATAGTCTGAAGTCAGGGAGCCTGATTCCTCCAGTTCCATTCTTCTTTCTCAAGATTGCTTTTGCTATTTGGGGTCTTTTGTGATTCCATACAAAGTGTAAAATTTTTTGTTCTAATTCTGTGAAAAAGGCCTTGCTAATTTGATAGGGATTGCATTGAATCTGTAGATTGCTTTGGGTAGTATAGTCATTTTCACAATATTGATTTTTACTATCCAAGAACATGGTATATCTCTCCATCTGTTTGTGCTATCTCTGATTTCTTTTAAGAGTATCTTAGAGTTTTCCGACTACAGGTCTTTTGCCTCCTTAGGTAGGTTTATTCCTAGATATTTTATTCATTTTGATGTGATGGTAAATGGGATTGTTTCTTTAATCTCTTTTTCTGGTCTTTCATTGTTAGTGCAAGAGATTTCTGTGTATTAATTTTGTATCCTGCAACTTTACCAAATTCATTGCTGAACTCTAGTAGTTTTCTGGTAGCATTTTTAGGATTTTCTATGTATAGTATCATGTCATCTGCAAACAGTGACAGTTTTACTTCTTCTTTTCCAATTTGAATTCCTTTTATTTCTTTTTCTTCTCTGATAGCCATGGCTAGGACTTCCAAAACTATGTTGAATAAAAGTGGCAAGAGTGGACATTCTTGTCTTCTTCCTGATCTTAGAGTAAATGTTTTCAGCTTTTCACCATTATGATGTTAGCTGTAGGTTTGTTGTATATGGCCTTTATTATATTGAGGTAGATTCCCTCTAAGCCCACTTTCTGGAGAGTTTTTATCTTAAATGGGTGTTGAACTTGACCTTTTTCAAAAGTGTTTCTGCATCTATTGAGATGATCATATAGTTTTTAGTCTTCAGTTTGTTACTGTGTTATATCACATTGATTGATTTGTGTATAATAAAGAAGTCATGAATCCCTGGGATAAAGCCCACTTGATCATGGTGTATGATCCTTTTAATGTGTGGTTGGAGTCTGTTTGCTTGTATTTTGCTGAGGATTTTTGTGTCTATGTTCATCAGTGATACTGGTCTGTAATTTTCTTTTTTTGTGATATCTTTATCTGGTTTTGGTATCAGGGTGATCGTGGCCTTGTGGAATGAACTTCGGAGTGTTCCTTCCTCTCCAATTTTTTGGAAGAGTTTCAGAAGGGTAGGTCTTAAGTCTTCTCTAAATGTTTGATAGAATTCCCCTGTGAAGCCATCTGGCCCTTTGCGTTTGTTTGTTGGAAGATGTTTAATCACAGTTTCAATTTCAGTGCTTGTGATTGGTCTGTTCTTAGTTTCTATTTCTTCTTGGTTCGGTCTTGGAAGGTTGTATCTTTCTAAGAATTTGTCCATTTCTCCTATGTTGTCCATTTTATTGGCATATAGTTCCTTGTAGTAATCTCTAATGATCCTTTGTGCTTCTGTGGTGTCCGTTGTAACTTCTCCTTTTCCATTTCTAATTTTATTTATTTGAATCCTCTCCCCACCCCCTTTTTCTTCTGATAAGTCTGGCTAAAGTTTTATCAATTTTGTTTATCTTCTCAAAGAACCAGCTTTTAGTTTCACTGATCTTTGCTAGTGTTTTCTTTGTTTCTATTTCATTTATTTCTGCTCTGATCTTTATGATTTCTTTCCTTCTACTAACTTTGGGTTTTGTTTGTTCTTCTTTCTCTAGTTCCTTTAGGTGTAAGGTTAGATTGCTTATTTGAGATTTTTCTTGTTTCTTGAGGTAAGATTTTATTGCTATAAACTTCCCTCTTAGAACTGCTTTTGATGTATCTCATAGGTTTTGGATTGTCGTGTTTTCACTGTCTTTTGTCTCTAGGTATTTTTTGATTTCCTCAGTGATCCACTGTTTATTTAGTAACATATTATTTAGCTTCCAAGTGTTTGTGTTTACCATTTTTTTTTTTTTGCCTGTAATTGATTTCTAATCTCATTGTGTTGTGGTCGGAAAAGATGCTTGATATGATTTCAATTTTCTTAAATTTACCAAAGCTTGATTTGTGACCCAAGATGTGATCTATCCTGCAGAATGTTCCATGTGCACTTGAGAAGAAAGTGTATTCTGCTGCTTTCAGATGGAATGTCCTATTAATATCAATTAAGTCTATCTGGTCTAATGTGTCATTTAAGGCTTGTGTTTCCTTTTTCATTTTCTGTCTGGATGATCTATCCATTGGTATAAGTAGGGTGGTAAAGTCCCCCAATATTTTTGTGTTACTGTCAATTTCTCCTTTTATGGCTGTTAGCATTTTCCTTATATACTGAGGCGCACCTATGTTGGGTGCATACATATTTACAATTGTTATGTCTTCTTCTTGGATTGATCCCTTGATCATTATGTAGTGTCCTTCCTTGTCTCTTGTAACAGTCTTTATTTTAAAATCTATTTTGTCTGATAGGAGTTTTGCTACTCCAGCTTTCTTTTGATTTCCATTTAGATGGAGTATCTTTTTCCATCCCCTCACTTTCAGTTCTGTATGTGTCCCTAAGTCTGAAGTGGGTCTCTTGTGGACAGCATATATACGGGTCTTGTTTTCGTATCCATTCAGCCAGTTTGTGTCTTTTGGTTAAGCATTTAATCCATTTACATTTAAGGTAATTATCAATATGTATGTTTCTATTGCCATTTCCTTAATTGTTTTGCATTTGTATTTGTAGGTCTTTTTCTTCTCTTTTGTTTTACACCTAAAGAAGTTCCTTTAGCATTTGTTGTAAAGCTGGTTTGGTGGTGCTGAATTCTCTTAGCTTTCATTTGTCCGTAAAGCTTTTGATTTCTCTGTTGAATCTGAACGATATCATGGCTGGATAGACTAATCTTCGTTGTAGGTTTTTCCTTTTCATCACTTTAAATGCATCTTGCCACTCCCTTCTGGCCTGCAGAGTTTCTGCTGAAAAATCAGCTGACAACCTTTTGGGGATTCCCTTGTGTGTTATTTGTTGCTTTTTCCTTGCTGCTTTTAATATTTTTTCTTTGTCTTTAATTTTTGTTAGTTTGATTAACATGTGTCTCAGCATGTTCCTCCTTGAGTTTATCCTGTATAGGACTCTCTGCACTTCCTAGACTCGGTTGACTATCTCCTTTTCCATGTTCAGGAAGTTTTGGACTATAATCTCTTCAAATACGTTCTCAGACCCTTTCTCTTTCTCTTCTTCTTCTGGGACCCCTATAATTTGAACGTTGGTGCATTTAATTTTTACCCAGAGATCTCTGAGACTGTCCTCGTTTCTTTCCATTCTTTTTTATTTATTCTGCTCCACAGCAGTTATTTCCACCATTCTATCTTCCAGCTCATTTATCCCTTCTTCTGCCTCAGTTATGCTGCTGATTCCTTCTAGTGTATTTTTCAGTTCAGTTATTATTTTGTTCATCACTGTTTGTATGTTCTTTAGTTTTTCTAGGTACTTATTGAACACTCCTTATATCTTCTCAATCTGTGCCCTCATTCTATTTCTGAGATGTTGGATCGTGTTTACTATCATCACTCTAAATTTTTTTCAGGTAGATTGCTTATTTCACCTTCTTTTGATCTTGTGGATTTTTACCTATCTCCTTCATCTGGAACATATTTCTCTGTTGTCTCATTTTGTATAACTTATTGTGTTTGTGGTCTCCTTTTTGCAGGCTGCAGGGTCATAGTTCCTCTTGCTTGTGGTGTCTGCCCCCTAGTATGTGACATTGGTCCGGGGGCTTGTGTAGCCTTCCTGGTGAATGGGACTGGTGCCTGCACTCTGGTAGATAGAACTGAGTCTTGTCCCTGTGATGGGTAGGGCCACATGAGGGAGTGTGTTTTTGGGTGTCTGTGAGCTTAGTACAACTTTAGGCAGCCTGTCTGCTGGTGGGTGGCACTGTGTTCCTGTCCTGCTGGTTGTTTGGCCTGAGGCATCCAGCACTGGAGCTTGCAGACAGTTGGGTGGAGCTGGGTCATGGTGCCAAGATGGGGAGCTCTGGGAGAGCTCACACCAATTAATATTCCCTGGGGCCAGGACTTGGCACTCCCACCCCAGGGGCTCAGTCTCGACCCCCTGGCTGGGGACCCAAGTCCCCACAAGCCACGCAGCATGGCCAAAAACAAAAAAAGGAAAATAAAACAAACAGACAAACAAAAGGCAAGACAAATAAAAACCAAACAACAAATGAAACAAATAAACAAAACCCAAGACAAGTAATAAAAATAGAACCAAATAAGAGGAAAAACAATTTTAAAAAACCACACAAACCAAAAAACAACAAAAAGCAAACTAAAAAAATCAAACAAAAAACAGGAAAACAACAAAAGAATCCCCAAACTGAAACAATAAAAACAAAACTAACAAAAACAAAAAACAGAAAGCAAACTAAAAAGAAAAGCAAGCACACAAAAAAGACCAAAAAAAGATAGAAACAAAACAAACAAAAATCTCAGAAGAAAAAAAAAAGAAAGAAAAGCAAAAACAAAACACAAGCAAACAACAAAATAAAATAAAAAATAGAAAAATAAAAATGTTTTAAAAATAAAGTTAAACAAATAAATTAAAAAATTTTCTTGCAGCCTCTGCTATCAGTGTCCTTGTTGCTGCAGTGACACACAGCCAACCCCTGCCTCCCCAGGAGGCTCTCTAAGACCTCTAGATAGGTCTCTGGAACTGCTGTGGGCACTGTGGGAGCAGTTCAGATTCTGTCCTGGCCCAACTCCCATGTGTACTTGCCCTCAAAATCCACAGCTGCTAAAGCCAGATTGATTTCAATTGTGGGAGCACTCGTCCATTCAGATATTCTGCAGATGCTGGGTTTCCCAAGTCGATCACGGGGGTTTAGTCCACAGCTTGTGCAGCTGCACAGAGAGATTTCAGTTCCTCTTCCCTAACTGCACAGGCCCCAGGGCTCAGCTTTGTTTTTGGCCCCATCTCTGCATGTGGGCCACCCTCAGGCGTCTGTTCCCCACCCAGACAATAAGGGGCAAAAGGTAGGACTGACTAGGGCATGCTTGCTCACTTAGGTGGGAGAGGCAAGAAGCAGCGACAGATTGGGGGGGGCATGCTCGCTCACGCAGGGGAGGGACAGGGCAGCCACACCTGGGGCTCGTACACTCGCTCCGATGCTATCCCCCTCTAGTGCCCACGGTGACAGAGGCCAGCAGGAGTTTGTGACACACTGGGGCATGCTCACTCTGGTGGGAGTCATTCCCAGTGCCTGCATAGGCAGGGGCTGTTGTGTGGGGATTGAGTCCGCAATGGCGGCCCTGACCTCTGCATGCCACTCAGCAATGGCGCCTCACCTCTGAGGCAGACCATGCTTCCTCCAGGAGCATTCCCAGCCATGGAGCTCCTCACTCCCATCTCCTCAGGCTGTCCCTGTGCAGCTGAGCTCCTCACTTGTGTCCCTTCAGGCCGCCTCTGCACAGCCAACAGCAGTCCTCTCCCTGGGTCTGCTCTCCTAATCCCATGCTGTAGCACCCAGCCCCTGCCAGCACCGGTGGACACTGGTCTCAGGCTGGGGTACCCAGGGCTGACTCTCCAGGATGCCCTGGCAGGCGTGGCATGCAGGCCCACTGGGACCTGCACAACCAAAGGAGGCCTTGGCTTGGGAGAAGGGGGTGAGCCTGCTCAGATGGACACCCCTCCCAGTGCCCACGGAGGTAGGGGCCAGTGGGTGGGGAAGGGGGTTGCAGTGGCAGCACCACCCCTTGCATGCCACTCAACAACGGCACCCTGCTTCTATGATGGCCCGGGCCTCCTCTGCAGTTTTGTTGTGGAGCTCCCCACTCCCTTGCCTTCAGGCTGTCTCCTCAAAGCCAACAGCTGTCCCTTCCCTGGGTCCACTTTTGAAAATCAACTTTCCAGCACCCAGTCGCGCTCCACACCAGGAGACACAGGACTCAGGCTGGGGTGTGCAGGGCTGCAGCACAGACTATGTGCATAGGTCCTATTCTGTCCTGCCTTCCACAGACTGACTGCTGCACCCCCTCTCCGATCCCCCGAAGGTCTCTTTCTATCCCAGATGATCCCCCTACCATGAGGGGGCCTCTCTGAGTGCAAGAACTCTCCTCTCCTTCAGGTGTCCCCCAGAAGTGCTGGTCCCTTCCCATTTCCTCTTTTCTGTTTTCCTTTCTTTCATCCTACCCAACTACGTGGGGATTTTTTTCTTCCTTTTAGGTGTCCGAGGTCCTCCGCTGGTGTTCAGTGAGAACTGTTCCATTTGTAGATGTATAGATGTATTCTTGATGTACTTGTGAAGAGAGGTAAATTCCACGTTCTCCTATTCTGCCATCTCGACTCCTCCCCCCTCCAAAGATATATTTTTCAATAAATGAATGAATGAACAAACTTTTCTCCTAAAATAAATTTTTCTAACCTAACTCTGTATAGTGAATACCTCAGCCCAAGAGAATGATTCTAATGGCAGAAATTGACACATTTTTGGCAGATAAGTAAGATCCTCGTTAGTTTCTATTTCCGCCTTGATATAGGGTAGTGTTTGAATGTAAAATTTAATATCAACCTTGGAATCAAAGCATCCCTTCGAAAGTTTGACATATCACTTCCCAACCCTTTCCATATTGCCCATCTGTGACTAAACATTCACAAAATAGGTGAAACTAGGATGTGGGTGGGACAAACCTTACCTGCTATCTACCCCCTATCTCCTACCTGCTAACTGGTTTCAACTCTCCAAGGAGGAGACTCCAGAAAGATTACTAGTTTACTGGAGTCCTAGAATGAACTCTAACCCTTAAAACTAATGAGAATACCAGCAATTCTTCAGTAGGTGAACAGAGTAAAATAAAATGTGCTTTAGTTGCAGCAGGGCCTGATACCTCCAAAGAGAAATAGATAATACATCCAACACATGCCTAGGCTGCTGAGTTGATGAGGACTGATGCTATTCCTTAGCCTCACAGGCCATGGTCTAAATGAAGAAGGACATTATTTTGGAGGGAGGGTCAAAGTATCCAGGATTAGTGCTAGATGACAGAGCAGATAGAGAATATTAAAGGGAGCACACTAGCATTCATTCATGATTTGTCTTCTCACACAAATCTTCAGGAACCATGGCATCAGAAGGAGGAAACTTAATGAACTGAAAAAGCCATACCTCTAGAGGTACAACAAAATAATACTTGCCTAAAATGAGCTTCTCTCACCCAGGGGATATGCAAAACAATCCACTAGAATATAAAATAGCATGTTAGAATTTCTATTTATACTTTTTATATAAAATATAAGAAAGTCTACATTTAATAATTTTTATTACACATCTGAATACTGATACCCACACTAGGGCCATATGTCATCAGTCTCAAATCACATATAATATGCAAGTAGCTCAACATTTGTTAGCTTTCAGCACAGTGTGGCTTAGTATATTTTAAAGTGATTTATGGGTCACATTGTCTTCTATAATGAATGTAAACAATTATTTAGAGATGGGGAGCATATGTAAAATTTTTTACTATATTTATGTATACTAGCTATCTTGAGACAATGTATTTTTAAAAATTGTCAAAATTAAAGGTTACTTATTTATATACTTATCTAAATTTATTTATTCACATCTATCTATCCTCATCAATCTATCCATTTACCTATCTATCTATCTATGAAGGAATGTTATAAAAAATGTATAAATGAGATACAAACTTAAAATGTTTGAAGACCATTGTTGTAGAAAACAAATAGCACAAGCTTATCCTGCATTGTAAACTCATGCTGTCCTTTCAAACAAATGGGTGAAGTGTACTTCCCCTACTTCAGGGCTGTGGCAGCACTGACTGTCAGGAGATGTGATTTTAATATAGAGGATGTAGTATCTTCCTCCAGGAAAAACAAGAGCACTCAAAGGATGTGGAAGGTATGTGCTGAGTGAGGATGGAGAAAAGTAAGACATCTCATCAATGAAATGATGATGATGTTTGTGCTGGGTGATTATGGTGGTGGCATAAAGGTTAGAGATGATAATTTCATCTATCCAGTCCTTAATCAACTCACCCAAAAAGTACTCATTTTTCAGTCCCAGAAATGTGAAAATGAAGATGATACATCCTTAGCTTCAAGATGTTCATGGTCAATGAAGTTTGTTTGTCTAAATAAAATTATTTTATAATATCAAGATATATCTTTATATCAAGATATATTTCTTTAAATATAATATCAAGATATATTTCTTTAAAACCAAAATTAAAAGGTGAAAAAAATAATGGTGATCATTCATTTTGCCTTTTCCTTTATAAGAAAGATATACATATATAATGTGCTATTATTATTAAAGCAAATAGAAGCCTGAAATCTTTCTTATTGCATTATTTAGAAAACAAACATTAAATAACAAAAAGTAAATCAAATGAATATTATACAAAATACTTAAGTTTAAATAGAACATTTAAATTTGTATAAAATATTATATAAAATAACAAAATTGCAGAACGCATTTTTAAACACAAAAGTGTAAGAACACCAAACATCAGTTCATGAAAACAATCACTGCCTATGTTTAGTATTATAATACACAGTTAAACTGTCATATACATTTTAATATACTTTTGGCCCTCAAACCAAGATTTCAAAATGTTATTTGTCCATAAGTCATGCTTTTCTTAGTATAATTTATCAAACAACCATGTTTGACATTTAATTGAGAAAATTCAAAATGGCTTTATATGTTTTGGCTATTATTAGAGTATATTAAAATGCACTTTATAATGGAATCTTGAAAAGATACTGATCTGACATAAAATCAGTTTAAATCAGTTCTCATACATTGAAAAAGTTAGGAATAAGTTAAATATTCATAAGAAATGGTAAGAGAACTATTGCAGGTGAAAGAAGGAAGGAAGGAATGGAGGGTGGGAGAGAAAGAGAAGGAAGGAAGGAAGGAAGGTCGGTAGGGAGGGAGGGAGGGAGGGAGGAAGGGAGGAAGGAAGGAAGATAAAGGAAGAAAGAAGAGAAAAAAGGGAAAGAGAGGGAAGAAAGGAAGGAGGGAAGGAGAGAGGGGAGGGGAGAGGGATGAGAGAGGGAAGGAGGGAGGGAAAGGAAACAGACTAGGAATCACTGCACTGTAATGTGTAAGGGACATATGAGCCTAATGTTTATTGAGCACTTTCTCAGAAAGTGCCAGTCTCTGCAATATAAACCTTTACCTAAATCAGTGGTTCCATATTTACTTGGGATCAGAAGTAGGTAAATTTTTTCCCCAAAGGCCCAGATGGTAAATATTTTGGTTGGCAGGTCATATGGTGACCCAACTACTCAACTGTGCCATTGTGGTGTGAAAGCAGCCACAAACAATTCATAAACAAATGGGTGAGGCTGTGTTCCAATAACACTTTATTGATGGACACAGAATTTGAATTTCTTACATCCCAAAATATTCTCCTTTTGATTTTTTTCCCAATGATTTAATAATATAAGAACAAACTTATCTAGCAGGACATACAAACACAAGCATCAGGACAGGTTAGACCTCTAGACCACAATTGCCACCTCTTTTCTATGCTGTTATCTACTGTTGGAATTAAGCCATTTTTAAGATGCCCTGTCAGATGGAAAGAGGCTTTCCTTCCAGAAGTTTATTTGCATGAGATATTGAGAAGCCTTATCACAGGGGGAATTTCTTCCAAAGTAAAGAAAAAAGGACTGGACAGACAAGTTTGGTCTAAAGGTAGAGGGGGAACTGATTTCAACACAATACTTTTTGATATTTTTTCACATGGTTTTGCCTCATAGGTGAACCTCTATGAACTTGTGTCTGAAATTCTCAGGAAGGGTTTAAGTGTTTAAATGAGTTTTGTTTTTCCCCGCCTCTAAGAACTCTGTAAGACATCAGAGTGGAAGCAGCACTGTTCCACTGCCTAAGAGTTTACACAAAAAGGTGAAGGAGATCAGCGTTCTCCTCCAGTTGCCACCAAATCTGGCACTTTAGGGACTCTCAAACAGCTGTGGTATTGTTGTGGCCTGCAAAAACAGCAGCCCATAGTGCTTAGGATGCAGAACAGGAAACAAACAGAAGGGAAGACCCTGCTTACTGCCATAAATGATAGAAATGACTGCTGGCATACAAGCATGTGTGAGCACTCCTGAAAGAGCAGGCCTTCCCTGGAAGGTGAGTAAAGAGGTTGGCCCTGGAAATTGGCAGTTAGGGCACAAAAAGAGAAAAAGAAGTGGCAAACATGGCTATGATCAAAATAATCCCATTTTTAACCTGTTTGCCTAAAGAAACATGGGATTTCTCAGTTAATTTAATCTTCACAATAATCATGAGAAGCCAATCCTCTTTTTGGCCCTAAGCTAATTCTCAAAGAAAGTAGGCCTAATAACAATGGCAGCAGGTCTGGAGGGAATGCATTTTGCCCCCACCTTTTTTGTCCACATTCCAATTTGGTACAATTTTGCTGGGACTTTTATGTGTGGAACTGAACATATCTGTTCCAGAAATATGCTTTGGTTTTTCTGTTTATCTGCATGTTTGTTTTTGTTTGTTTTTACCATTTTTTTTTTACCTAGTTTAACAGAGAAGGTAACAATCTGAATAAATGTTTGAAGTCCCAATTACTATGGAAAAAAATTACTTTTAAGATTGATCTCAATCTTCATACAAAAAATTTAAAGCATGAGTTTCTAACTGAGCACTTACAACTCAGTACTTACTTCATCAACAACAACAAAAAGTATTTCTAAACACATTAATGATGGCATTTTACAATTCAATTTTGGGGATTCATTTCCTTTGGGTCGTCATCTCACATTACCTAGCAGTACAGAATGCAACACTGCCACCTTTGAAGCTGTCACTCATGGGTGGCTTTCATGAACACAGCAAGAAGAATAACTTCAGAGAATCTTTTTCTTAATTTATCGAAGCTGTGGAACTAATTCAGAAATGTGTCACTGTTTTCCAATGCTATGTGTGGATCTATTGTTTTCAGTTCTACAAACAGGTTTCAACAGAACCCCAGCCCCAGGCAAAGCTTTCTCATAGTGATGTGGTGAGAAGTTCTTTTTGTGCCTGAGTCACCATCAAAACCCTCATTACTTTCCAGTTTACGGCAATCTTCACTATTGTTGCAGTGATGACATCTTTGCCCATCTCACCTGATTCTTAGCTTTCTTATAACTGAACTCAAATTTTTAGATTCCAACAATGTAAAACAACAACAAAAAAAACCCAAAACCAAGGAAATTCTTGAAGGATAAAATAATGTGGGCTTGGGCTTCCCTGGTGGCACAATGGTTGAGAGTCTGCCTGCCGACGCAGGGGACACGGGTTCGTGCCCCGGTCCAGGAAGATCCCACATGCTGCGGAGCGGCTAGGCCTGTGAGCCATGGCCGCTGAGCCTGCACGTCTGGAGCCTGTGCTCTGCGACGGGAGAGGCCACAACAGTGAGAGGCCCGCGTACCGCAAAAAATAATAATAATAATAATGTGGACTTACAGAAAGTCTACTCTTTCTACGGAGACAATTCATGTTCATAGTTTCTAGTCCAGTGGCCCTGAAGATCAATCAGCGTTTTTTTTCCACCAAGGCCAACTGTGATACCCTCAAACTCTCTGAAATTGTGGTTAACACATACAATCATGGGATTACAAACCACTTCATCCATAACAAATTTTCAATCAAAAAACACCTAACTTATTAAGTTGCATCTCCAGCTGACTTTGTATTCCATTTTCTTCCTGCGTTCAGCTGGAAGCATTCACAAATAGCAAAGTATAATACTTCCCATGTTATGTGTTGCCAGGCAATCAGGGCAGAAATAATTAACACAGAAAGTGGACTGCCAGTATCCTGCTGAATGGCTCTGGAAAGAGTTCAAATATGACAAACATTCTTAGCTGTCCCTTCTGGGACACGTGCTCTGAAATAACAGTTTGAAAGGACAACTGCCAAATCCAGTTTCAAACAGTTTGACAGCACTACAGAATTTCATTCTAAAATCTGACTCAGTTTTTATTTAAAGGAGAATTCATCTAGGCACACGATGTCTGTCTTTCTGTGCCTATTCCTAAAAGAACCCTTCTTGCTCTCCTGCTGCCTCTGTTAAAGTCCAACTGCCTAATGAAGCTAATCCTGGGCACTAGATCTTTCTATAAATGTAGAATTCATACTGAATTCAAAGGGAAACCTGGGTCTGTGAAGAGCCTTGTGTCAGGCAAGCCAAGCGGATCACAGATTTCTTTTTAATGCCCAATCTCACTTTCTACCTAACTTTGCTCAAATATAAACCAAGTTCGAAAGCCAATCAATTCAATAAACACCTTCCCACAGAGACATGCTCAACCAGAAGTCCCTACCACATGAAGCAATGTGATAGATATCTAAATGCATTCTAAGAATCCTCGCTGAATGTACTGCAATTCAGGTCAATGAAGATTTGTTGCATACCTGTGAGGTACAAGGCCCCACGTTAAGTGCTGGAAACTCTGACAAGGACACAGCCAGCCTAAACGCTCACATAATTTTAATCTAATGGGAAAGACAGGGATGAATACAGTTTTTTCAGTGCAACATGGCAAAGGCTTAAATAGAAATCTAGATAGGATGTAGCAGGCAGAGAAATCAGGAACACCTGAACCAATTTACTTTTATAGATGCTAGTGCTGAAAGGGTCCATAGTGACCATCTGTACCACAAGTGAGTACAACTCACTTCTAAACCAGAATACCGTTGATAAATTATCACAAATGCTGTTTAAACACTTCAGCTTAGAAAACATGGGTTCAAGTTCTGGTTCCATTCATTCTTCATTCCATACTTATTGAAATCCTGTTATGGGTGCTAGGCCTGAATATCAAGGCCCCTGACTTCATGGATAGACTTTGGGGATAGAAGATATTTGGTGTGAAAGATAGATATCTGGTTAACAGTCAAGAGTGTGTTGGGGGTTACACGAGAGGAGGTACAGCTTTAGGGCGCCCCATTCTCGCTGTGCATTTGGGCATGCCTCCTTACTTCTTTTAGCTTCAACTCCTCATCCATAGAATGAAGAAGTTGGAGAGTTCCACCTCTAAGGTCCCTTCCAGCCCTAAAGATACTATAATTTCAAGAGAGAGAGAGAGAGAGCTAGCTGCTTTGTGAGGAAATCCGATCTATGTGAAAATCACTGAGCTTTTCTAACAACTTGGTGTAGTTTTAAGAATATGTACCTCTGGAGCCCAAAAGATATGATTTAAAATCATAACACCACTACTTACTGGCAGTATGACCTTGGGGTGATCTGTAATTTCTCTGAGCCTCAATATCCCTGTAAAGTGGGAATAATAACAGATTGAGGTTTGCCAAGATGATTTTTAAAAAAGATAAGACATGTAAAACAAGAAGCATAGTGTAGTGGTGGCACAGAGATACAAAATGCTGCTAGTTACTCTTTTCTGCATTTCTTTCCATCAGACCAAAATCAATCAACCTATCTATCTATCGTCTATCTATCTATCTATCTATCTTCTATCTCTTTCTCTCTCTCATTGAAATTTGACATTTCTTGAATTTATTGAACACTGGCATTTATCGAATGCCTATTTATTTGTCAGGCATTGTGCTAGGTGATGGAGAACAAAACAATTATTTCCTGCCCTCATAAAAGAAGTCCATTTTTTCTCTAGCTGTTTACCTTTCCTAAGGTAAAGCCCTTGTAGTCCTGACCTAATTCTCTAGGGTGCTCCACGTCTTGAATTCTCAGTAATATCCTCAGTGGCCCTTAGCCATTTGCAGAAGCTGTCCATTGATGACTTGGCAGTGCTCCCACAGCAGCTCTTCCGTAGAAGGGTCAAAAGCCTTAAACCAACTTGGAAAAAATATCAAACCAACCCCGCCTTATGTAATCACAAATAAAACTTGGCTAGATTTTGCAACCTTATAACTTAAAATTGAATCTAACTGAACAAAGTTCCCACTCTTGGAAAACTTCCATCATTTAAATGTATCTCCTTTTAATGAGTGATAACTAAAATAGCCTTGCCTCTCTGAGAAATTGGGGAAAAAAATCTGTCCAAGCACTTCTAATTTTTAAGTTCTTACAGGGCTCACATCTTCTTTCTCATGTCCACCTTTGAAGTTTCTTTGTCCAAAATTTCATTCCCTTAATTAGTTCCCAAACAGACAAAATTATCCAGATCATCTATTTTCAGTTATGGCATTTCTAATTTCCTGAAAGATTCCTACTGAAAATATCTTTCCTGATGGCTCTTTCAAGCTATTTCTAATTACTGAATGGATTTTTTTGACCTGAGATTTAACAGTTAGGAATCACTCTTTCTGAGACGGCTATGGTCATGGGTGTCTTTCCCTGTTTTAGAATCACAAGAGTCTTCCTGGCTATCTGGAATCGATTATCATTTCCTTCTAATGACTTGCTTTTCTGTTTTTTGTTTGTTTGTTTGTTTGTTTGTTTATTGGTGGATTTTTTTTTAAAAGAATACCTATGTTGGATATGTAGGCTGCCATTTGAGTCATTTTCTTCAGGCAATACCGTTTCCATGGCCTGTGGATTAATGGACAGAGTTGCTTCCTCATTCCCCTGTGGACCAGACAATCAGTGAGCTGCTCTGGTCAATGAGCCCTGATGAAGTGTGATCAGTAAATTCTCTTATCACCATAGTAACTGGTATATTCCTTAGACAGTGTCCTATCTTGGTACCTTGGGGAGAGAGCTTGATGACACATCACTATGATCTCCCTCTACATTATTAGCCTTGTTGTTTGAATCACGGTCTTTGGGGACTCTGTTTAAGCAATTACAAATCCATAAAACTGTACACATCCATAGTTCTGCATTTTATCTGCAATTATATCATAAGAAAGTTTATCAGATGTTTAACGGAAGTCAATGTAGGTGATGTCCAAATTCATTGTTTTAATAATATTTTACAAAAAGAAAGGAAGTGGTTTAGCTGAATTATTCTTTAAAACCCCAAGCTGGGTCTTAGCGTTTCTAAGGGCTCACAGAACACTAGTTTAATTTATATCAGAGTTTTCAGTTTCTGGTTTAATCTTGACATAAGACAGACTTTTCTTGATTTGATTTAAAGCTTTTCTTTCTCTGTTTTCCCTGAAATAATCAATATAGTTAGCCCATTTTCCATTTTGTGTAGAAGCTGATTTTCCATGTCACTTTACAAGTCAGTGGATATCTTTGTGTGATATAACCCAATTAAATTTCTACTGAAACAATCTTAGCTGTTAGAATTCTCCATTCCAAGCCTTTAGAATCTCACTGATTTGCAAAAGAATTTAGTAGGTTAGTTGTAGGTTATTTGCCAGTTTATATGAGGGAGGGCACTCATTGGCCTTTAATTGACTAACCTAATAAGGTTTAGGCCTCCAATTCATTGTTTCTCAAATAATCATTTAGCAGCCTCCCCAAACCATATCTGTTTCTAAGACAGTGACCTTATCCAAACTCTTTCTTAAAGGCATATCTCTGTTGGATGATAAACACCCCACAGGTCTCAGGAGTTCACATTTTGCATGCACAATAATGTAGGAAGTGCTATACCTAGCCAAGACTAGTGGCTTATCTACTATAAATCATAGATGGGCATTGGCAAGTTTTCAGCTTTCCACCTAACATTTTCACAATTTAAGGCAGACTCTCAGCATCACTTGAATGCACTTTTTGCAGTTTACTTTATCATTATGCAGTGCCATGTGATTTCATGTCACAGCCAAACAAAATAAATAATGGAACTTTTGCATTATTATTAGCCACAAGCATAACTCAAATGTTCTGGGACTTCACCTGCCTATGTATGGTGGATTCACAGGAGATTACATTAACATTGCCAAATAAGTTGGTTCATAATCCCAAATTTAGCCACCCTCACAATTATTTCTGTGGGTCTAGGGTAGTTCATGAGTGCTAATGGCATCAATCCCCTTGATGTTCCTTATCTATGGCAACTCTTGCCCTAAGAAATCTCCTTGCCAATGATGGAGTCTCTGGTATCCTCTGTGAGAAACTGTTTTTCTGCAATATTTTTAGCAAGTGCTTCCCAACGCTTCAAAAAAAATCCCTGCAGTACTCTACCGGTACCAAACAACACTGAGTTATCTTCATTCCTTGTTCCAATCGTGCAAAGGGATGCCTCACATTTAGCTGACAGTTGAGTGCTCAGCTCCAGATCTTGGGTCCAGAAGGGGGACAAAACCACCCAGTCTTGTACATCTCTCTAGACTCTGATGTCCCCAAAGCTTCTGCACAAAAACAACTCCTAAAACATTCTTATTGACCCCATGCATATCAACACATCTTAGTGAGTGGTACCAGCCCAGAAGATCATTTAGACACAATCTTATTTTATGTCCTGTCAGAACACTGTGCTTAAATGGAGCGTGCTCTTCAGCAAAATGGAGCATTGGAGAAGATGGCAAAAGGGAAATCAGCCTACCTGTTCTTCCCTTTTTTCTTCCCAGCTAGGACGAAGCAGCTTCCTTCCAAGAATATTTAAGGGATAGTGATGCTTTGTATCTGCTTTGAAGATAAGGGTCACAGCTGGAACCATTACATGGACATCTCTTATGACTGAATCACTGTTTAGTACAGGTCTGTTTCCCAACTCCTAATGAATCCTGGCTATAGAACTGCAGAAATTCTTCCAGCAGAAGAGAGGACTGCACTAATGTGTTATTTGCCCATGAGTGAATCACCTTCGATAGAGTCTAAATTCCATAATTTTGTATGATGGATGCTTGAGTGTTTTGTGAGTGGGCCCTGAAAATCAGGATCCAATTTGGAAACATTGGTAAGGACCCTGCAAATGACTATTGTGTTCCTAAGCACACATTTGTATACTTTAAAGCAATCTCAATTACAAAGGATGACATATGTAGGATAAAGTGATAACTGGCAAAATGACAAACACCAAGACTTAATTCATTCAGGATTACATTAGCTAACTGAAATAGTATGTTTTCTAGAATAAGGTTGTAGAGCTTTCTATGAAACATACCTTAGTGAAGCAGGGTAATTTTCTCACCATCAAAGCATCTGTGGCATTGATGCCCTTGTTTTCTGAACAGAGGATCAAAAATCATACACCTTGCAATGCTCTGAGACTAGTTTTCTTCAAGGCAGATTCCTTTGTTCCCTGATCACTATTGAAATCAAGGGTAGCCAAGTCAAATGACAACCAGACAGGTATCATAAATGAGTGGAAACAGAGGAAGATATTTTAGCGAACCTGAAGTGGAGTCCCACCCACTCCTACTCTCTCAGGATACACTTTTTTATAAAAGATGAAAAGACTATGTAAGCCCAAATAAATACACCTGCAGGCCACATTTCAGGGCTGATGCTAGCCTACTCAGTGCCTCCCTACATCACAATCAGAGGCCTTGGGCCACTCCCCGCCACACCTGTTTGCAACTTCTAAATTAAATTCATTCCTATTTCCTTCTTCTGAACCAGAGATACTCCCTAAAAGGCAGGTTATGTTCATTCATTCACACCTAAAAAGCAGGTTATGTTCATTCATTCACAACTGTGAAGCAGAAGTCATACTATATTCCTATTTTTGTAAGATTGTTTTAGGAAAATGGTAAAAAGAGTAATTAAATAAAGCTAATTATAACTAATCTATAACTCAGGGTCATTTATTCTTCTTAATCTAAAATATGAACTTCTTCATTATGTGTCTATGCAAAAATTCTAATCATTGATAAATTCAGACGTCTAGATTTACCTAGCCCAAAAAATGCAAAAATTACTACACATAAAGCAGTTTGCTAGTAAGTGTTGGTTTCAGCTGCTAAATTGAAATTTCAGCAGCTATTACTATCCTTTATGATAGTAATAACAAGTCAATGGTTGCCTTCCAAATATTTTTTTAAAAGCTGAAAGGGTGAGGACTGTGTTAATGTACTTCCTAATCTGCATATTTCACAGATTTTTAACTAGTTATTATAGCTATTGCATGTTTAAATAAATACAGAGGAGGGATGTACTCCAGGAATACAGTTATTTGACTTCACAAATAATGTAAGATTCAGATACTGTTTTTCTATTCAAAGTTAAGCCTCTTAGAAAATAGTTAAGAATAATGAAATGGTTCAGATGGCAGGATGAATTTTTAAGAAATAAGTGAATCTACCATAAATATTCATAATCATGTTAGCTTCACTTTTTAAACAATTTCCAAGATGTTAGCTTGCTACAGTGTAACTGCTGGTCAAATCAGAGGCATAAAGGTTAGGTTATGCTTCCTTCATTAATGATTTGGCTCAATGCACACAGCAGTATAATGTATTTTATGAGTGAGGGAAATGATATTGGTTTGAGAGGCCTCATGTAACAGTCATATCCTGTCCAAATATAATTTTGAAAACAATTCAGAGCCATTATGGCTCATACAGAAAGAAAGATAAAGACAGATAGCTGTATATGGGTTTTTAATAAGTAATTCACCCTGGGTCTTGAAACATCAGATTGCCAAGTAATTTTATTAATGTATAAGCATGTTGGTAAAATCATGTATTCTTTCCATTGGTTGGCTTTAGATGCTTCCAATGCAAATATTGTGTAAATGTATTGAATCTAAGATATGCAAATTAAGAAAGTAATTCATCTTTCAAGAATTTTACTTGATTATTTCACATGCCAAGGAGCATTTCTCTGGCAACAGTCTACTGACTATTTATATCTAACATTTTCCACTGGTGAAATTATGCATCTTTTGCTGAATATTGGATATTAATTGTTTTAACATATTGATCACCTCTCAGTCTTTGAGGTTAGTATCCTGTGAAACTTCTGGAGTCTTCCATAATGAAAATGTGTGGTAAGAGACTCTTGATATTACTGAACTGTTTTTTTTTGAAGGGAAGAGTGTATGTGTTCACAAATGACAACCTAAAGTAAAGACAAAAATAAAATGTCTTAGAACCAGAAGGTTTGACCATCAATCATATTGTTGGAGCAGATTTTAGAGACACTCTTTCCATCTGGCCTGCTCTCCTCTCCCCGTGCTCCCTAAAGACAGAATGGGTCTCTGGAATACGGGTTTTCTTCATCTTAACCCTAGTGTTACAGTTTGGAACCTTAACATGGGCATATTAACCCTCATATTTAGCCTATACATATACTCAACATCTACTCTGATAATCACCTTCAAACACAGAAAAACTATATAGATTAATTCTCTACATTATTTATGCACATGTTTATCTTCCTCATGAAATGCAAGCACCTTTGAGGACTTTTCTGTGTCATATTTGTCTTTGATACTTTGCTTCTTCCCTGCCTCCACTCAACCCGGTCTTTCCTATATAACTAGTAATCATAATAAAGTGATTTTTTTGAGTACTTCTTATGTGGCCAGGTATTGTTCTAAGGATTTATATTATTTCACTCAATACTTACAACCAACTTTTGATATAGGTTATTATTATTATTATTATCCCCTTCATTCTACAGGTGAAGATACTGACACACTTAAGTTATAGCCCTATGGTTAGTAAACGATACAGCCAAGATTTGAAAGTTTGATTCCAGCACCTTCATGCTTAGCCAGTAAATCTGACAGCATTGACTACATTCTAAATATTGTTTAAGTAAATAACAATAATAATGGCTAAAACTTTTTTGCACTTTGTATATGCCTGGGACTGTCCTAAGACATCTTTCAAAGAATTTATAAAGGTAATATTACATAATAGTTAAGATCTCTGCTCAGGTGTGGGATGGTCTTGGTTCAAATTCCAGCTCCACTTCTCACCAAAACTGTGACCTTGGTTAGTGCTACTGCTATCCCATTTTGCAGACGAGGAAAATGAGAAATCAGAATTAAGTAACCATGGTCTAATCAAGATGAAAGGCTGGTATCACTTTACAACATCTTCTAACTATGATTATTCAACCTAGAGCTGAACCTGTCTCCTGATGAGAAACTCCCAAGTGCTGTAAGTGGCATATACCATCTTTAGGTAGCAGGAAATTTTGGAAGGTTCCTACTTTATTGAGCAGAAATCTTTTACCTATTGCTTCTTCCCATTAATTCTATTTCTATTCTATTAGGTAATGACCGAGTTTTATGTGTTGGGAATGAAAATCCTAGAACCGCCAGTCTAGCTTCTTCACTAGATGCCACACCTTTGTCAAAAATATAGCAAAATTAACACATTTTCTACTTCATGATTCTTTAAGTATTTGGATGCTTGTCTTTACCAGGGTAGACATCCCTCTTTCTTCAGCCATACATATTTTGAAGTCTGACTCCCCCAATGCATTCTATAATTATTTTTTACTTACTAACCCTTGAATGACTTCTCATTGTGTTTTTCTGGCCCTGAAACTCTCCAACCTGAGTACTGCCTGTCTCCGGCTACTGGCCACTATGTTTAGCCACTATGTATTACCTGATTCCCTCATTTGATCTGTTCCTGATTGGGTTCTAAACTAAAACATGATTTTTACATCAGGAAAAAAGTAGGGACTCTCTAATATTACTTGCGTAGTATCATAGAACATCAACTTTGGTGACAGATAATTAAAAGTTTTACGGTTTAACCATTTAGTTCATATATATATACATATGGTATGCATATGAATATATACATACACATATAGATATAGTTTTAAAATATGGCTGCAGGATGCAAAACTGGACTTCTAATTCAACAATATTTTTCATATATGCCTGTCAACTTCAAGAATCTTTAGGTAGTTGTATTAACCACTGGCTGCCTCAGTTAATTGAAATTTTTTTCCTGTACTTGAAAACACCCTCTTTTCCTCTCCTTTTTCCTGGTATCATCCATCCTGTCTCTTTACCAATCACTGCATCATTTCTATCTCTTCTTCAGCTGGTTTCTCTTTAATTAATCTTCAGATTTCATTCCCTATAGTTTTCCCCATGATTAATTTTCAACTTACTCTACACACTGGTCATTACTCAGTCATGTTATTTAAAATCCATCACTATAAATTCACTCTTTTGATTCTTATTTTCAAGAGTACTTTACTAAAATGAAAGTTTTTCAGGGAGAGGAAACTGTAAAAAATTTTGTACCAGCTGTGAATGAGGCCATAAGATATGTTAACAGCTTAAAAGAAGGTAAAGACAAATATGGCTTGATTCACACCTCTGCCTATGGTTCTACTATCATCACAAAACAAATAAAAAACAACCAAAACCATCTAAATGGTAATATCCTTCTACCTGTACATGCAATGAGTCCTGCTAAAATTACAACAGAATGGATTTAACATAAGATCTGTGTACCTTGACTCCTTACAAAGGAACATAGTTATTAAAGTTCTAGGAGGATTCCATGAATCCCAAGAATGGGACCAGAATTAAGTATTAGTGTCTCAGTAAAAGTGAGATTTACTTGCGACTGGGAAGCATAAGCAGGAGGAGCAACACTCTGAGAAAAAAAAAAATCAGTAAAATTTAGTTTTCCATTTATGAAACAAAGGAGCACATAATTTGTATATTTTACATGTGCACATTTAAGACTTGGTTTAGAATTTCCAAGCATTCACTGTACAACAGTGAGCTAGATATATGATAGACATGCTAAAATCTAAAGAAACCCCAAAGCTGAGGCTGTAACCACATATGTAGCTTCCATGCACTAGGTGCTAATACTTTTTTGGGTTTTGTTTTGGTTTGGTTTCTTGTTTTCACAGTGCTCTTGATAGTGGATTTTATGGTCCAAGAGAGGAAAAATATTCACCCCAACACGTTATTGGTACAGTAAAAAGCTCTCCTGAAAATAAATTTTCAAATTTCATCATAGCCCACAGAGAATTCCCTGCTTTGAAAGCTTGGTAGGGAGGGATAGGAAAAAAAAAGATTATAAAAGATAAAAATATTGATTGCCTACATTGTGCCATGCAGTATAGATGCATATCCATATTACAAAAAGCAAACACTGCCAAAGTGGTCCAATCTTTCTTTCGTTAAAGTGCAGCTCCAAAGCCACCTCCTCCGGAAAGCCTCACTAACTCTCCCAAGCAGAGATAGTTCAGATTTTTCCTAGCATCCCATGGATCTCTGTCTATATCTTCACCACCAAGAGTACTTCCCACCACATGCTGAGATTTACCATAACTCGATGCATTTTAATAAACAGCTACTCACTTTTGAGCTGTTAGTCCTTCCACATTTTATATATTAGTACTACAACAAAAAAACCTACTTATTTTACTCAATAATTGAAAGTCTGTGGAGAAATTTCTAAGGAAATACTGACATGAAATATCAAAGCAAGACTGTGCTGATTTTTTCCCCTTAATTAACCTCTTTGGGAAATCTCAGTCATTTTTACTTGTGCAACTTTACAGATGCCCTAAATTGTGCTCCAAATTGTTGTACCTCTTTTGTCAGACACAGAGATTCCAAAGGAGATTGATTTCACAGGAATGGAGGACAAAGGAACATATGGAGTTTCAGTGCTACATGAACTGAACGAGATGATGAACAGTGTTAGAAAGAAGATTATGGTACTAAGTGCCGTAAGTCAGACAGAGAAAGACAAACAGCATATGATATCGCTTATATGCAGAATCTAAAAAAGTTATATAAATTAACTTATTTACAAAACATAAACACAGACTTAGAGAACAAACTTATGGTTACCAGGGGGAAGGGGTGGGGTGAGGGGGAAGAGATAGATTGGGAGTTTGGGATTGACATGTACCCACTGCTATATTTAAAATAGATAACCAACAAGGACCAACTGTATAGCACAGGGAACTTGGCTCAATATTCTGTAATAATATAAATGGGAAAAAAATTTGAAAAATAATGCATACTTGCATCGGTATAACTGAATCACTTTGCTGTACACCTGTAACTAACACATCATTGTTAATCAACTATACTCCAATATAAAATAAAACTTTAAAAAAAATGAAATAAGAAAAGCACAAACATCTTATTTACCTCTCTCCTGGAGGTATTTAGTTCCCTATGCAAATGTGAATAACAGATATGTATGATCTTAAAAGAAGTGGCAAAACTGCAATACCCACAGTCAACTCTCCTACTTCTATGTGCTCAGGGTGATCATAAAATACCAGATCCACTACCTACATGTGCCCAGAGTAAAGTTGATCCTGTAGAACCTGGTCGACCATGGCTGACTCTCCAACTATGAATTTACAATGCTCTTTAGATGTTACTGGCTTAATTTTTTCATAAAATCTAACTTTCCACTACAGAATGTTTCTCCCATTCTTTAATTTTCTGGATCTGTCCTTATGTTTCAAGTACACTTATATTACATAACAACAGACTTACAAAGCAAAAATTGACTTAGCTTCTTAACCAACATTATATTTTCTAAGAAAAAATAGTTTCTTTCAAGTTATATAAGGAATTCTAGAATTTTTTTAAGATTATAACTGCCTGCAATCACTCATATTAATATAACAGTAATGCTGTAAGCACAAGCATAAAGACAAAAAGTGCAGTAAAGATTCTACCATGGCAGCTCCAAAAATCATTGGGAATTACTCATTCTACAGATAAAGTGAAACTCTTATAACTGTTTAGAGAGAAGGTCTAGCAATGAATCTATGTACTTGGGAAGGGATGAGCCTGAATTTGGTACATTATGAAACACCATAGAAATGTTCTTCATTATTCAGCTAATGTTTCCTTCTTGTATAATTCCTTGCTTATTTTCCCCTAAACCAGTTAACTCCTTCCCCATATTACAGAACAATCACTGTTCCTTTCTGTCTCTGTCTCCTTCTCTCTCTTACACTCACACACACACATATTTTCTCTCATACACACGTACAGGAACACACACACACGCACAGGTTTATTGAGAGTTTGACTTTTTGTCCTATGAACAAATTAAGTGCTGCTCTCTTACATGGTTCACCACACAGGAGAGCAAAAATCAGTTATTACTTATACCTTTAGATATATAACACTCATGAGAACTCCAGCATAGTACAAAGAATGGTGTCACAGTTGGACTATTGAATGGTATTCATGGTAACTCACCTGCCTAGACTACAGAGTATGAAACCTTGGAATTTGAAGGTACCATTAGTATCATCAAACCCAAACTTCTCAATTACAGATAGGAAAGCTGAAGTCCATAAAGGTCATAGAATACGACTAAGGTGATAATATTTCATTATAGATTGTAGAGACATTCGAATTCTGCCAGATTCCTTTAGCATAGGATTGATGGCATGCCCTTGAGTCATCTCTTATGGATGGCTCAGTCCAAGAAAGACTATCTTTTTGGATATTCAGCATTATTAGAGTTATTCTTTGGATTGGGTTAACATATCTTCCAAATTGTGGTTCCTGGAGCAAGAAACCCCAAAATCACTATAATGACATCACCATAAGTAATGGACACTAAGTTCTGCTCAGCTAAATTTGGATTTGTATTTGTGGAAATTTTCAATAAGAATAATCAGTTGGGATATTATCAGCATATCTCAAAGAGGTTGTGTATGAAACAAATCACTGGGAGTACACAGTCATAAAGCTTGTACAGCCTTTACAGTTACCAGAATAGGCATTGGAACTTCCTTTATATTTCAAAAATTTTGTCGTAATTATGATATTAGAGGAGTATGTAACCTTTTCCACCTTCCCACTTCGGGTAAGAGAAAGGATATGCAAATGTTTCAAGAATAGAATAATATTTTAAAGAAAATTTTAAAAAACACATCGACTGGAAAACATAAATTCCAGCCCTGTTTATTTGGGATAAATTTTTAAATTAAAATATATCTTACCAGGGCTTCCCTGGTGGTGCAGTGGTTGAGAGTCCGCCTGCCGATGCAGGGGACATGGGTTTGTGCCCCGGTCCGGGAAGATCCCACATGCCGCAGAGCGGCTGGGCCCGTGAGCCATGGCCACTGGGCCTGCGCGTCCAGAGCCTGTGCTCCACAACGGGAGAGGCCACAGCAGTGAGAGGCCCGCATACTGCAAAAAAAAAAAAAATATATATATATATATATATATATCTTACCAATATAAAAAAATAAAAATAATATAGAGCCTAAGAGAAGCTGGACAGGTATCACCAGGTCTCACGTTCAAGGGAAGAAAACATTGCCTTAAAGCAGACAGATGGTTCAGAACCCTGGACAGTTGCCCAGTTGCTGCTGCTGCTGCTGCTGTGGCTGCGCCTTTCTTCTCTGACCCCACCCCATCCCTCACCCCAACCAATGTGGTTCTCTTGGCTGAACAAATACTTATTAGGATTGCTATAAGTGGCACCTAAGTGGTCCCAAGAGAGACAGGACCAACTGTCAAGTGTGTGTTAACTTTAAAGACATTCAGAAAAGTAAGATTTTTAATCACCTGGACATTTGTATACTATCTTATTTCTACCTCCATAATATTTTATATGATAGCCTAAAGAAAGAGATATTGGCTGTATTTTCAGAAGTGCATAACAGCAGCAACAAAAAAAAATTTTTTTTTTGGAAATGGAGACTTCCACTCTCCACAGAAAAACAGAATTCTTAATTGAAACAATCAAATAGTTTACCTTTAAATTTACTCTGCAAGATCTTTGCAAAGAAGCATTTCAGAAAAGCACTGAACACTTAATTGCAAGGTGAAAACTATTCAAATATATTTGTTTAATTGCATATTATAGCCTATATTTAGAAAAACCTATACCATCTTTTTGGGAACACATGAGAAACCACTTAAGTTTGTCAGTTGGTTTTGGTGGTAATGGTGCAGATAACATTCATGACAGACTTTGCACCTTGAAAGAAATAAAAGATTTCAATAATCTCAGGCAACATCCATAAATCTTGTGCAAAATCCAGCAACTAAACACAGGTTAGGAGCTATGTTTTTTTTTTTCTATTTTAAAAAGAATGCCTTATATATTTACCTAGCAAATACAGGATATGAATAACCTTCTGAACATACAGCTTCAATCACAGTAGAATTGTTATTTCAGTTAATATGTTCCTTATCTCTGCATATCTGAATGTGTCAGGAAAAAATAAAGTCACCGAACGTAAGCTTTGTAAACAGAAAAATTACTGTCTTATAATTCTATGCTATATGAGTATTGTTACAATAAAGGCTTCTTTTGGTTAACTAACTAAATATACTATTTTAGCCTAATAATACTGGGTGTGCATTTATTCCTGCTAAAAGTTTTTAAATAGAATTTTAAAAAATATTCTCTTCATTTAAAAATAAAAGATCAATACAATTTCTTTGCATTTCATTAACTTTTTGGAGATCTGGTAGCCCATTTACTGAATTTAAAAAAAGAAGGCAAAGAGGTTAAAGGTTTTCTGCAAGCTTTGGAGTATAGCATTAAATGAAGGAGCCTATCCTAATTCCTCTGCCCAAATCTAATTCTAGCCTCTTCAGCATTACCCAATCTACCCTAAATTGATACAAGTCAGAACTGGGGTAAATCTGGGGAGCCCACTCCAGACTGACAATGTCTCCAAGAGCACTCCCCAGTTCTATATCAGTCTGAGCATTCCCAAAGACCTTTAAAAGTTATGCCAGTTTTCAGGAGCAGCTTGGGTTATAACTCCATTTCTCTACAAGAAAACCTTGAACTAATGGTTGCTCTCCAGCCAAAGGGGACATTATTTTAGAAACATAGTGATATTTTCTAATATATCTGGTAGTTTGGTCTCAACCTGAAGTTTCAGGGAGTTTAGTCAGGAATGGCTTGATTTAAGTAAATGTGAACCTTTTCACTCAGTTGTGTCACATGACACAGAGATAAACTGCAGAGGCTTCCTTTTCACTTTTGTGTTTTGTATGTGAGAACTGTTGAACTATACTATGACCTATGAATTTCTTTCAAGCCAGAGATGAGTGATGCGTTAGGGCAGGAGAAAAAGTTCATGTTTCCTAAACAGGACACATCTTCCTTTTCTGCTCTACTGGGATAATAAGAGTGATAGCTTATGTCTGATTCTCTGTGCATTGTATAAAGATTCCTGATTTTTCTACTGGATGATAGTAGCCATCCAGTGTGCTGGCAGGACAGACCTGAAACCATTTTTCAGACAAGAAAATTGATCACAAAAAAAGCTCAATGCATTGGCCAAGGTTCAACAATAGGTAAATCAGAGTCAGAACTTGAACTCAATGTAAGAAAGATTTGTATTATATACATTCACACTCACATTGCAATCTGTGAGCTATTCTGAAACTCATGAGATTATGGTGAACTATACAGTCTCGTAACTTTAATTATATGCATATTTTTAAAGGTATAAATACTGAGTAAATATTCATAGTGGGCACTAGTGTAACAATAAAAAAAATATAATGTAATTTAGTTCTGGGACCTCCTAGACCTGCTAGCATGAGAATCACACAGCAGTAAACCTAAGATTTAGTTTGAAATAGTTGGCATATGATGTTAGTGAGAACAAATATGTAGGTTTCATTTCTCAGTTGGGCCAGTTGATGTAATTCAAGGAAAAGACATATTCCAGAGCTGCTCGGCAATCCCAGTCAGTCAATTTAAAGATATGTGACCACAAAGGAATTTAGGTTAGAGAATACTGTTAGCTCAATGGAGAAGAGGATAAAAGTCAGTCATTCTGCAGATCAACTTCTAAGTGTCAATATTCTCTTTTGTTTTTTCTAAAAGTTTACCCATTACTTTGGCCTGTAGGTATTGGAATAATATTATTACGTGAATTTAAGCACTTAAAGATTTCTACTTCTTGAATTCCAAGTTCCATGATTAATAATGACATCACCAAATTCACACTAGATCTTTTTCTCAATGAACCAGTGTCAGAATACCAGAGATAAAATGAATCTTGGTTTATAGCTTGCTTCTAATATCACATTTTGAATATTTCTTGAAAATTCATAGTTAAGTCTGACAACATTACAGATAAAAATCTCTGTAATCATGCAAAATTAATGCTGGAAAATTTGGAAAGAAGAAACTGTCACTAATTCTTGACCTAATGTTAATCTTAGTTTCTCAGATGAATTGTGATAATTCATTTATTTCTTCACACCCTTCAGTTATCTAACTCAGTTTTTGCTCTGAGCCATGCTTATTTACATAGCTCTTGAAAACTATTCTGTAATGGTCTTGAAAGAGGCCACATTTTTGTACTTGATATATCAACCAAAAAAGGTCAGGAAAATACAATTCTGGACATTGGGATTATAGGCCTTCAATAACTTTTCAGGTTTATGACTAATTTCTGGTCCTTCTGTAGGGAACATCTTTTTTTTTTTGTTAACATCTTTACTGGAGTAAAATTGCTTTACAGTGTTGTGTTACTTTCTGCTGTATAACAAAGTGAATCAGCTATATGTATAAATATATCCCCATATCTCCTCCCTCTTGAATCTCCCTCCCACCCTCCCTATCCCACCTCTCTAGGTGGTCACAAAGCAAGGCTGCTCTCCTATGCCATGCAGCTGCTTCCCACTATCTATCTATTTTACATTTCGCAGTGTATATATGTCAAAGCTACTCTCTCACTTCGTTCCAGCTTATACTTCCGCTTCCCCGTATCCTCAAGTCCATTCTCTATGTCTGCGTCTTTATTCCTGTCCTGCCCAGAGGTTCGAAAGAACCTTTTTTTTTTTTTTAGATTCCATATATATGTGTTAGCATACAGTATTTGCTTTCCTCTTTCTGACTTACTTCACTCTGTATGACAGTCTCTAGGTCCAACCATCTCACTACAAATAACTCAATTTCATTTCTTTTTATGGCTGAGTAATATTCCATTGTATATGTGTGCCACATTTTCTTTATCCATTCATCTGTCGATGGACACTTAGGTTGCTCCCATGTCCTGGCTATTGTAAATAGAGCTGCAATGAACTTTGTGGTACATCACTCTTTTTGAATTATGGTTTTCTCAGGGTATATGCCCAGTAGTGGGACTGCTGGCTCATATGGTAGTTCTATTTTTAGTTTTTTAAGAAACCTCCAGACTGTTCTCCATAGTGGCTGTATCAATTTACATTCTCACCAACAGTGTAAGAGGGTTCCCTTTTCTCCACCCCCTCTCCAGCATGTATTGCTTGTAGATTTTTTGATGATGGCCATCCTGACCAGTGTGAGGTGATACCTCATTGTGGTTTTGATTTGCATTTCTCTAATGATTAGTGAAGTTGAGCATCCTTTCATGTGTTTGTTGGCAATCTGTATATCTTCTTTGGAGAAATATTTATTTAGATCTTCTGCCCATTTTTGGATTGAGTTGTTTGTTTTTTTGATATTGAGCTGTATGAGCTGCTTGTATATTTTGAAGATTAATCCTGTGTCAGTTGCTTCGTTTGCAAATATTTTCTCCCCTTCTGAGGGTTGTCTTTTCATCTTGTTCATGGTTTCCTTTGCTGTGCAAAAGCTTTGAAGTTTCATTAGGTCCCATTTGTTTATTTTTGTTTTCATTTCCCTTACTCTAGGAGGTGGGTCAAAAAGGATCTTGCTGTGATTTATGTCAAAGAGTGTTCTCCCTATGTTTTCATATAAGAGTTTTATCGTGTCTGGCCTTACATTTAGGTCTTCAAACCATTTTGAGTTTATTTTTGTGTATGGTGTTAGGGAGTGTTCTAATTTCATTCTTTTACATGTAGCTGCCCAGTTTCCCAAGCACCAATTATTGAAGAGGCTGTCTTTTCTCCATTGTATACTCTTGCCTACTTTATCAAAGATAAGGTGATCACAGGTGCATGGGTTTATCTCTGGGCTTTCTATCCTGTTCCATTGATCTATATTTCTGTTTTTGTGCCAGTACCACACTGTCTTGATTACTGTAGCTTTGTAGTATAGTCTGAAGCCAGGCAGCCTGATTCCTCCAGCTCCGTTTTTCTTTCTCAACATTGCTTTGGCTATTCGGGGTCTTTTGTGTTTCCATACAAACTGAAATTTCTTGTTCAAGTTCTTTGAAAAATGCCATTGGTAGTTTGATAGGGATTGCACTGAATCTGTAGATTGCTTTGGGTAGTATAGTCACTTTCACAATGTTGATTCTTCCAATCCAAAAACATGGTATATCTCCCCATCTGTTTCTATCATCTTTAATTTCTTTGATCAGTGTCTTATAGTTTTCTGCATACAGGTTTATTGTCTCCTTAGGTAAGTTTATTCCTAGGTAATTTATTCTTTTTGTTGCAATGGTAAATGGGAGTGTGTCCTTAATTTCCCTTTCAGATTTTTCATCATTAGTGTATAGGAATACAACAAATTTCTGTGCATAAATTTTGTATCCTGCTACTTTACCAAATTCATTGATTAGCTCTAGTAGTTTTCTGGTAGCATCTTTAGGATTCTCTATTATAGTGTCATGTCATCTGCAAATAGTAACAGCTTTACTTCTTTTCCAATTGGGATTCCTTTTATTTCTCTTTCTTCTCTGACTGCTGTGGCTAAAACTTCCAAATGTATGTTGAATAACAGTGGTGACAGTGGGCATCCTTGTCTTGTTCCTGATTTTAGAGGAAATGGTTTCAGTTTTTCACCATTGAGGATGATGTTGGCTGTGGGTTTGTCACATATGGCCTTTATTGTGTTGAAGTAAGATCGCTCTATGCCTACTTTCTGGAGAAAGTATCATAAATGGGTGTTGAATTTTGTTGAAAGCTTTTTCTGCATCTATTGAGACTATCATATGGTTTTTATCCTTTAGTTTGTTAATATGGTGTATCATATTGATTGATTTGAATATATTGAAGAATCCTTGCATTCCTGGGATAAACCACTTGATCATGGTGTATGATCCTTCCAATGTGCTGTTGGATTCTGTTTGCTAGTATTTTGTTGAGGATTTTTGCACCTATGTTCATCAGTGATATTGGTCTGTAGTTTTCATTTTTTGTGACATCTTTCTCTGGTTTTGGTATCAGGGTGATGGTAGCCTCATAGAATGCATTTGGGATGTTCCTCCCTCTCCTATATTTTGGAAGAGTTGGAGAAGAATAGGTGTTAGCTCTTCTCTAAATATTTGATAGAATTCACCTGTGAAGCCATCTGGTCCTGGGCTTTTGTTTGTTGGAAGATTTTTAATCACAGTTTCAATTTCAGTGCTTGTGATTGGTCTGTTTATATTTTCTATTTCTTCCTGGTTCAGTCTCAGAAGGTTGTGCTTTTCTAAGAATTTGTCCATTTCTTCTAGGTTTTCCATTTTATTTCCATATAGTTGCTTGTAGTAATCTCTCATGATCCTTTGTATTTCTGCAGTGTCAGTTGTTACTTCTCCTTTTTCATTTCTAATTCTATTGATTTGAGTCTTCTCCCTTTTTTCCTTGATGAGTCTGGCTAATGGTTTATCAATTTTGTTTATCTTCTCAAAGAACCAGCTTTTAGTTTTATTGATCTTTGCTATTGTTTCCTTCATTTCTTTTTCATTTATTTCTGATCTGATCTTTATGATTTTGTTCCTTCTCCTAACTTTGTTTTTTTTGTTGTTGTTGTTTTTCTTTCTCTAATTGCTTTAGGCATAAGGTTAGGTCGTTTATTTGAGATGTTTCTTGTTTCTTGAGGTAGGATTGTATTGCTATAAACTTCCCTCTTAGAATTGCTCTTGCTGCATTCCATAGGTTCGGGGCTGTCGTGTTTTCATTGTCATTTGTTTCTAGGTATTTTTTGATTTCCTCTGATTTCTTCAGTCATTTCTTGGTCATTTAGTAGCATATTGTTTAGCCTCCAGGTACATGTATTATTTACAGTTTTTTTTCCTGTAATTGATATCTAGTCACATAGCTCTGTGGTTGGAAAAGATACTTCATACGATTTCAATTTTCTTAAATTTACCAAGGCTTGATTTGTGACCCAATATATGATCTATCCTGGAGAATGTTCCATGAGTACTTGAGAAGAATGTGTATTCTGTTGTTTTTGGATGGAATGTCCTATAAATATCAATGAAGTCCATCTTGTTTAATGTGTCATTTAAAGCTTGTGTTTCCTTATTTATTTTCATTTTGTATGATCTGTCAACTGGTGAAAGTAGGGTGTTAAAGTCCCCTATTATTGTGTTACTGTCAATTTTCCCTTTTATGGCTGTTAGTATTTGCCTTATGTATTGAGGTACTCCTATGTTGGGTGCATAAATATTTACAATTATTATATCTTCTTCTTGGATTGATCCCTTGATCAGTATGTAATGTCCTTCCTTTTCTCTTGTAATAGTCTTTAATTTAAAGTCTATTTTTTCTGATATAAGACTTGCTACTACAGCTTTCTTTTGATTTCCATTTGCATGGAATAGCTTTTTCCATCCCGTTACTTTCAGTCTGTATGTGTCCCTATGTCTGAAGTGGGTCTCTTGTAGACAGCATATATACGGGTCTTGTTTTTGTGTCCATTCAGCCAGTCTGTGTCTTTTGGTGGGAGCATTTAATCCATTTACATTTAAGGTAATTATCAATATGTATGTTCCTATTACCATTTTCTTAACTGTTTTGGGTTTGTTTTTGTAGGTGTTGTCCTTCTCTTGTGTTTCCACTTAGAGAAGTTCCTTTAGCATTTGTTGTAAAGCTCATTTGGTGGTACTGAATTCTCTTAACTTTTGCTTCTCTCTACAAGTTTTAATTTCTCTATCGAATCTGAATGAGATCCTTGCTGGGTAGAGTAATCTTGGTTGTAGGTTTTCCCCTTTCATCACTTTAAATATGTCCTGCCACTCCATTCTGGCTTGCAGAGTTTTTGCTGAAAGTTCACCTGTTAACCTTATGGGGATTCCTTTGCATGTTATTTGTTGCTTTTCCTTTGCTGCTTTTAATATTTTTTCTTTGTATTTAATTTTTGATAGTTTGATTAATATGTGTCTTGGTGTGTTTCTCCTTGGATTTATCCTGTATAGGACTCTTTGCACTTCCTGGACTTGATTATTTTCTTTCCCATGTCAGGGAAGTTTTCAACCTTCAAATATTTTCTCAGACTCTTTCTTTTTGTCTTCTTCTTCTGCGACCCCTATAATTTGAATGTTGGTGCATTTATGTTGTCCCAGAGGTCTCTGAGGCTCTCCTCAATTATTTTCATTCTTTATTGTTTATTCTGCTCTGTGGCAGTTATTTCTACTATTTTATCTTCCAGGTCACTTATCTGTTCTTCTGTCTCAGTTATTCTGCTATTGATTCCTTCTAGAGAATTTTTAATTTCATTTATTGTGTTGTTCATCGTTTGTTTGCTCTTTAGTTCTTCTAGGTCCTTGTTAAACATTTCTTGTATTCTCTGTATTCTATTTCCAAGATTTTCGATCATCTTTACTATCAGTACTCTGAATTCTTTTTCCAGTAACCTACGTATTTCCTCTTCATTTGTTTGTTGTGGTGAGTTTTTACCTTGCTCCTTCATCTGCTGCGTATTTCTCTGTCTTCCCATTTTGCTTAACTTACTGTGTTTGGGGTCTCCTTTTTGTAGGCTGCTGGTTTGTAGTTCCCGTTGTTTTTGGTGTCTGCCCCCAGTGGGTAAGGTTGGTTCAGTGGGTTGTGTAGGCTTCCTGGTGGAGGAGACTGATGCCTGTGTTCTGGTGGATAAGGCTGGATCTTGTCTTTCTGGTGGGCAGGACTGCATCCGGTGCTGTGTTTTGGGGTGTCTGTGAACTTAGTAAGATTTTAGGCAGCCTCTCTGCTAATAGGTGGGGTTGTGTTCCTGTCTTGCTAGTTGTTTGGCATGGGGCATCCAGAACTGGAGCTTGGTGACTGTTGGGTGGAGCTGGGTCTTAGCATCTTAGATCTCCCAGAGATCTCTGGGAGAGCTCTCGCCAATTGATATTACATGGGACCAGGAGGTCTCTGGTGGTCCAATGTCCTGAACTTGGCTTTACCACCTCAGAGACTCAGGCCTGACACAAGGCTGAAGCACCAAGACCCTGACAGTCACATGGCTCAGAAGAAAAGGGAGAATAAAAGGAAGAAAATAAAATAATGAAAAAAATAAATAATTAAAATTAAAAAGTAAAAACAAATATTAAAAATTAAAAAAAGAGAGCAACCAAACCAATTAACAAATCCACCAATGATAACAAGCACTAAAAACTATACTAAGATAAACATAAAATTCAGAAACAAGTCAGTTGCAGACAGGAAACTCCAAGTCTACAATTGCTTCCAAAATCCACCACGTGAATTTTGAGTTGATTCGTTGTCTATTCAGGTATTCCACAGATGCAGAGTACCTCAAGTTGATCGTGGAGATTTAATCCACTGCTCCTGAGGATGCTGGGAGAGATTTCCCTTTCTCTTCTTTTTCGCACAGCTCCTGGGGTTCAGCTTTGGGTTTGGCCCCACCTCTGTGTGTAGGCTGCCCTTAGGCTTCTGTTCCCTCCCAGAAAAGATGGGGTTAAAGCAGTGGCTGATTACGGGGCTGTGGTTCATTCATGCTGGTGAGAGGGAGTGGTACCATAGTTATAATTAGAATTCAGGGTGAGCCTGTGGTGGCAGAGGCCAGTGTGATGTTGCAACAGCCTGAGGTGTGCCGTGTATTCTCACAGGGAAGTTGTCCCCAGATCACAGGACCCTGGCAGTGGTGGGCTGCACAAGCTCCAGGGGGGTGATAGGAGGTGTGGATAGTGACCTGTGCTTACATGCAGGATTCGTGGCTGCAGCAGGTGTTAGCATTTCACGCCCGTCTCTGGTGTCCAAGCTGATAGCTGTGACTCACGCCCGTCTCTGGGGCTGGTTTAGGCAGTGCTCTGCCTTCTGTGGGCAGACAAGGAAGGAATCTCGTCTCCTCGTGCACCCCAAAACAACGGTCTCTTTCCTCTTAGGCAGGTCCAGAGTTTTTCCCGGACTCCCTCCCAGCTAGCAGTGGCGCACTAACCCCCTTCAGCCTGTGTTCACACAGCCAACCCCAGTCCTCTCCCTCAGAGAGGCTTGAGCCCAAGCCTCAGCTCCCAGCCCCCACCTGCACCGGCGGGTGAGCAGACAAGCCTCGCAGGCTGGTGAGTGCTGGTCGACAGGGAACCTCTGTGTGGGAATCTCTCTGCTTTGCCCTCTGAAGCCCTGTTGCTGCGCTCTCTGCCGTGGCGCCAAAGCTCCCCCCCACGACCACCCCCCGTCCCCACCAGTGAAGGGGCTTCCTAGTGTGTGGAAACCTTTCCTCCTTCACAGCCCCCTCCCAGAAGTGCTGGCCCTGTCCCTATTCTTTTGTCTCTATTTTTTCTTTTTCTTTTGCCCTACCCAGGTACATGGGGATTTTCTTGCCTTTTGGGAAGTCTGAGGTCTTCTGCCAGCGTTCAGTAGGTGTTCTGTAGGAGTTGTTTCACATGTAGATGTATTTTGGATGTATTTGTGGGGAGAAAGGTGATCTCCATGTCTTACTCCTCTGTCATCTTGAAGGTCCACAGCAGGAACCTCTTCTTAAATCTAGTAATTCTCATACTGTTACTTATGTAATTTTTCCTACTGCTGGATATCAAGGAATCTCAAATCTTTTCATCACCTACCTTGTATGAACATATAGGCTTCCTGCTATCTAGAATTAGAAACCAATTTCTAAGACTCTGAGCATCTTCTGAATATGTCACTATGCTTTGTGGTAATCTGCTCAGCTTAACTGTACCTGCAGGAGAAACATCCTTTGTAACTGATATCCTTGATATCACAATCAAATGTCTAAATCCTTTATGCTTTGGGGATGATTGAGCTATCCAGAGAAAACTCCAGATGCTGTCTTTCCAAGATTTACCCTGGACTAATCAACTCATAGTATCAAGTGGAACCAAAGAAAAGAGAAGCAAAGATTTTTTAAAATGCCTTCTACATTGTTCAGTATTCTCAAAGAAATCTGTGCAGCCCTTTATTATCTAAACTTGGCTAATATTAATTTATGGCTTTATCATTTAGCTCCATTTTTGAACTACAGAATTCACAAAAAAATGTTTTCTGAGTAAAGAACACTTGCCTTCCCAAAACAAAAAACAGAAATGTTGCTTTTGGTTAGTAAATAAATTTGCTTATTCATGTGAGCCATATCATCTTTTGAAGCATCACAGCAACATTCCCCAGTTTCTGTTTTAGAATAATGTTTGTTTTTTTCCCCTTTAAAATGTCATACCATGGCTTTATGACACAACAGAGTGCTTGGCTGGTGTGTTAATACCACAGTTTGAATGCAGTAAGCCATGAATTCAAAGGAGAGAAACTACAAAGGACCAGAAAGTGTATTACTGGTTGAATAAAAGCACATCCTGAAGTGGTAACTCAAGTTTTATTTTGTCACTTTATTAATGATACTCATTATATAATAGGGTATTATATTACATAAAAGGAATCATATGCCCCCAACTGTACATGGATAATACTGTAATTTTGTCAAGGTATTCCAGCAATGCCATAAACTACCTGAGCAAAGCGTGAATAGCTTGTTTATTAGCACCAGAACCCTGAATGGAATAGTAGCTCTCATTTTATATACGTTGGGGATACATTATACACCACAATGTGTATTTATGTCAGCCAGGTATACTAAATGAACATAATTAAAGTGAAATTGTGTGTTGAAATAATCAATCATAACCTTATAAAGAGAATTACCACACATCCCTTTGGAGCTCCAAATCCCTTCCCATTTCTGTCCATCAAAGAATCAGGAATGCCAGAAAGAAAAAGGAAAAAAATATATTCTGCCCAAATGAGAGGAAAAGAGGAATTCGTTCCCCAAGTTAGCAACCTAAATGGCTGCTGGAGCTTACAATTTTCTCTGCTTCTTGGAGAGAACACCCAGCAGTGTGTTGGGTCTCTGCGTGCTCACTATGATGCCCAGGCAAGGGGCTTGGCTTCCCTTCTGGGGACCACGGACACTTTAAAACTTTCTCCATGGCAATCTGAGATGGTTTTACTGTATTGAAAAATAAATCACAGGACACTTTAGCAAGGATTGAGAAATAACAGCAAAGCCTTCTTTTAGTTTGGTCACAGTCTATGTTAATGCATGGAAAGTCACAGAAATAAAAGTTAACATTTACTAAATACATACAATGTCCCACACTAGGCTGAGTGCTCTCTATGCCTCACCAGATTTACTCCTACAACTCTGTGAGTAGGCACTATTATTAACACCATTTGCCAGAAGAAGAATCTACAGCTTGCAGTGATCAATGAGTGCTCTATATGCCTCACCAGATTGAATCCTACAATGCTGTGAGTAGGCACTATTACTAATGTCATTTGCCAGAAGAACCACCTATAGCTTATAGTGATTACTTAGCCTGACCAGAATTATAATGCCTGTAAGGATAAGAGTCTGGTTTTCTAAGTCAGGCTGGCTCCAAAACCACTGCACACAATCATGTCCACACAAATACTCCATGCAAATAACATTTCCTCCACTTTTCCAGAGTGAGGACTTATACCAGGAGAAGGTTGTGATGTACTTTCATACCCTTACTTCTAAGCTTCCCCCGCTCATACTTGAATGGAAGGAAAATTCATATTATCATGAAATTATATTTTACCCTGTTCCACATTCCCAGAATTCTTGGTTCTTTGGAGAAGCTATCCCCTAGACTCACAAAACTGAAAACAAACAATCCCTCATGGCATCTTTCTATGATCTTTGAGGGGAAAGAATGGATACTCTGACTTGGAAAATGGGGAAGAAGATTTGGAGTATAGAAGCAAAATCCGAGTGGTGAAATCCAAAATCTGTGCTGAAATTTCTGAATTTTTCAGGGAACTTAACTAAGAAGAGATACACAGTGCTTTATCCAAACAAGAATGGGCTTTTAAGATATATATACCTTAATTTAAACCAACTTCAACAAACACTAGTTATGTGGCCTTAGGAATAGTATTTAATTGTTCCAAATCTCAGTTTTTTAATATGTAAACATTATCTACTTCACAATATTTTTATTAATATCATACAGTATAATTGGTAAAAAGTAACTTGTATGTGTCTGGCATGTTAAAGTTCCAAATCATTTAATTGTACAAATGGAAAGATGATAATCATAAGTATGTCTTTTATAATTGCTTTTTGTTCCACAAAAATCAGAGTTATTTATGCTGTATTACGAAGTGGAGAATTTAGTGAGGCTTCCAAGAGTAAGGATGCAGCCCTGTATTCAATGACAGGGCCTAACCTTAGTGCTAAGTTTGGTTTTGGTGCTCATCTCCTATGGGACAGAGAGCAAATTCTGATACTCCCTTGGTTTTGACCTTGAGGCACCTAGCTGTCAAGTAATAATAGTCTTGGCACTGGATTTTCTGCTGGCCATCACATGGAAGGAGATGACAAGCTTGGAAGGAAGGAAGGAAAAAAAGTCACAGAAAAAGAAAGATACCAGCAAACCTGGAGAGCAAGCTATATTTTACTAAACCGGGTTACCTATAACTGGTGCTGTCAAGTAGAAATGTAAAGTGAGTCAAAAATCTGAGTCACATAGGTCATTTTTAAATTCTTAGTAGCCATATTTCTAAACAAGGAAATTTAATTTCAATAATACATTTTATTTAGTCCAGTAAATCCAAAATAGTATCATTTCTACATGTAAAATATAAAAATTATTAATGAGATATTTTACATTCTTTTTTTACACCATGTCTTTGGAATTCAGTGTGTCTTACACTTACATCTCATCTTAATTCAGACTTGTCACATTTCAAATGCTCAATAGCCACATGTAGTAGCACAGAAATAGATAATACGTGCTCACTCACCTTTCTGCCAGTAACCTCTAGTAAGATCTCATTGTGGTAGGAGCCTCATCTCAGATAGGGTCATAAGATGAGAGCACCCTCACCAACCCCCACTCACTGGTTTTAGAGTAATATTACCAAGGAAGCTGTGTCCCCTGAGGCCAGTGAGAGGATGCTGATACTCAGTCAGGGAGAAACTCCTAAGGGAAGGTAAATGCCAAAGTAAAATGTTAGATACAGGGAGATTCTCCCTCTAGAACTCTCCTGTGTGTGAGGGAGAGGGGAGTCTGAGTTCTTTTTTGGCTAAGCACGGTACGTTTCTACAGAGTGCCATTTCATTTTGTATAATAAGAACAAATAATCTTTACATATGGCTATTTACATGCTAAGCACTGTTAATACATATACTGTATACATCAGCTTGCTTAAAATATTATTTTGTGAACATTTTGCTGATGATGAAACCAAGCTACAGTGAGTTCCAGGAACTTGCTCAAAATCCTATAACTAATGAGAGGTAGACATTGAAATTGAACCCAGTCTGTCTGGTTCCTAAACATGGCTTTATTGCCCCAGTGCCTTAGTCATGTGCTTTACTCCCTAATTAATGGCAGTGAGAGCAAAGATATCAACAGTACATGTGGTTTTAGAATAAAAATGAGATCTCCTGATCCTCATCAGCCTGGGGTTCTAGCCTATATATTAACTTAAATGAAATCCTAGACCCTTCACTGCATCAGCACTTTTATAAGCAACTCATTTAGTTTAAACAAAATAGGCTTCCTAAATTTCTCTGCATATATTCAAGAACACAGCTGTTACATTTGGAAGACACTTGGCAGCTAATGGACAATTTCATACAAAAAAAAAAAAAAGATTGGCTGAGGTGAAACTCCTTTTGTTCCTTTTCCACTTCAGTCTTTTTTATTGCCTCTTATTCTTTTCCTATACTCATGTTGTATGATTTTAAACTTTTGGTAGAACAGTTCCAAAGGCATAGAGACTAGAAATATCTTTAGTCAAAATTTTAGGGTTCATCAAAACTGGACTGGAGAATAAGTGGGGAGCAAATGAGAGAAAGACCCATCCCCAGCTTGTTCAATGAGGCCCTGAGAAATTCATATGCATATCAGCATATGATTTTCATTTTGGTCTCCTCCTTACCCCAAACATTCACCAATGCCAACGTTTGGTGGGGGAAGGAGTTACACAGAAAACAGCCTCTTTTCATCCGTCTACCTAACATTCTAGATCCTTAGTGCCAATCAGTACTACTTTTCCTCTCCAAATCTATTCATGGGGCTCAGTTAAGTGGAAAAGGAGTAGACTTAAGATCAATCAGTCACAGCTGATTTGAATCACTGTCACTTACTAATACTGTGACTTTAGGAACTTCACAAAAACATTCTGTGGTTCAGTATGTATTGGCTAATATGGATAATAACACCTATTTCTCAAGAGGTATTGCAAAAATCAGATGTGTATAAAATGCCTAGCTAGCACAGTGCCTTAGCTACCCTTTAAGTGCCTTAGCTACTCTTTCCATTATTAATACTTTAAGGAGGCTGAGAGGAAGCATTCCTCTCCAACAGATTCTTCTGGTCCAGGACTGATATTCTGAATAAATAGAATCTAGGTATGATAAGCACCAAGAAATCAGAACAGATGCCAACCTTGGGACAGCCCTCCTGGATCACACCCACTGAACAGTAACGCTGACTTTAGAGATGCAGTCGTATGGCCTTTCAACTTAAGGTAGAAGACAAAGCAGGAAAGAAAATACAAAAAACACGTGCCAGAGTCAATGAAGAAAGTTGAGCAAGTCAGCGTCTATTCCTAGTATTCTTCCACTCCTTTCTAAACAGATGTGAAGTCCCCTTTTGTGAGGACCTAAAATAAGTACACTAAAGATACAGAAAACATTGTCCTATCATCCATTTCCATCCCAACAGGGTGTGCTAACTGCCTGACACATACCACAGCCAAGCCATCATCTCTCCTCTCCAGGTCTTTGGGCCCATAAATTATGTCCAGTTCTATCCCAGAACTGCTAAGTCACAGCTGCCATAGGCCTACAGACCACACAGTCCTCTGATAAGTCAGAGTAGAAATGGCAAAGCAAGGAGCTATGGGTCATCACCCCTGCTTGAGCAAAAGCAGGAACAGTGTCCTGCTCTCTGCTGCTTCAATGAGTCACAAGAGTAGAGTGGCCATTTAGAGAATTGGGCCCTTTTCCAAGTTGAGGGGGTGTGGGGGGGTTGGGCCTCCCGCCTCACTTCTGTAGGCAGAGGCACATGGGCCCAGTTGCTGACCAGAGGAAGAATTAAGCTCTAAGTCTTTTTCACAATAAATTTTATCCAACTTTCAATTACCCACCTTACTGGATGGACACATCAGGACATACAATACAAGGTGTCTGCACCAGAGCATGGAGGTCTACTGATGAAATATTGAGAACTAAAAGGACATAATATTGGGTTCATGTAAAAATGCCAGAGTGAGGTATTATACAGTGTACTTGATTTTTCCCCCTCTACTTTGCCGTGTGCTCTAAATATGTCAAGTATAAAAACCCTTAATATGAACCAGAGTAAAGAGATTAAATTTTAAAAACCTTTTGTTCACTCAGCAAATACTGATTAAGGACCATCTATAGATGAAGAATGGAAATAAAACATGGGTATCTTCTTTAACTTCAGTATCTATTGGTGGAGGTGGATGCCTCTGTAAACGATCACAGTGAGAAATGGTATATGTTATCATGAAGGCAACTGAAAGTAACTCTAGAGTAGGTTACTTAAGGAGTGTAAACTCTGGCAAATACCACAGATTAAGGAATGGGTAATGGAAGAAAAGCCATCAACAAAACAACAACAAAATATATTGAAAAAAGAAACTCCTCAAGAGTCCTCTTCCATCTTCAGTAAATCACTTTCCCTTCTACTTCATTGAGAAGATGGAAACCATCAAGGCTGATGTCCATCCACTTTTCATCCCCATACAAACAAACTTACTGTTAGGTTCATACACCTTTTTCTGCCCTCCTTCCACCTCAGTGGATGAGGTGATCCTCCCACCTTCACGACTACTATTCTGACTTCTGCTTCAAGCCCCTTCTGTCTCCTCAGAAACACACTTTAACCAGTTATCCCTTCTCTCTTCTCTGCTCCAACCTCTTTCCCAGCATTTTCCCACAGTTTATAAACATGCTCAAGAACCTCAACTAATAAAAGCTCTCCCTTGGGGTCATATTCCTTTCTTCATCTGTTTTCACCCAAGATACTCAAAAGTTTAGCCTACCCTGCTGACTCACCTCCTCACTGGAAGTTACCTTCTGTTTTCACCACTTTACTGAAAATGCTCTTACCAAGCTTGCCAACGACTGCCTAACTGCCAAATGCAATGGGCATTTTACAATCACTGTCTTATTAAATCTCTGCTGCATTGCCACTGTTCAGCCTCCTGTTGGTGGAATTCTCTTCTCCACTCTCTTAGCGTCCATCACTTTAAAACTGTTGTTGTGGCTCTCCTCATGCCCCTCTGATGGCGCCTTCTCAGTTTTCCTTCCTGGGCTCTTTTCTTCCATCTGCCATTTAAATGTCGATGTTCCCCCAGGGTTTTGGCTGTGCTTCTAGCTGCCTGGTCTCTCCCTACTCCTGCCCATTTTCTAAATTCCAGATTTCCAGTTGCATCTGTGAGTTACACACCACCTTTCAACAACTGCTTTTATTTTCTAACTAAATTAGCCAGAATCAGTTTCTGTTGCTAGGAACTGAGCATGGAGGAAATATGGCTTAATAGCAGAGTCTGGTGAAAAAGAACAGGGAATGCAGTTGTGTATGAGCACAATATGAGTAAACTGGAGCCACAACACAAACAAGCAAATGATAAAACAAATAAATAAGCACGTCAGGAGGCACAGTGTTCAGATTAAGTAACATGATATTTCCACCTTACTCTGTAGCAGCTGGAGTATTGTATCCAGCTTGGGGCATCACACTTGAAAAAAATATATACACTTAAAATATTTACTGGATTCTACATGAAGAATCATATTATGCAATGGAAACAGAAAGATGAATAAGATCACCGACCTTTGGAAATACACTTTAGTGGAAAAAATAACTGTAAGTGCTATAACATAAGTGTAAAACAAGTGCTGGTAGCACAAAACAGGTGTAGCCAAAGCTGCCTTGAGGAACAAGAATGGTAAACATTTGAGCTGGGTATTGGGTGATGAGCAAGATGTCACCAAGAGAAGAATGAAAAGGTGATTATTCCAGGCAAAGTGAGTAGTAGTCAGAGGAAACTGAGATGAGAGATGGGTCTGGAGGGTAAGGTAAGGGAGACAAGGATACCCCAAATGAGAAGACAGATGAAGGGTGGTGTCTGTTCAAGAAAGGCCAGTCTATAACTTGGTCCCTAAGCCTTCACAATCTGGATATCAAAAGGCCTTGAAACTGTATCTTACGGGGGTCAAATGAAGGAAATAGGCTTATTTTATCCTGAAAAGAAGTAGAGGGGACACAGAATGCCTCCACACAATTGAAAAGCTGCCTTTTGAAAGTACAAGTATGCAAACTTTCTGCCTATATGCTTACACAATTCAAGGAAGAAATGGCTAATGATCAGATCAACTCCACAACAGAATGGACTGTCTTGTAAGGCAACTGAGTTCTGTCACTTTTGGTATTCAAGCTGATCAGGAAAATTATAAATCGAATTAATTAGGTAGGAATTTAGGTTATATGAACTTTGAAGTTACTACTAATTATGAGGTTTCTACTATTTTCTGTATCAGTTTTGCTGCCGAATTATTTGTGTTCTTGGGCAGAAAGTTTTCCAATGAAAAACCACTGTGCATGTGGCTATTTCTCTTAAGGTGCAGGGTCAATAACAGTAGTCGATGAAACCTACCACTCCTCTCTCCTTTAAGGAAACATTTTTTAGTCCTCAGAACAGAACAGAGACTTCCACTCAGAGTTTTAAATCAAATCTTACTACAGTAACTTTTTTTTTTTTTGCAGTATGTGGGCCTCTCACTGCTGTGGCCTCTCCCGTTGCGGTGCACAGGCTCCGGACGCGCAGGCTCAGCGGCCATGGCTCACAGGCCCAGCCGCTCCGCGGCATGTGGGATCTTCCCGGACCGGGGCACGAACCCGTGTCTCCTGTATCGGCAGGCGGACTCTCAACCACTGTGCCACCAGGGAAGCCCTTACTACAGTAAATTTTATCTTCATTCCATTTTAATAATCAACTACTTTCAATTTTGATACTTTCCATCATTAATCCAACTTTGAAAGAATAAGATTAATGTATGACCATAATTGGTTCTTCCATCTCAAAGTTCCTTTACCCCCTTCTTCAATTTTTGCCCTGTATATTGTAACTTGCTTCCTTTCTTACCTAACCTATTCCTCATTTTCAGAACTGGGATTTTTACTCATCCCCATCTTCAATTTTTGGGTGAAATTACCCTTCAACCAAACCCATCTGATAAATTCCCAAACCTAAATTAACCCCGTATTTTACTTTCTATAGTCCTGTATCCTGTCAAAAAAGAGTTTTCTTTTCATAACACTATTAATCGATGCCACAGCATTTTCTGTGGTTGTCAGTCTTAGCTGAGTCCTCATGATGGTAATTATTTAATTTTCTTTGGCCAACCAATATTTCCCTCAGTGGAATTCTAAACTTTCCATCTCTTCAAGACCCAACTCAACGTCTTGGCAGAAGATCTTGCCCTGTACCCCACAGGCAAAGGTGAGGGCAGTTAGTCCTCATTTTCTTTCCTCAATGTTCAAAATTATTTACATATATCTTCATCCCTACCTTTCTGCACTTTCACCAAGGATTTTAGTTTAGATTATGTTCTTAATTCCCTCTCATGTCATTATTTATCTTAAAACACTAATTAACACCTTCTTACTATATCTTATCTTTCCTCTGAACTGAGAAATTTTTTTGTTTTTGGAAAAAAATGCTTTTTTTCCATTTTATATAGATCACTCAATAGGTTATAGGTTATGTGCAGAACACATCTGAGGATATAAGGTGACCGTTAAGAGGCCTTTATACTAGTTCAGGGAAGAGATTATAAAAATATGAGCTAGAAAATGGTCATAGTGAAGGGGAAGTTGAAAAGGTTCAATAAATAATTAAGAGATAAACTCAACATTGTAGTTAATATAACACATTATAAAAAGAATATTCTGTCACTGCCACCAGCACTAAATGACCTACGGAAACCACTGATGCTCTGTGTTACAGATAGCACCACCTCCTGCAGGATGAATTCTTCACTATCTTTCTTTCCTGAGTCACTAACTTCACATTCAAAGTCCTGGACTAGCACATCTGACTGGCCAAGACAAGCTGCTTGGGAACACTGGCCCAGGAAAGCAAGTATTTGGCATTTTGAATTTATGGTTGGAGGAAAACTACCTCAACATTGGAAGACAGATTAAATCCTGGAGAGAAAATACAAATGTGACTTGTGCCATGGATTTTTTTAACATATAGGCAAAATTTTCTATCAATTCCTATTTAGTAAACTTGTCGGTTTTTACCCCCAATTTTAACTTTTTTATCTTTATGCACCTTGAATGTGTCCCAACATTTTAGTTATCCCCCCAAGCTTTAAACCACCCACACATTAAATAAAATTGCTTATCCTAACACAAGCCTCTGGCAAAATTTTACAGGGCAAAGAGGAGAACAAAGCTCTGTTAAATAAGGATAAAGACCCTCTGGTTTGAAGTTGATCTTATAATCAACTCCCACCAAGAGCTCTTCAGTGGGTTGTAAAGATAACTAACTATTATCCAGCCATCTATTTTCTCTTATTCTTAACCAAGTATCTAGAACTCCTCTGACATGGATAGTATCCAACAACTAAAATCCAGGTGCGCCATCTTGACAATATTCTCTTGATTTACCAAGATGGTAAAACTGCCCAAAATTGGGGGGCAGGGGTAATTTTAGCATGGTACTTTTTCTTTTTTGGTAACCAAGAATGGAAAATGAGAATGAAAAGATGGGAAAATGTTTCCTGGAGGAAATGGAAAACAGGAATAATTCTATAGTACCTTAAAGAAGGCTGAACCCTGAAAGAAATTGGGCAATCCACCAACAGATAAGCAAGAGACTATATAATCTGATAATCTACCACTTTATCCATTGGCATAAAGTGCCATGAAAGAAGATGTGTCATATATAAAGTGTAACCAGACGCCCTGGAACAAAATGTTCATCAAAAATGATTTGCCCCAAACTTACTGCTTTGAAAACCAACAGGTGTCAACTAATTCATAACTTCAGAAGGGAACCCAGAACTGCTGGCAAACAGCCCTATACCTTTAGACTCACAATTTGTCCCAACCGGGGTCCCCTGCAGCTTCAGAACTGGCACACCAGGCGATGGCTCTGTAGCAAAAGCCTTTTTCAAACTGCATATTTTTTTCAGCAGTTAAATCTGAGCTGTAACATTTGGCAGGTTTCCTTGCTAACATTTGGCAATAATTGTTTATCAAATGCTAACAAGGAATGCTGCCAAATGTAACAGCTCTGACTGAACCATCTAAAATATAATATTGAGGCAAAACTCTACAGACATGTGCTCAATCCTTTCTGACCAATCCTAGAAATAGGATCGTGTGACCTTGGGCATCAGATCTTGCTGCACCACAGCAGGGATGCACAAAGGACCAGATTCTCTTTCCTCTGCACAGTGTATTATTTCTCTTGATTTCTAAGGGGGCTCATGAGAGAGAGAGATGCCTGAAAAACACAGAGATGGAAATTTACAATAGGCTGGAGACCACATACATTATAACTTCATCAATTTGGATGCAAATTTGTGGAAGATCAGGCAACAAAACCAAGGCTAAATTACCTTTGATGGGCAAATCATTTTTCAATCATACTCATCCCCCTGACTGGTCCTCATTATCCCTTGGAAGACCTCATGCTTGTGCACATTTGGGCCTTTTCTTCTAGCTCTCTGTGCAGTGTAGGTCTAACCTCCCTTGTCTTTGCTAATCCAAATCTTTAAAGGTCTAGCTTAAATTCCACCTCCTCTAGGAAGCCTTCCCTACTCCACCTTCACATTATTCTTTTCCTGCATTCTGTTTACTTCTGTTTTAAACCTTTATTGACCAAAGCCTTATTTGGCATGGATATTAGTCCTCATTGCTAGCATGTTCTGTAAGTAATTCAAGTATCTTAAATCTTACTTAACTTCCCCAGTCAGCCAGCCTACCAACCCTTTGCAGGCAGGATCTGACTGCTTCATTCTTACATTCGTAACATGGAGCTGTATAAAATTCTGTACTTATGACTTTGTAGCTAGTCTTAGAGTACAAGTTATAGAACAAATGCTTTTCAAGTGGTTTGGAAGTACTCATTTACATCCTGATATCTGATATGCTAACTCTAAAGTATGCTTAGCTATTCATCATAATAGATCTTTTAAGAAACTTCCTCAGGTAATTTTAGCTTATGTTAGCTAAATTTAGATAGCTAGGTATATTTCAAAGGAATCAAATTGCTTTCCTTCAGAAGAATTCTATGATTCAAACTTTTAAACATTCAGTTATCTTTTATTGCTGTTTTGTTAGGCCCTTGGAATACAAAAATAGGAAAGATACTGCCCTGTTTTTTGCTGCCCTACTCTCATACCCTCAAAAAAGTATGCTTAACAATGTCAAAATATTATTTTACTAATAAAAAACAAAATTAGTTGAGGGATAGAAATAAAATAACTCAACTTTTTTTCACATTTATGGAAAAAAATTTTATTTAATATCTCCTCTAAAGACTCTTGAGACTATTTCCCATTTCATACAAATACACAATCACATCAAACATACACATAAGACACACATAGTACCACAGACCAAAAAATATAGAAATTAGCCCATGGGGTAGGTAATTAGAACAAGGAAATTCAAGGTTCTCATCTCAACTATAGATATATGACAAAAATATTTCCAAATGCAAGATTTTGGTATTGCAGGAAAAGCATCTAGACTCTAAGCACTCTTTACTTTGCCACTTAGTAGCTAAGAGTCATTAGATAATTTAAGTTCTCAGATATCTGGATGCCTCATACATAAAATGAGGATAATAGCACCTTCTCTAATTTATGTCAAAGACCTCTGCCAGATATTCTGTCAAATTCTACATATAAGACCAACAAATATCTTGCTTAGGAAAATAAATAAGACGACAAGAGTTACAAGCAATTTAAGAGTCAACTAAGGACACACAATAATAATTTTTAATCCAAGGTACTTCACTTAAATGCGTATTTCTGTTCCAGTCTTAATTTGTGCCCAAGGATAAGAGCAGTTTCCCCTCATCTACATATAAGGAGACACAGATAGAGTTTTCCTCATAATATTCCAAAACATTGTTGGACATGAGTCATCCAGAGCTGCCAGCCACATGGATACCTGCCCTATGCCTTCTTCAACCTTAACTCTCATGGCAACCAGGCAAAAAAGTGAACCTTCACACAAAGGTTTTCAGCCCCAAAGCACCTAATTTAGGCAAGTCTGTTTGGATCAGGGCCAACAGAGACCGATTCATAATCTTGTCAAGGCTTGGACCTACACACCCTGTGAGGTCCTTAGTGCCTCTCTAAGTTTTGCTTCCCTTCTGACCCCAACAAAGTCCAGCTGCCATTCAGGATACAGGAAGCCATGTCACCCTTCTGGTTGAGGAGAGTGGAGTTTGTATTAGGCAGAGGACACTAGGGAAATTGCCTTCTTTGCTATAAAAATGGCCATCACAGCTTACACAGTGCTTCTGCTCAGAAGAGCACCTCCTCATTATTTTTTCAATAGCTGTCTTACTGAAGCATATTGTACTATTTATGTTAGCCTCCTGTAAAACATCTAAGAAAATTCAGAATAACAATGAAAAATGATTGTGTTCACAAAAATCAAGTAAATCCAATAATATTTTTGACAGAATTGATTACAATAATGTCAAACGCCCCTCTTCACTCTCTTTGAAAGTTATTTCAAACATAAAGATAATGAAATATGTTGCCTGTCACTTGTAAATTGTGTGTTGAAAGTCTAAAGAGATAATTTAAAGATTTCCAGGTAGAACGACACACTTGCTTTATTTTATTTGTCAAGGAAATATATTAGTTAGGAACTTTCTGCTCTGGAAGTTGGAACCTCCCCAAAAGAAGATCAGACATGTGAATTGCAATATGCATGTCTTCATGGGTCACAATTCCTGAATTGTAGAAGCTTCTTTTTACACGTGATAGGAGTGGACAGGGAGGGTAAGAGATATTTAGGTAACATTTCCATAAAATTTAGATTGTTGCTGCTGTTGTTATGGTGGCACAGTTGTTAGCACAGTGGTTACGAGCATTAATGATCAGTCTTAAAAAACCTGGGATCAGGGCTTCCCTGGTGGCGCAGTGGTTGAGAGTCCGCCTGCCGATGCAGGGGACACGGGTTCGTGCCCCGGTCCGGGAAGATCCTACATGCCGCGGAGTGGCTGGGCCCATGAGCCATGGCCGCTTAGCCTGCACGTCCAGAGCCTGTGCTCCGCAACGGGAGAGGCCACAACAGTGAGAGGCCCACGTACCGCAAAAAAAACCCAACCAAACAAACAAACAAAAAAAACCTGGGATCAGAGTTCTAACTCGATCACTCACTAGCTGCGAGATCTGAGAAAGTCACCTAACCTTCTGGAGCTTCTATTTTCTCCTCTGTTAAAAGAAACAACAATAATTATCTCATTGGTGTGTAAAGTGGATAAAATGTATGTAATAAATGTAAATTACTTTCACGGTATGTAGCACCTAGTAATCAATCAATAATGATAGCTATTATTATTATTATTATTATTATTATTATTATTATTATTGAATGCACTGGTAGCTACTATTGTTACTAGGTATAGTCCTCTAAACATATTCTTCTAAATCTCTTTTCTGCTTATCCCCGCTATTACTTTAATCTTATAATTACATAATACTTCTCACAGTCTATAGCCCTTCCACTTTGATTCCTTACTAAACTGTGAAGAAGAGTTTTGATCATCACTGGCCCCTAAGAATCCAGCATGTATCTGCCACATAGCAAAGGCTCAATACACAGTAGTTAAATAAATGAACGCACCATCATGCTTTTTACACAGACAAGGAAACTGAGGCTCTGAATAATAAATTGCTTAAAACCAAAGTCATTTCAATGCGTAAGTGGAGGAGCTAAGATTTGAACATTGGTCATAATCAGAACTCCCACTCATTTCCCTGCACTTAGCAGCCTGTTGAGCCTAGAGCCGTATGTGGTAGAGCTCTAGAAACCTAACTCACAGTTTTTCCTAACAATTTTTCAAAGCACACTTTCTCTCTACAATATCCTTAATGGAATATCAAAGGGGGAAACTAGTAAATCTCAGTTAGAGAGTCCTTTTGTACACCAACCACTGACATTCAAGCAGTTAGGCAATTATTACTGCTGGAAATCCAAAGGCCCAACCTGCACGTTACCAGTGCCTCCATCTCCAGTGAATTTACCACCAAGGACAATAAAAAGGAAAGTAGTAAAATGGTAAAGTAAGTGTCTGATGGTTAAATGTCACAATAACAGATTTCTAGAGCTTAATTTTTCTTGGGGGTGAAAGGGAATGTTCCTTGGGAAACAGTAGGGAACAGTTGGTAGGAAAGTCAATTTATGCTTGTATATTTTACTGTCATCAATAAAAGACATTGCCTTGATCTGATTGACAAGGTATTTTATTGCATACCTCTTTTAGATACATCAAATTAAATCTTCATTTTAATAGCTTTATCTCTGGATAATAATAACGATAACACATATTTTATAGTGCTAAGACATGCTTCTCACTGCCAGTATGTGGATCATCTTATTTGATATTCACAACATCCCCACACAGGCAGAGAGAGGTATTATTTCCCCCATTTGCCAGATGAGGTCATTGAAACATAAGACTGAGAGACTTCCTGCAAATCACACAGACTGTGACTGAGCCAGGATGGGGGCCCGTTTCCTGACTTGCAGTCCAGTGCTCCTTCTCAGCCCTTCCAAGTCAAGTTTATACAAATAGGATTAGTAGTTCTGTTTAAATTTTGACTTGGTTCTAAGCCATTTCTAATATGTCAAATGTTTGGTGTTCTTCAAAGAGCAAGGACATGAGGCAGAATGCTGATTTTGCACTAGCTCTTTTTTTCTACAGTAAATTCCACAGTTAATATCAGCAGACAGGCCACTTACTATCCTCCTCATGTTTATTTGGTAGTTACAATATTTCTCACTCTTAATAAAATTTTATAGATTTTTAAATGAAAAACGCAACCCTGAGAATACTTTGGGGTCGGTCTCCAAATCTGATTAGCATCCCCAAATGAACATTTCAACTTATTTCACAGCCCAGCATTAATTGTATTTACCTTTTTCAGAGCTGGAGTGTCAAATTACTCAGGTTGTTGATGTGTGGGGTCTGCTGTGCAATCACAATAGACCCGTGGAGGACTGATTGGTATGACCTGCTATTTATTAGGCAACTACAGCATTTTGACATTGACCAGACCATATAAAATAATTCCAAAGAAAACAGGTTTTTTTCTGGTTCTTTGCTACTTAAATATAGGATGGGGCTTCTTAGAGAAATATCTAGTTTGTCAAAATATCTACAATTCATAATCGAAAAGACAACACGATATGCTTGTGAATTTTAAAGTACCACAAAGCAATGCCTGTGGAATATGGTAAATAGCTCACCTTTCTGACACAGCAGAGTTCTATTTGGACCTCTTTGTTCCATTCAAAATAGGACAGCACGTGTTAACACAACACTTCCCTGTGTTATCAATACTTTGGCTAGGCACTACATTGGGGAAACAAGATTAGAGTAAAAAGTCTGGGCCTTAAAGAAAATATAGTGTCTCTAAGGAGAAAACATTGAAACACAGAGTGCACTCAGATGTGCTCAAGGGAGGATCCATTTGATGAAATATCTAGAATGTTGCATTGTCCCTGGTCCCCCTGTCCTCTGCCCCAACAAAAGTGTTGAGTATTTCACAGTACCTTTTGTTAGTCTTAACCTTTCTTGCAACCTTTAAGTCCTTTAAGGAAGCCAGTGTAACCCAGAGGGATGACCGGGGTTTTAGGGTTTGATAGCTCTAGGTTTAAATTCTACATTTTCCACTTTACGGGCTGAGAAATATTGGACAACTTATTTAAACTCTCTGTGCTCAGGCTCCTCATCTTTATATTCTTTTTTTTTTTTTTTTGCGGTACTAGGGCCTGTCACTACTGTGGCCTCTCCCGTTGCGGGGCACAGGCTCCGGACGCGCAAGCTCAGCAGCCATGGCTCCACAGGCCCAGCCGCTCCGCGGCAATGTGGTATGTTCCCAGACCGGGGCACGAACCCGTGTCCCCTGCATCGGCAGGCGGATTCTCAACCACTGCGCCACCAGGGAAGGCCAAGCTCCTCATCTTTAAAAAGTTGTTGCAGACATGCTTTGGGGACGGAGTCAAGATGGCGGACTAGGAGGACTGGGAATTCACATCTCTGCACAACTGTGCCACCTGCCAGGCACTAATGGGGGACCACAGACACCTAATGGGACGGGAGGAACCCCCAGCGACTGGGCAGGATGTGGGCCATGGGGGGGTAGTGAAGGGGAGAAGAAGTGGAGGCGGAACGGCACTGGCACCCCTGAGGGGTGGCTGGGGGAGGGGAAGAGATCCCACGTCGGTAGGGGGAAATTGAGTGACCATTGGGAGAGCAGAGGATCAAAAACGGAGTGTGGCCAGGTTTCCCCTGCCCACTTGGGGATCCCGGGCCTGATCCTCTGCCCACTAGGCCTCCTCCAGCCGTATAGGTCTGGAGGGAGTGGGAGGGAGGGAAGGGGGAGCAAAAGTAAAGGCTGGACCAACTGGACTGGCACCGCTGAGGGGTGGCTGGGGGAGGGGAGGAGTTCCTACACTCAGCGGGACCCACGCACGGTTAGGGGTCCAGTGGGGATGGGGTCGACGTTGGGGGAGGTGTGGTGGCGGAGGAATGGAAGGGAACACGGCCAGTGCTTTCCCTGTCCACTTAGGCACCAGGGAGCCTGTTGGGCTCCCAGGTCTAATCGTCTGCCCTTGGAGCCTTCATCCTGTGGTGCAGAGCCAAGCCCCACCCCTATACCCCCACCCAGGGCCCTACCTCTACACTTGGAGAACCCCTCTGAGACCCCCTCCAACCGTGCTGGGCTTAAACCCCACCCACACACCCTGACCCAGGGCCTTACCTGCAAACTCCAAAACTCCACACTCTGGAGGCCCCCTATTGGATGTGCTGCCACTCCCCTTCCATGCAGGTCCTAAGCAGATGTCATGCCCCACGTTTGAACGTTGCCCTGCCTAGGCCCCACCCAACCCTAACCACCCCCAAGTTCCACCCTGCCTAAACTCTGTCCCCCATAGCCAAGCCTTTTTTTTTTTCCTCTTTTAGATTGGGGTTCTGTTTTACCTTGTTGTTGATTCATTGATGTTGATTCATTTACATTTTATTGTTTCTAATAAATCTTTTATTTTTTAAATTTTATTTTATTCTTTATACTTTGTTATTGTTCTGCTCCTTTTGGCTCGTTTGCTTTTTTTTTTTTTTTTTTTTTTTTGCCACGCCACACATCTTGCAGGATCTTGGTTCCCTGGCTGGAGGTCGGGCCCAAGGTCCTATGGTTGGAGCTCCAAGTCTAAACTGCTAGACTAACAGAGAAGCTCAGACCCCAGGGAATATTAATCAGAGTGAGGGCTCCTGGAGGAACTCATCTCATCACCAAGACCTGGCTCTATCCAACTGCCTGCAAACTCCAGTGCTGGATGCCTCTGGCCAAATAACCAGTAAGACAGGAATACAGCCCCACCCATCAAAAAAGAAAAATGAAATGACAAAAAAATATGTTACAGATGAGGAGGCAAGGTAAAAACCTGCAAGACCAAATAAATGAAGATGAAATAGGCAACCTACCTGAAAAAGAATTCAGAGTAATGATAGTAAAGATGATCCAAAGTCTCAGAAACAGAATGGAGAAAATACAAGAAACATGTAACAAGGATCTAGAAGAATTAAAGTGCAAACAAACAGTGGTGAACAACACAATAACTGAAAATAAAAATACTCTAGAAGGAATCAATAGCAGAATAACTGAGGCAGAATGGATAAGTGAACTGGAAGATAAAATGGTGGAAATAACTGCCAGGGAGCAGAATAAAGAAAAAAGAATGAAAAGAATTGAGGACCATCACAGAGACCTCTGGGACAACATTAAACACACCAACATTCAAATTGTAGGGGTCCCAGAAGAAGAAGAGAAAAACAAAGGGTCTGAGAAAATACTTGAAGAGATTATAGTCGAAAATTTCCCTAACTTGGGAAAGGAAATAGTCAATCAAGTCCAGGAAGCGCAGAGAGTCCCAACAGGATAAACCCAAAGAGAAACACGCCAAGACATATATTAATCAAAAATTAAGTACAGGGATTCCCTGGTGGCGCAGTGGTTGAGAGTCTGCCTGCCGAGGCAGGGGACGCGGGTTTGTGCCCTGGTCTGGGAAGATCCCACATGCCACGGAGCGGCTGGGCCCATGAGCCATGGCCGCTGAGCCTGCGCGTCCGGAGCCTGTGCTCCGCAATGGGAGAGGCCGCAGCAGTGAGAGGCCCGCATACAGGAAAAAAAAAAAAATTAAGTACAAGGAAAAATATTAAAAACAGCAAGGGAAAAGCAACAAATAAAATACAAGGGAATCCCCACAAGGTTAACCACTGATCTTTCAGCAGAAACTCTGCAAGCCAGAAGGAAGTGGCAGGGCATATTTACAGTGATGAAAGGGGAAAACCTACAACCAAGATTACCAGCAAGGAGCTCATTCAGATTTGACAGAGATATCAAAAGCCTTACAGACAAACAAAAGCTATAAGAATTCATCACCACCGAACCAGCTTTAGAACAAATGCTAAAGGAACTGCTCTAAGTGGGAAACACAAGGGAAGAAAAAGACCCACAAAAACAAATGCAAATCAATTAAGAAAATGGTAATAGGAACACACATATCGATAATCACCTTGAATGTAAATGGGTTAAATGCTCCAACCAAAAGACACAGACTGGCTGAATGGATGCAAAAACAAGACCCTTATATATGCTGTCTATCAGAAACCCACTTCAGACCTAGGGGCACATACAGACTGAAAGTGAGGGGATGGGAAAAGATATTCCATCCAAATGGAAATCAAAAGAAAGCTGGATTAGCAATACTCATATCAGATAAAATAGACTTTAAAATAAAGATTGTTACAAGAGTTAAGGAAAGACACTACATAAGGATCAAGGGATCAATCCAAGAAGAAGACATAACAATTGTAAATATATATGCACCCAACATAGGTACACCTCAATATATAAGGAAAATGCTGACAGCCATAAAAGGGGAAATTGACAGTAACACAATAACAGTGGGGGACTTTCACCCCACTTTTACCAATAGACAGATCATCCAGACAGAAAATAAATAAGGAAACACAAGCTTTAAATGATACAATAGACCAGATTGACTTCATTGATATTTTTAGGACATTTCACCTGAAAGCAGAAGAATACACTTTCTTCTCAAGTGCACACAGAACGTTCTCCAGAATAGATCGCATCTTGGGTCACAAATCAAGCCTTGGAAAAGTTAAGAAAATTGAAATCATATCAAGCATCTTTTCCAACCACAATGCTACGAGGTTAGAAATCAATTACAGGAAAAAGACAGTAAAAAACACAAATATATGGAGACTAAACAGTGTGCTGCTAAATAACCAAGAGATCACTGAAGAAATCAAAGGGGAAATCAAAAAATACCTAGAAACAAATGACAATGAAAACACCATGATCCAAAACCTATGGGTCGCAGCAAAAGCAGTTCTAAGAGGGAAGTTCATAGCAATTCAAGCTCACCTCAAGAAAAAGAAAAACCTGAAATAAACAATCTAACCTTACACCTAAAGCAACCAGAAAAAGAAGAACAAAGAAAACCCAAAGTTAGTAGAAGGAAAGAAATCATAAAGATCAGAGCAAAAAATAAATGAAATAGAAACAAAGAAAACAATAGCAAAGATGAATAAAACTAAGATGGTTCTTTGAGAATATAAACAAAATTGATAAATCTTTAGTCAGACTCATCAAGGGAAAAAGGGAGAGGACTCGAATCAATAAAATTAGAAATTAAAAAGGAGAGATTACAACTGACACCACAGAAATACAAAGGATCATAAGAGACTACTACAAGCAACTATATACCAATAAAATGGAAAACCTGGAAGAAATGGACAAATTCTTGGAAAAGTACAGCCTTCCAAGATTGAACCAGGAAGAATTAGTAAACATAAACAGACCTATCACAGGTAATCACATTGAAACTGTAATTAAAAATCTTCCAACAAACAAAAGTCCAGGACCAGATAGCTTCACGGGAGAATTCTATCAAACATTTAGAAAAAAGCTAACACATATTCTTCTCAAACTCTTCCAAAAAATTGCAGACGGAGGAACACTCCCATTCTATGAGGCCACCATCACCCTGATACCAAAACCAGACAAAGATATCACAAAAAAAGAAAATTATAGACCAATATCACTGATAAACATAGATGCAAAAATCCTCAACAAAATACAACAAAACAGAATCTAACAATACATTGAAAGGATCATACAACATGATCAAGTGGGATTTATCCCAGGGATGCAAGGATTCTTCAATATATGCAAAACAATCAATGTGATACACCATATTAACATATTAAAGAATAAAAACCATATGATCATCTCAATAGATACAGAAAAAGCTTTCAACAAAATTCAACACCCATTTAAGATAAAAATGCTCCAGCAAGTGGGCACAGAAGGAACCTACCTCAACATAATAAAAGCCATATACGACAAACCCACAGCAAACATCAGTCTCAATGGTGAAAAACTGAAAGCATTTCCTCTAAGATCAGGAACAAGATAAGGATGTGCACTCTCGCCACTATTATTCAACATAGTATTGGAAGTCCTAGCCACAGCAATCAGAGAAGAAAAATAAATAAAAGGAATAAAATTGGAAAAGAAGAAGTAAACCTGTCACTGTTTGCTGATGACACGATACTAGACATAGAGAATCCTAAAGATGCCACCAGAAAACTACTAGAGCTAATTAATGAATCTGGTAAGGTTGCAGGACACAAAATTAATGCACAGAAATCTCTTGCATTCCTATACACTAACAATGAAAGATCAGAAAGAGAAAATAAGGAAATATTCCCATTTACAATCACAACAAAAAGAATAAAATACCTAGAAATACACCTACTTAAGGAGGCAAAAGACCTGTACTCAGAAAACCTGTACTCATCAACACTGATGAAGGAAATCAGAGATAACATAAACAGATGTACCATGCTCCTGGATTGGAAGAATCAATATTGTGAAAATGACTATACTACCCAAAGCAATCTACAGGTTAAATGCAATCCCTATCAAATTACCAAGGGCATTTTTCACAGAACTAGAACAAGAAATTTTACAATTTGTATGGAAACACAAAAGACCCCAAATAGCCAAAACAATTTTAAGAAAGAGAAACAGAGCTGGAGGAATCAGACTCCCTGACTTCAGACTATACCACAAAGCTACAGTAATTAAGACAGTATGGTACTGGCACAAAAACAGAAATATAGATCAATGGAACAGGATAGAAAGCCCAGAGATAAACCCACACACATATGGTCACCTAATCTTTGACAAAGGAAGCAAGAATATACAATGGAGAAAAGGCAGCCTCTTCAATAAGTGGTGCTGGGGAAAATGGACAGCTACATATAAAAGAATGAAATTAGAATACACCCTAAGACCATACACAAAAATAAACTCAAAATGGATTAAAGACCTAAATGTAAGGCCAGACACTATAGAACTCTTAGAGGAAAACATAGGGAGAACACTCTTTGACATAAATCACAGCAAGATCCTTTTTGACCCACCTCCTAGAGTAAGGGAAATAAAAACAAAAATAAACAAATGGGACCTAATGAAACTTAAAAGCTTTTGCAGAGCAAAGGAAACCATAAACAAGATGAAAAGACAACCCTCAGAATGGGAGAAAATATTTGTAAATGAAGCAACTGACAAAGGATTAATCTCCAAAATATACAAGCAGCTCATGCAGCTCAATATCACAAAAACAAACAACCCAATCCAAAAATGAGACGACCTAAACAGACATTTCACCAAAGAAGACACACAGATGGCCAACAAATACATGAAAAGATTATCCACATCCCTAATCATTAGAGAAATACAAATCAAAACCACAATGATGTATCACCTCACACTGGTTAGAATGGCCATCATCAAAAAAATCTACAAATAATAAATGCTGAGGAGGGTGTGGAGAAAAAGGAACCCTCTTGCACTGTTGGTGGGAATGTAAATTGATACAGCCACTATGGAGAACAGTATGGAGGTTCCTTAAAAAGTTAAAAATAGAACTACCATATGACCCAGCAATCCCACTACTGGGCATATACCCTGAGAAAACCATAATTCAAAAAGAGTCATGTACCACAATGCTCATTGTAGCACTATTTACAATAGCCAGGACATGGAAGCAACCTAAATGTCCGTCAACAGATGAATGGATAAAGAAGATGTGGCACATATATATACAATGGAATATTACTCAGCCATTAAAAGAAACGAAGTTGAGTTATCTGTAGTGAGGTGGATGGACCTAGAGTCTGTGATACAGAGTGAAGTAAGTCAGAAAGAGAAAAACTAACAACATATGCTAATGCATATACATGGAATTTTAAAAAGCGGTACTGATGAACCTACTGGCAGGGCAGGAATAAAGACACAGACCTAGAGAAAGGACTTGAGGGCACCAGGGGGAAGTAGAAGCTGGGATGAAGAGTAGCATTGACATATATACACTACCAAATGTAAAATGGATGGCTCATTGGAAGCTGCTGCATAGTACAGGGAGATCAGCTCGGTGCTTTGTGACCACCTAAAGGGGTTGGATAGGGAGGATGGGAGGAAGGCTCAAAAGGGAGGGCATATGGGGATATATGTATACATATAGCTGATTTACTTTGTTGTACAGCAACTAACACAACATCGTATTTATACTCCAATAAAGATGTAAAAAAAAAAAGGTTGTTACAAAGGTATATATAGGAGAGTAGCATGCCTGATAAATGCAAACCATAGGTGCCCACTGAATGTGTATTTCCTTACTTTCTTCTAGGACACTGTATTTTTTGTATTGCCAAATATTTTGCACCTTATCTTTGTCGTCGCTGACCCTGGCATAAAGTGTAAGGACAAGAATGCCATTAGGCCTCCACGAGAGTTAAGTGTCAATTTTAACCCAAGGGGGAGGCCCTGATTAGATTAATTTGCAGATACGAATATAGGCCATTCTGTCGAGATGGTCAATTATTTCAAAAGAATGTCTTCCTTTGCAGAAGGACAGAGCCCTACCAGAAAAATTTCCCTTTCATGTTGTTCTTAGCCAGGAGCAGATGTCTGGCAATATGAAAACAGAGTGGTTATTTTCACAAATGAGATCTTTCTTTCTGCAGGCAGCATTGCAAAGCTGACTCTGGCTCATCTGAGGCTTAAAGATTACTATCTGTGCAGCGTTTTTAGCAATATTCCTATAGTTGCATTATAGTTGCATTAAAAGGCACCATGACCTCTTTAAGTGCACGGAGGATCTTCTTCAACATGCAGTTGTAAGAGCTCAGAATTCATTGCTCTTTAAACAACCAGTGGGTTCTCAACTCTACTCCTCTGGGAAATCCAATTAGCTTCTAATCATTTGCATACTGGTGATTCCTCCTCCCCCCACCCTCTTTTCAAACCCCATTATTATTTTACTAATATTTTACTAATTATTTTACTAATGTGAAACATATATTTAGTTTGTGGGGCCATTTTTCCTCCTGATGTTTTACATTAGTATTTATTTGGAAAAGTTTAGCTATACCCACTGCTCTTTATGGTAGTGAAGAGTTATTTTACCTGGCATTGAATACATAGTAACTTCAGGTACTTTATTAGTATATGTTATTCCATATTGCCTTTTTCATTGTTTTTCAGTCCAGATTACCTAGCGTCTGGGCAGAGTGAAGCAGTTCAAAGGCACCAGCCCTAACTCACAACCTACGGTGTAGCTCAAGCAAGTTCATTAGCCTCCTCTTCATATACTGACTGTGACTGCTGGGACACAAGGCAAATTTCTTTCCTTTTTTTTTTTTTTTTTTTTCCTCTCTTTCCCTCATTGAGCCCAGTCTCTGTCACAGTTTGGGTTATTTAGAGAAGCAAAATAGCTGTGAAAGAAACCAAGGAGCTCATGTTACATAGTCTTGATAAAAGGATACAGATAATTTACACCAAAAAAGCTAAATAAACATGATGTCAAATCTAATTTTTACACTCTACTCATATTGTATTTCAGTTCAGAGTCCCTCAATTTTACAAATCTGGACTAACAAGTACCTTTGCCATTACAATTCCTGACCCAATCCCAACTCCCCAATTTCCCACTGCCTTTGTTTTCTACTTCCATTTGTGAGTTGTAAAAATGTTTAGATTTTTAAATACTCTATGGGTTTTACCTTTAGAACTTTGAAAAGCAAAACAGTCTAAGGAGCTGACCCTGAAGGTAGAGCTGGTAAGTCTAAAAAGATGCCACCCCTACCTAAAAATACCTTCCCTAAATTGCACAAAATGTTCACTTCATTTTTTTATACTGCCTGAAAGCCCAACATTCATCCATTCATTCAACAAATAATATTGAAAGTTTAACATATCCCAGGCCCTATGCAAGATACTCATTCCTTCACAGATTAAATTAATTTGGATTAATAAACCTCTTTTTTTAAATGCAAATATTGGATTTCCAGCACGGATAAACTATTTAAACTATTTCCAGCCATCTAAACATTAGTGTGAATTAATTCAATCATAACACTTTCTGCTATCTCCAGCTTAGATCAGTGAGTGGTGCTGATGTGAACTGTGTTACTGAAAAGGGGAGGTGAATTAGGAATGTAGAAAACTCTGAAAAGAAGGCTGGGCTTGGGATTTAGAAAACTATTAGTATACTGGGTAAATAGGTGCCTGAGCACAAGGAGACAGGACAAAGGTATCCAAAAAAAAAAGGAGGTAAAAGTATACCAAAGCCAGGGTTTCCCTGGTGGCGCAGTGGTTGAGAGTCCGCCTGCCGATGCAGGGGACACGGGTTCGTGCCCCGGTCCGGAAAGATCCCACATGCCGCGGAGCGGCTAGGCCCTTGAGCCATGGACGCTGAGCCTGTGCATCCGGAGCCTGTTGCTCCGCAACGGGAGAGGCCACAACAGTGAGAGGCCTGCTTACCGCAAAAAAAAAAAAAGTATACCAAAGCCAAACTGGCTAAACACTTTGTCCAACTCAGTCTAAGAGAGGAAAAAAACCCTCTTCTTCTTCTCCCAAAACCATATGTCACTCTGTTCTTAGCATTCAGATTACAGGCTAGTACTTTTAGGGACATAACTGAATTCCTTAGAGATAGCCTAGATACCTGATCATTGTTTAATTCGTTCATCAGACACTCATCTTGAACTACTTACCATGTTCTTTCTATGAGAAAATGCCTTCCCAATCCAAATAACACATATGTTGTATTCTGGAATCCACTTGATTTACTAGCTACAGAATTTTTGAAGAACAATTAAAAAGCTTCTCTTGTTCACCTCTTCACTCACTAGGCCTGTGAGGGTATCAAGATAAGATCTACATCAAGGGCATAAAGAACAATTAATTTATTTGTTACTTAGGGGCCTCTCTACAGATCACTAACCCTAAATTCATATGTACAAGTCAATAATGCCTATCAGTGAAGACTAATACATTCAAATGTCTACTTATTACTGTTTTGTGAACATTTATTTGAGTAACAGGACTTTAATTCGGAAGTTTCATCTTAGACACCAAGATACCCTAAGGGATGTATTCCAAAGAAACTGCCAGGCTTATGCAGAATTTAAAAAGGAATGTTTGAAAAGTAGTTACAAGACTCTTGAAAACCCTTTACTCCCACCAAGGAAGTAAAATGATAATGTTGTGTTTTGGTTTTTCTTTTTCATCTTTTAATTCCTATAGGGTTCAACAATTCTTTATCAGTTAACATTCTCATTGACAAAGACCAATTTATATTAACTATAGTTATATATAACATATCAAGGGAGTACATGGGAAAATCAGAACACAAGACTTCATCAGCTAAATAGAGTTCAACTCAGTTTGCTGTTATGGAGACAAGATAGATACATTGAAGCATAAACAAAATATTACGCTCAGAATAACAGCATTCCAGAAGAAAACGGAAAGCTGAAGATACAATAAAGGTCTCTAATTTACAATATGTATAATTATATAATTTATTAAAATCAACACAATTCATGTATAAAATATTAACATGGCAGCCATTAAGGTTGTTAAGCACTTCAAATACTGAAATGTTAAAACAGTAAAACTACACTAAGCACCTTTTGCATCAAGGAATCTAATCTAGCTCACTAGTTCAGGCTGAACATTCACTCTCCGAAGTATTTCTTCAGGCATGCAAAACACAGGGCTAACAGGTTTAATCTGTTCTTCTCCCAAAGGTGACAATCCAGCAATTCCAAATAGAGTATGAAAAGGATCTACCATATCTCCTGGCCTGTCCGCAAATCCTCCCGTTTCTTCATCTTGACATGCTAAAATGAAACTGCACAGTTTCTCTCTGTCAATCCAATGAAGCCTTCCAATTATCTTTAGGGAAGCCAACACCCACCAAGAATAGCATAGATCTGGTAACTTCTCTGGCCTTCCATTGAGTCCACCTGATGGAAGCTGTCGTTCACAAAGCCACCAACCAAGTAAATCAGAATTTACTCGATGCAACTGACTAGTAATAGCCAGGAATCCTGTGCAACAATAGATCTGCCCAGCATGGGATTCAGAACCTGGCCTGCAACCAAATCCACCATCAAAGTTCATACATGATAAAACAAGTTCGATTGCCTTTTCCACATTAATAGCATCCAGCTTCCCCAATAGAGCCAAAGTTGCCACCGCACAAAAAGACAATCTTGCGTCGATTTCTCCCTATTATATAAAAGTAGATTTTCACATCCCATGAAGCAGCTGGTCTCTCCTGCCTGCACTGTATTCAGCCCTATCTTTTAGACTGGCCCCCTCTGTTCCAGTACTCCTGTATGCTGATATAACTAGCACAGTGCATGCTGGAACTTCCAGCAGACCATTAACTTCAGTTAGACCAGCTGCTTAGTGGGACCCCAAACATCTCCAGCGAAAGAACCATCTTCTTTCTGTAGACTCTGAACATATTCCACAACTTTATTTACATCAATAACATTAATACTATCATAGAGAGTAAGAATCTGGACAGCACTAAGAGTGTACAAAAGATGAGGATCATGTCCAATACTAGCACTTATTCCACCACACTCGTGTTGACAAGACTTAATGTCAGAATTTCTTCTCTATTCATGCGATGTAGTTGTCCCATGAGATCCATTACAGTCAGACCCCAATAGATGCCACTCATTCTCAAATATGCAGACATACAGTATTTGTAATCATCTTTCTTTGAGCCATAGGATGCTATATAATCTGCATGCTTCTCCACTAATAGGGTGTCGGGTGCATCTGACTTGTTAATAACATCCTTCTGCGGTGTGCCCATGTCTGAGACTGAAAAGAGCTGGTAATGTTTTTGAAGACTGAAATAAGATTTATGAGGAGGGTCATTCTTTGGAGATAGGCATCAGTGTGCTGAGGGGGACTGGGGGTAGAAGATGCATTCCCTTTAGATTAAGCTTGAAGAGAAGGGCTAAAATGTGTGCTCTGGTATGTATCAGCAGGAGTTTAGGAGGCACAGTGGATAGTTATCCAATATATCCCTTAGGAATCTCAAGGAAAGAGGCTCTGCTATCAATCTGAGGGGGGCAAGTAGTGAAAGAGATCAATATGGGCTACACCAGTGTGGCTCCATTCTACTGTTTATGAGGGCAAGGACTCGTAACTGTGGTCCAGGTGAGCAAGAGCCAGCCTGGAGCCTGTGAAAATATGGCTGAAAAGGACTGTCTAGAGGGGCAAGGTAACCCCAACTGGGGTAGACTCATGAGGGGCTGATGAGTGCAGAAGAGAATGCATCATCTAGTCCCAAATTATCCACACTTTAGGAGGCATGGTGAGAGGCTCCCAGTGGGCTTCTCTGAAGAACCTAACAAAGAGCCCATGAGAGGAAGAACCAGATTGAAACCCCCAATGCCACCTTATGGCAGTGTCAGCCAAATAAGACCTTCTTGGCCTCTTTCTGACCTTTCCTTCCAGAACTTCAACTCTAGCAGCATCAAATATTACCATTAGTGAGGGAGAAGGAGGTAAGAAAGAAATCGAAGTGCTGGTCTGCAACAAGCCCTCGTGAGGACAAGGCGTCCCTCTAACCGTGAATAAAGTTTGAAGCTCTGATTATTACAGGGGGCCCTAGGGATTTCTAATTATTCAAGGAGACTGTGTTTGTGACTTAAAGTGGCTGCAGGGCTTTTTATTACCTAGGAGTGAATAGAAAATCTTTGGACTGCAAGACTTTTTATCCAGGGTCAGAGGACGAACTTCTCCCCACTGAATAAATTTTATTAGAATAGTGGGAGACAAAATATAGTTGCTTTTGATTACACTCCATGAGTCTTGCTCACTGAACATATCAGTTATACTTACTTTTAAGACAGGGAGTTGCTTAAGGGAATACATGATGATTCTTCTCAATAAACAGACTCTAATTCAGAAATTTTCTAATGGTTCTTTCCTGCTAGACATTAACAGAGAAAAAAATCTGTTTGGTCATTAGCTTTAATTTAGATATAGCCTTAGAGTTACAAGGAACATCTTGAGGACAAGAAAATGGCTCTAGACTTTATTAAAACCACACTCCAATGAAACACTCTTGAAGCAGTGCCCTTTCGGAATGAATGCTGGACATATATAAACTGCAATTCTTTCAAAATTTGTCCAACTCCAGTTGCCCTTTTTTCCTCAGCTAATCTGCATGATCTGACTCTTTCCCCCACCCACCAGTAGCCGCACATTCCCATGAGGCAGGTTTAAAGCTAGCAGTCCTAGGAGCCTACTTTTTATTCTCTGATATTCACCTCCACCCGCTGTACCCTCAAAAGACTTATTAAACATATTTTTTAAACAACAAATATAGAGCAGGCTCTGGACAGTGATACTAGGATGACTGGAACCTGCCTTCCCAGAACTACCAATCTGGAAATGGAGCTATTCAACAAGTAAATCACTAACAAAGACCAAAGAAATACAAGATGGGAGCAGAAAAGCAGAGGTGATTAACTCCACTTGGAGAGGTGAGGGAAGCCATCCCAGAAGAGTAAATGCCACATTGGAAGGCGGGAGAAAGTGAATGAAGGAAGTTATAACTACTTTCCATACATGGACAACACCCAAAGCTTTCTCTTGCTCTTCTTGAACTAAAAAATGTGCATATAATATCAAAGTATCTGGGTATTTTAGTGAAACTGCACAATAGCATCCATCTCAAGGCTAATTCAGAAAATATTCTTCCAGTTTTTGACGAAAATGTAAAGGAAGAAAATTTGGTTATTGTGCACCATATCTTTAGAAAGATAAATTCATAAAAGGTAAACACTGTTACTCTTTATAGTTCTCATGATTTTGAAACAAAGTACAGAATCAGAAACATAAAAATGCTGAAAACTTTCTGCATGTGATGACATCTGTTTTAAAATATTGAGGGAGTTATATCATGTACTTTTCTTTTTTACTGTGTCTCCCTTAGTCTTGTGTATCTCGCCATTCCTCCTGCACAATGGCACTGTGATTTGTACTTTACTAGCTATTTTGTGTATGTCAATTCTTATCAATAAAGTCAAGATTATATTCTATCCTGGGTTTACAAATGTATTATTTATTCCCACACCGTTTCCTCTAGAGGGCCAAAGAACATGGTTTCAAAGATGAAAGATAATATTTATAATTCTTTCATGAAACCCTTAAGAGATCACCAAAGAAAAACTTACAGACGTTTGAGTTTTATTTTCAAGTTTTCTAAAACTGTGAGTGACTTTAAGAATAAGAGTTAAATTAAGAAAAAAGTAAACTGGGCTTCCCTGGTGGTGCAGTGGTTGAGAGTCCGCCTGTCGATGCAGGGGACATGGGTTCGTGTTCCCGTCTGGGAAGATCTCACATGCTGCGGAGCGGCTAGGCCTGTGAGCCATGGCCGCTGAGCCTGCGTGTCCGGAGCCTATGCTCTGCAACGGGAGAGGCCACAACAGTGAGAGGCCCACGTACCGCAAAAAAAAAAAAAAAAAAAAAAAGGTAAACTGCTTTTACTACATATTTAGTATCATAAAATATTGATTTCTTTAAGCCCTAATATATAAGACACTTAAAGGATATTTTATTTTGTGGTTCTTGACATTCTCTTCAATGACAGTTTACTATTATTTATAATTATATTGACCACATAACATGTGAACGAATAAAAATAAAATAGTTTATCCTATTATTTTATTTATAGCCCACAGCTCTTTTATTATAGCTCATTCTCTCAGTATAGAACTTTGTTTCTACTCACAGACAGCGTTTTGCTATTTTAACACCTCTTGTAATCATAATGATTTCCTAAACCTCTTTTCTTCAAAAGATTACAGGCATCATGAGGCCAGAATTCATATCCATCCCATTCATCCCTTTATTTCCATACCTACTTAAGTGCCTAATGCAAGATAGGTGCTCAATAACTATTTGTTGAATGAACAAATAGAAGAAAATTTTATTATTGCTTGTAGTAACACGCTGTTTCTTTGAAGCCTTTTCAGAATATCCATAGAAGTCATTACAACATGGAAAAACAATAAACAAAACAAAAACTCTCTAGATTCATAAAGAGCTGACATTTGAATCTAGAATGTGCTACTATCCACTGTACAAGCATGGGCAAGTTAACCTGAACATCAATTTCCTACTCTGTAAAATGGGAATAGCAATATGAAGTTCACACGATGGTTCTGAGGATTAAATTAGATATCCACATAAACTGGGTATTTTAGATCTCTAAAAATTCTAATCTAATCTATTTGTTCTTCTGCAGTGGCAAACAGGGAAACAGTTTAAAAGGGCAGAGATGTAAGGAAATGAAGGAAGGTGATAAACATTTCTGTTGAGAGGATAGCTTGATATTAGTCTGAAGCATGAAAATGAAAATTCAGAAGGAATGCCATCACTGGTAGGTCTTTTACCCACGCCAACAATTCTCTCTCTCTCTCTCTCAGCATCATCAATATTTTCCTTTCTGATCTATTACTTTCATCACTAGATGAACCTAATAACATTCTTTCCTCATAACCCCTTCTAGCTAACATTCCGTATCCCACTTCCCCTTTTCAACACAGCTTCTAGAAGGTATTTTCTTTATTGACGTGTCACCTTTACCAAATATGATGGTCAATTTATTTCAGAGCTTACCTCAGCAACCCATTAGCAGCATTTGAAAAAGCTGATCTCCCTCTCCTTCTCCTCCCTTTTAAAAATATGTGATTCAAATATCAAAATCATTTGTTAAAAAAAATATTTATTTATTTGGCTGCACTAAGTCTTCATTGCGGCATGCGGGATCTTTAGTTGCGATGTGTGGGATCTTTAGTTGCCGTATGCAGGAATCTTTTAGTTGAGCCATGAGGGCTCTTAGTTGCGGCATGCAGGATCTAGTTCCCTGACCAGGGATCAAACCCGGGCCCCCTGCATTGGGAGTGAAGAGTCTTAACTGCTGGACCACCAGAGAAGTCTCTATCAAAATGATTTTTATTTAGTATATATTTACAACGCTCACTCCCATCCTCATTCCTATCCATATGCTTCCATATATGCCCACCATATAGTAAACACTTTTACTATTTTCTTGTATACATTTCCAATGTTTATGCACATACAACGACTCTGGGTTTAATTACTTCCTCCCTTTACTATAGATAAGATAGTATGCGATATATACCTTTACTTAATATTGATAATATAACATGGAATCTTTTCATACTAGTTACATAGAGAACTTCCTCATTCTTTTCTAGAACTGCATAATATTCCATCATGGAGATGTACTGTAAGTACAGCCAGCCTATTATAGATGAATCTTTTGCTATAACATAAAATGTTTCCTTGAATATTCAGTATTCATACTTTATTATTCATACATAATTCCACATTACTCTGTTATATATATAGTTTAAGTTCCTGAAAATGGGAGTACTGGGTTGAAAGATACATGCATTTGTAATTTTTATAGATATTACTAAGTCACCATCCAATACAATTGATAAGAAATAATAGTTTTATTTTGCATTGCTCTTACTATGTCATTCCATCCTTACTGAAAAACATTCTTCACTAGGCTTTCGGAAGACAGTTCTCTCTTGGTTTTCCTCCTCGGTCATTGACTAATGATTCTCTCTCTCCTTTGCTGATTTCTATGGCCCGACCTCTAAATGTTGGCATTGCCTAGTGGCTCAGCCTTCCAAATCATTTTCCTCCCTAACCTTACTAATCTCTAGCTGAGCATTCAGGTTTATAGATTAGAAAATCATCTAAATATTGACCACTTTCAAGTTTAATAATCTAGCTAGGACCTTCCTCTTGAATTCTAGACTCATGCATCCAACAGTCTACTGAATACCTCAGAACAGTATAATACATATTTCAAATATAATATGTCCAAAATCAATTTCTGATTTTCCTTCCACACCTAAACTTTCCACATATCATGAAATGACAATGCCATTCTTTCAACTGCTTAGAAGAAAAACTATTGAGATCACCTTCAACTTCTTTCTGTCTCAAATATCCTACACACTATCTGTCATCAAATCCTTTTGGACATATTTTTTAAATAAATCCAGAATGCAACTATTTCTCTTCACTTCTTTGTATTACCTTACCTTAAGCTACTACCATTTCCAGCCTGGTTTTTATAGTAGCCTCTTGAACAGTCTTTCTCCTTCTACCACTGCCAACCTAGAATATATTCTCAGCATAGCAGCCAAAATGAGTCTATTAAACCTTAAATCCAGTTGTGTCTCCTCTCTGCTCAAATTCTTGCAATAATTCCCATCATACTCAGAGAAGCCAAATCCTTCCCATGGCCTACAAGGCTCTAAATCATGGGCAACACCCTCCACCATCCTCGTTCATCTCTGACTGTATCTCCCACTCCTTCTCACTTTGCTTCTGCCTCATTGGCCTTTTTTTTTCCTGCTCCACAAATGCAAGCTCAGGAGCTTTTAACTTGCTGTTTTCTCTGTCTTTAATATTCTCCTTCACTCCCAACTCCAGCCACACAGACGGTCAGGTCACTTGCTCCATTACTTTCTGCAGTTCTCTACCTAAATATTATCTTATCTGAGACTCTGAGATACCACTCTATAGAAATAGTTACTCTGGGGGGGGAGGGGCGGAGTCAAGATGACAGTGTGGGAAGACTTGGAGTTCGTGTCTCCCCACAACTGGGGCGCCTGAAGGACACTGATGTGGGATCTTGACACCCTAGATGATGGGAGGAACCCACAAGCGAACTGGTAGGACGTGGGGGGACTGTGGGAGGAGGCCGGACAGGACCGGTGCCCCTGAGGGGTGGCTGGGGGGGAGGGGTTCCCACACCTGGAGGGACCACGGGGGGCTGGGATCCAGGTGGAGCACAACATATTCCCTGCCCAATCGGCCAGAGAAGTCTGCCCAGCTCTTGGGCCAGGTCGTACGCCCTCAGAGGTCCCCTCTGGGCCATGTGGGTCCTGGGGGCATAGGATGAAGGCTGGGGGAAGAACAGGAGAGGCAGGCAGGAGGGGTCCTCCAGGACCAGAGGAGTGGGAGAGGCACAGAGGGTGTCTGCCCCACCCACTCAAGCCCAGAAAGCCTGCTGGGTCCCCAGGTGGGGTCCCCCACCCTCTGAGACCAGAGGTGGGGGGCACGTGTGGGCCCACTCTGTTCCGTTGAGCCTAAGCCCCACCCCCACACCCCCAGGGCCTTTTCCAGCCCTGTGGGTCCTAAGCATAGGCCCCACCGACTGCCCAAACCTAGCCCCTGCTAGGCCCCGCCCTCCACAGCCAAGGACTTTTCCACATTTTTTTTTCTCCTCTTTTTTACTATTGTGGATCTGTTTTACCTTCTGGTTGTTGTTTCATCTATATTTTTATTTTTTTATTTTTCTAACATATCTGTTAATTTCCTACTCTAATTTTATTTTTTACTTTGCTATTGTTATCCCTTTTTTTTTTTTTTTGCCACTCCACACACCGGTTGGGGTCTTGGTTCACAAGCCAGGGGTAAGGCTGAAGCTCCTGTGGTGGGAGCTCTGAGTCTGAACCATTGGACTAACAGAGAACCTCAGACCCCAGGGAATACTCACCGGAGTGAGGTCTCCCAGAGGTCCTCATCTCAGCACCAAGACCCAGCTCATCTCAGGTCTCCCAGGTCCTCATCTCAGCACCAAGACCCAACAGCCTACAAACTCCAGTGATGAAAGTCTCAGGCCAAACAACCAGAAAGACAGGAACACAATCCCACTCATCAAAAAAAAAGAAAGCAAAAAGATATATCACAGATGAAGGAGCAACATAAAACCAATGAGACCAAATAAATGAAGAAGAAATATGCAATCTACCTGAAAAAGAATTCAGAGTAATGATAGTAAAGATGATCCAGAATCTCTAAAATAGAATGGAGGCACGGATTGAGAAAATACAAGGAATGTTTAACAAAGATCTAGAAGAACTAAAGAACAAACAAACAGAGATGAACAACACAATAACTGAAATGAAAAATACACTAGAAAGAATCAGTAACAGAATAACTGAGGCAGAAGAACGAATAAGTGAGCTGGAAGACAGAATGGTGGAAATACCTGCCGAGGAGCAAAATAAAGAAAAAGGAATGAAAAGAATTGAGAACAGTCTCTGAGACCTCTGGGACAATACTAAATGCACCAATATTTGAATTATAGGGGACCCAGAAGAAGAAGAGAAAAAGAAAGGGTCTGAGAAAATATTTAAGAGATTATAGTCGAAAACTTCCCTAACATGGGAGAGGAAATAGTCACCCAAGTCCGGGAAGCACAAAGAGTCCCATACAGGAAAAACCCTAGGAGAAGCACACTAAGACCCATATTAATCAAACTAACAACAATTAAATTCAAAGAAAAAATGTTAAAAGCAGCAAAGGAAAAACAACAAATAACATACAAAGGAAACCCCATAAGGTTATCAGCTGACTTTTCAGCAGAAACTCTGCAGGCCAGAAGGGACTGGCAGGATATACTTAAAGTGATGAAAGAAAAAAACTACAATGAAGATTACTCTACCCAGCAAGAATCTCATTCAGATTCGATGGAGAAATCAAAAGCTTTATAGACAAACAAAAGCTATGAGAATTCAGCACCATCCAACCAGCTTTACAACAAATGCTAAAGAAACTTCTCAGGGTGGGAAACACAAGAGAGGAAAAAGACCCACAAAAACAAACCCAAAACAATTAAGAAAATGGTAATAGGACCATATATAATCGATAATTACCTTAAATGTGGATGGATTAAATGCTCCAATCAAAAGACACAGACTGGCTGAATGGATACAAAAGCAAGACCCATATATATGCTGTTTACAAGAGACCCATTTCAGACCTAGGGACAAATACAGATTGAAAGTGAAGGGATGGAAAAAGATATTCCAGGCGAGTGGAAATCAAAAGAAAGCTGGAGTAGCAATACTCATATCAGATAAAATAGATTTTAAAAGAAAGCCTGGGGGCTTCCCTGGTGGCACAGTGGTTGAGAATCTGCCTTCTAATCCAGGGGACACGGGTTCAAGCCCTGGTCTGGGAGGATCCCACATGCTGCGGAACAACTAGGCCCATGAACCACAACGACTGAGCCTGCGTGTCTGGAGCCTGTGCTCCACAACAAGGCCGTGATAGTGAGAGGCCCATGCACCACGAGGAAGAGTGGCCCCCACTTGCCACAACTAGAGAAAGCCCTCGCACAGAAACGAGGACCCAACACAGCAAAAATAAATAAATAAATAAACTCCTACCCCTAACAACTTCTTAAAAAAAAAAAAAGGCTGTTACAAGAGATAAGGAAGGACACTACATAATGATCAAGGGATCAATCCAAGAAGAAGACATAACAATTGTAAATATATATATGCACCCAACATAGGTGCACCTCAATATATAAGGAAAATGCTAACAGCCATAAAAGGGGAAATCGACAGTAACACAATAACAGTGGGGGACTTTAACACCCCAATTACACCAATGGACAGATCATTCAAACAGAAAATAAATAAAGAAACACAAGCTTTAAATGACACAATAGACCGGATAGATTTAATTGATATTTATAGAACATTCCACCTGAAAGTGGCAGAATACACTTTCTTCTCAAGTGCACATGGAACATTCTCCAGGATAGATCACATCTTGGGTCACAAATCAAGCCTTGGAAAAGTTAAGAAAATTAAAGTCATATCAAGCATCTTTTCTGACCACAACGCTATGAGACTGGAAATCAGTTACAGGAAAAAACCTGTAAAAAACACAAATACATGGAGGCTAAACAGTGTGCTACTATATATCCAAGCGATCACTGAAGAAATCAAAGGAGAAATTTAAAAATACATAGAAACAAATGACAAACAAAAACACAACGACCCAAAACCTATGGGATGCAGCAAAAGCAGTTCTTAGAGGGAAGTTTATAGCAATTCAATCTCACCTCAAGAAACAAGAAAAATGTCAAATAAACAATCTAACCCTACACCTAAAGAAACAAGAGAAAGAAGAACAAAGAAAACCCAAAGTTAGTAGAAGGAAAGAAATCATAAAGATCAGATATAAAAGAAATAGAAACGAAGAAAACAACAAAAAAGATCAATAAAACTAAAAACTGGTTCACTGAGAAGATAAACAAAATTGATAAACCCTTAGACAGATTCATCAAGAGAAAAAGGGAGAGGACACAAATCAATAAAACTGGAAATGAAAAAGGAGAAATCACACCTGACACTGCAGAAATACAAAGGATTATGAGACTACTTACAAACACCTATTGCCAATAAAATGGACAACCAAGAAGAAATGGACAAATACCTGGAAAGGTACAATTTTCTAAGACTGAACCAGGAAGAATTAGAAAATAAAAACAGAACAATCATAAGCCCTGAAATTGAAACTGTAATTAAAAATCTTCCAACAAACAGAAGTCCAGGACCAGATGGCTTCACAGGTGAATTCTATCAAACATTTAGAGAAGAACTAACACTGATCCTTCTCAAACTCTTCCAAAAAAATTGCAGAGGGAGAAACACTCCCAAACTCATTCTACCAAGCCACCATCACCTTGATACCAAAAGCAGAAGAATATATCACAAAAAAAGAAAATTATAAACCAGTATCACTGATGAACATGGATGCAAAAATCCTCAACAAAATACTAGCAAACAGAAACCAATAACACATTAAAAGGATCATACACCATGATCAAGTGGGATTTACCCCAGGGATGCAAGGATTCTTCAATATAGGTAAACAAATCAATGTAACATTCCATATTAAAAAACTAAGGAATAAAAACCATATGATCATCTCAGTAGATGCAGAAAAAGCTTTTGACAGAATTCAAGTCACATTTATAATAAAAACTCTCCATAAAATGAGCTTAGAGGGAACATACCTCAACATAATAAAGGCCACATATGACAAACCCACAGCAAAATCATATTCAATGGTGAAAAACTGAAATCATTTCCACTAAGATCAGGAAGAAGACAAGGATGTCCACTTTCACCACTCTTATTCAACATAGTTTTGGAAATCCTAGCCACAGCAATCAGAGAAGAAAAAGAAATAAAAGGAATACCAATTGGAAAAGAAAAAGTAAACCTGTCACTGTTTGCCGATGACATGATACTATACATAGAGAATCCTAAAGATGCCACCAGAAAACTACTAGAGCTAATCAATGAATTTGGCAAGGTTTCAGGATACAAAATTAATGCACAGAAATCTCTGGTATTCCTATACACTAACAACAAAAAATCAGAAAGAGAAATTAAGGAAACAATCCCATTTACCATCACAACAAAAAGAATAAAATACCTAGCAATACACCTACCTAAGAAGGCAAAAGACTTATACTCAGAAAACTATAAAACACTGTGAAAGAAATGAAAGACGACATAAACAGATGGAGAAATATACCATGTTCTTGGGTTGGAAGAATCAATATTGTAAAAATGACTATACTACCCAAAGCAATCTACAGGTTAAATGCAATCCCTATCAGATTACCAACAACATTTTTCAGAGAATTTGAACAAAAAATTTTTCACTTTGTATGGAATCACAAAAGACCCCAAACAGCCAAAGCAATCTTGAGAAAGAAAAATGGAGCTGGAGGAATCAGGCTCTCCAACTTCAAACTGTACTACAAAGCTACAGTAATCAAGATAGTATGGTACTGGCACAAAAACAGAAATATAGATCAATGGTACAGGATAGAAAGCCCAGAGATAAACCCATGCACCTACGATTACCTAATTTACAACAAAGGAGGCAAGAATATTCAATGGAGAAAAGACAGCCTCTTCAGTAAGTGGTGCTGGGAAAACTAGACACTACATGTAAAAGAATGAAATTAGAACACTACCTAACACAATACACAAAAAGAAACTCCAAATGAATTAAAGACCTAAATGTAAAACCAGACACTATAAAACTCTTAGAGGAAAACACAGGAAAAACACTCTTTGACATAAACCACAGAGAGATCTTTTTTGACCCACCTCCTAGAGTAATGAAAATAAAAACCAAAGTAAGCAAATGGGACCTAATGGAACTTAAAAGCTTTTGCACAGCAAAGGAAACCATAAACAAGACAAAAAGATAACCCTCAGAATGGGAGAAAATATTTGCAAATGAAACAATGGACAAAGGATTAATCTCCAAAATATACGAACAGCTCATGGAACTCAATATCAAAAAAACAAACAATCCAATTTAAAAATGGGCAGAAGACCTAAATAGACATTTCACCAAAGAAGACGTACAGATGGCCAAGAGGCACGTGAAAAGATGCTCAGCATTACTAATTATTAGAGAAATGCAAATCAAAACTACAATGAAGTATCACCTCACACCAGTCAGAATGGCCATTATCAAAAAAATCTAGAAACAATAAATGCTGGAAAGGGTGTGATGAAAAGGGAACCCTCTTGCACTGTTGGTGGGAATGTAAATTGATACAACCACTATGGAAGACAGTATGGAGGTTCCTTAAAAAAGTAAAAATAGAACTACCATATGACCCAGCAATCCCACTACTGGGCATATACCCTGAGAAAACCATAATTCAAAAAGAGACATGTACCATAATGTTCACTGCAGCAGTATTTACAATAGCCAGGACACAGAAGCAACCTAAATGTCCACTGACAGATGAATGGATAAAGAAGATGTGGCACATATATACAGTGGAATATTACTCGGCCATAAAAAGAAATGAAATTGAGTTATTTGTAGCGAGGTGGATGGACCTAGAATCTGTCAAACGGAGTGAAGTAAGTCAGAAAGAGAAAAACAAATACAGTATGCTAACACATATATATGTAATCTAAAAAACAAAAAATGGTTCTGATGAACCTAGGGGCAGGACAGGAATAAAGATCCAGACATAGAGAATGGACTTAAGGACATGGAGGGGGAAGGGTAAGCTGAGATGAAGTAAGAGAGTAGCACTGACATATATACACTACCAAATGTAAAACAGATAGCTAGTGGGAAGCAGCTGCATAGCACAGAGAGATCAGCTAGGTGCTTTGTGACCACCTAGAGACGTGAGATAGGGAGGGTGGGAGGGAAGCTCAAGAGGGAGGGGATATGGGGATGTATGTGTGCATGTGGCTGATTCACTTTGTTGTGTGACAGAGGCTAGCCCAGTATTGTGAAGCAGTTATACTCCAATAAAGATCTATTAAGAAAAAAAGAAATAGTTACTCCCATTCCCAGCACTCTCTCTCTCCTTTATACTACTTTATTTTTATCCTTAGTATATATTATTACCAAATATATATATATAATATTGTATGTTTTCCCTACGTAAGCAATATAATAGGCTAGCAGGGGATTTTGTTTTCTCCAGTGTAGATACATAGAATCTGGAACAGTCCCTGCCATAGAATATATGCCCGTTAAATATGAGTGGAATGAATACAATATTTTTAGAATTCAATTCCCAAAAAACCTTGTAAAGTAATGTATAGTGACACCGTTCTACAGATAAAGACACTAAAACTTAGTAAAGTTAAATAAATGGCAAAAATCACTGTTAGTAAATGGGAGTGTCTGAGTTTAGACCTAGGCCTTGTGACTCCAAAGCTAAAAAAAAAGAGAAAATGATGGTTACAAAGAAATGTATTTCAACAATATCTATGGTGGGCAGAATTGTTAACAATCTAATTGTCCTAATATTAAGGAGTGTTTAAATAAACAAATATTAACTTGATTATTATGGACTCATTAAAATGAGCATCATAAGAGTATGTGGCAGCATGGGCAATTCCGATATATTGTTAAAATTTATATTTAGATTAGGATTACAAATGATTATGAAATTAAAATAGTCGTATTTTTTGGCTAGAAGGATTATCAGAGAATTTCTCCTTTGTATTTGATTTCAATGATTATAAAGTGATACCTTGAGACATATATTAAGAAAATAGCAAAATCTTTAGGTCTGGTATAAATATATTGATATTAAGATAACATATTCTTCTGAATAATAATAATCTTATGAAAACCTTTAATTTTTGAAGCAAAGAATAAATGTTGAAATCATAATGTAAACATAACCTCACCATCTCATTGCACATATTGTTACAGAAAATGTCCAGCAGATATTGACTTAGAGTTACTTGATAAATTACTAATCTTAAATTGCAGGCCATGCACTATAAAAATCTTCAATGAATAATCACAATATTATATAATAATTTCCTTTCATGTCAAAAACAGATTTTTTGCCTTCATGGTTTCATTTAAACTAGCTTTAATTTGGCATCATTTTCTTCATCTTTTAATTTAATCCTCTATAAAAGGTAATATTTCCGAGAACATAAAATAGAGCTTCAGTTGCTATTTAACTTAACACTCTGAAGTTATCTAAACTAGCAAAAAACATGTAGTTAATTAGAAATTAGTGATGATATCTGTTGTAAATCCACAATTTTATATGTATATCTCTGTTCATATTGTTGTTAAAATATAGCAGAGTGCAGATGGTGATAACAAAACTGATATTATCTGACATAAATATATATTTGTCAGACAAATGTGCTATCTCGCTCTGTACTCTATGAAATAGAGGCATAAACTACAGAGACTTTTACTCCAATCAGCAAATGTTTTTTAGAGTTATTAATCTCTGGTAGAGAATCAAAAAATTCAAATATTTAAACAAGTTTGAAATCAGTATGCTTATATGTTCCAAAATGAATCCAATAAAATTGAGTAGAGTGCTACTTTCCCAGAACTTAGTTTTTGAAACACACATACAGGCAACAAACACAAAAACCCTAGACAAAAACTGACTCTGGCCAAATATCACCAAACCTATCTTCTTTATTTTGTGTCTCAAATAATAATGGAAAAGAGTAGGGTGATAAAATGTAGAAAGGGCTTAAATAATAACAAAAGACTACCTGAGCATCATTGCTCCATGAAACACCCAGTGTAAATGAGGTCCAAAAAAACTAATGTTTTTCTACATCTCAAAAGCCATCCCCATTACCTGGGCTCACAATACTCTCCCTTCTCACCTCCTGAGAGAACAGTCATCCTCTCTTTCTCTTGCATCTTGGATCTTTCCTTCTCTATGGACTCCTTCTCTGTGTCTCCAAATGTGCATGCATCTTCCTCATTTAGAAGACAAAAATCATTTCACTTGACCTTTGTAACTCTTAAAATATTAATATATTCCCCTTCACAAATTTTCACATGAATCACCTGCATTTTATTCTGAATGAAAAATGCTAGTGAGATTAAGCAACATTGCATCTTTTAATTAATATATTTAACACTGGGCAAGGTAGGGGAATTTTTATATTCATTAAAGGAGTGTGGTAGCATACAAATCTCTCCTTCTTTACTTGCTTCTTTAAAGAATGCAACAATTCTCAAGGCCTCTTATCACTAAGTTTCCATTCAAACTAAAAATTGTTTGCTCATGCCTCATCTCTTCAAACACACTTCACTTTATTTTATGAAAAGAATGCTCCTGGCTCTTTTCCTGCATTTTGGAGTCTAGTTCAAGGTTGCTTTCATTACTCCACTTTCTTTAGCTTTATCTACCTGCAGATGCCTCCAAAATTCACTCTTTTCCCCTTAGCATTTCCTCTCGTGGAGAACTCATCCAGTCTCATAGATTCTCATTACCAGCTCATTCTGTGAACAGTAAAGACTGTTTAATCTATGCATGTGTTGTCCTAGGCTGTGGATTCACAAATATGACTATGGCAATGTTCTTGTCCTCAAGGACCTTAGAACTAAGTTGGGGAAAAGACAAAAAAAAACAAAACAGTTATTCAGGCATAGCTATGATAGTGAGCCCAGCAGAGGAGATAATGTGATATCTGAGTCATAAATGAGTAAGAGTGAGGTGTTTAAACATACACACACACGCACACACACACACACACATGATATATGTAGTACGGAAGGGCATTCCAGAAAGCAGAAGCAACATTCAGATGATTTGAAGGGAAGTGAGAGCCTGACAAGAAAATTCCTAATTCGCCATGAGCAAAGCAGATTTCTTACACAAACTTATAACTTTTCAGTGTTCCCTAAGACTCCACTTAAATGTCTTTTTGCCACATTAAACTCAACATGCCTAAACATACTCAAAATCAGTGGTGTCTAATAGAAATATAATGATAGTCACATAAACAATTAAAAAACATTTAGTATCCATGATTTAAAAAGTAAAAAGAATCATGTAAAATTAATTTTGAAGTATATTTTATTTAAACCAATATATCCAAAATATTATTTCAATGTATAATCAGTATAAGATTAAAGGAGTATTTTAAATTCCTTGTTTAAACTAATTCTTTAAAATCCAATGTGTATTTTTCAATTACAGCACACCTCATTTACATTAGCCACATTTCAACTGCTCAATAGCTACATGTGGTTAGTGGCTACCCTACTGGATAGCACAGCTCTAAGGAAACTAAAACAGTAAAATATTGGCACATGAATAAAGACAGATGAATGAAACAAGAACAACAGAAAGTACAAATATAGACCCAAAGAAGAAATGTCAATTTGCCATATTATTAGGTGGCATCTCAAATCAGTGAGGTAGAACGAAATTTCTAATAAGTGGTACTGTAACAAATGGATAGGCATCAAAAGACAACTTTGACCCTTACCAGATAATCTCTAAATGGATTAAAGATGTAAATGTAAATGTAAGATCATAAAATTATTAGAAGAAAATATGAACAAATTTCTTTATAAGCTTGGAGGAGTAAGTTCTCTCCAATTCTGGCTTAAAAAATCCAGAAATGAAGACAAAAATTAATAAGCTATATTACATTTTTTAAAAAGCACCAGAAATAAATGCAAAAACAACAGACAAAATGGGGACAAAAATGTCAATTGATGTCAGAAACAAAGGACTGATCCCTTAATAAATATAAATGGCTTCAAGATATGGAGAAGAAAAATAACAGCAATATAATAAATTAAGCAGATGGTGTAAAAAGACAGACCTCAGTAATAGGAGCACAATCGGTTCTTAAGCATATTAAAATTTCTTACATATCATATTAACAAGTATGCTAAAGTATGATGATATACTCTGTTGTCAAACCTTATGGGAAAACAGGCACTCACAAAATGCTGGTGGGAATACAAAGTGGTACATGCCTCTGGAGGGTAATTTTAAAATATCCATCAAGATTACTAACGCTTTATTCTTTAACCCACTTCTGGAACTGACTCAGATACCCTTTCACATGAACCCGATGGCAAATATACTAGGATATCATTGCAACATTACTTGTAGTAACATAAAATTGGATACAGACCAAGAGTCCTTCAATAAAGAACTGTTAAACATAAACTATGGTACATACATTCAACAGCATGCTATGCAACTACTAAAAAAGCAAACAAGCAAACAGAAAGGATGACAGTCTCTTTATAGAGACATGGAGAGAACACCAAAACATATTTTAAGTGAAAAACTCAATGTGCAGAACACACACACACACACGTGTATGTATATGCATATGTATATCCCAAGAGGACCCTCTTTCTCTCCAAAAATATTGCAATAAGAATATGCATATATATATACACATATATATATGAAAACATATATGTATATATACATATATAATGTTATCCTTTGTATAAGAAAAGAAAGCACAAAAATGTTTGTTTTAATTCACATATTATTTCATAAAGAAACACTGGAAGAGTGCCTACCTAAAGTGGGTTGGAGGGAATGGGGTAGATGAGGAAGGAGTTATTATTTTAATTTCAAACTATGTGAATGTATCATCTATTCACAAGATAACAAAATGTCAAATATATATGTCTTTGTGTGTATTTGCATGTATGTTTGTGTGTGTGTACCCTACTTTTTGAGATAATAAGGAAATGGGAATCATTTTTGGCAACAAGGAAACTTTTGCTCTAAGCCTGGCTCCTCTGCAATTTGCTATTTTATATTGCCTCCAACTTTTATTCTTGATTTCATTAAAATAAATATTATATATTTTAGCATTGTTATTATAATAATGTTATAACACTTTGAGTGATTATAACGAGATAAAATTAGGAATTTTAGAGTAAATGTGAGGTGAGAAAGAAAACATGAAGCAGGAAGAGGATATTTGAAAGAGTTGATGTGAACAATGGGAGAGAGTGTTGAAAAAGGAAAAGAGTATATTTCTCAAAAATGTCAAGAGTCCATTTCAGGTTGGTGACCATGAATCTGCCCATGTGTGGTTTTCACTGTATTTGAGAAAGTGCATAGATAAGGTCATCCATTGTTGGTTTTGCTAGTCAGAAAAAAAGGAATACGGAAATGAAGTATAGGATTTGATTAGAGACTGGCCGAAGTTTTTTACTAGGGAAGATAAGCTGAATGGTGGAGGGTGGAGAAGGAGTAGTAGAAAAGAAGAAAGGAGAGGGCCAGTGATGTCACTGAGTGAATTAGCTGTAAAGATAAAGGTTAGGATAAAGAATAAGGTATGGAAATTTTTCTTCAATGACACATCAAACATAGTGAGTTTTCTATTCTCCAAATTACTGCACTTCTTACATTCTATACTCCAAAAGTCAGGCTTAATTTTGCTATCCCAGACTTTCTTGCTGCTCATGCATCCTTAGTTCAAATCCTGGGTCTGCCTTTGTGGCACTGGAAAAGCTAGTTAAACTTTTGTGTTTCAGATACTTCATCTATAAAAAAGAAGAAATAGTGAGCCACCTACTTGAGCTTGTTTCCATCTTTATTATTTTGAATCAAGGACCATTAAACAGTTAAAAAAGATAAAATGCTTTCTTACTGGTGTAAGACAAATTCTGATTTCAGAGATGTAATGTGAAAAAAATATACACCTTGGATTTGATTCTTATTGAATTAGTTTGTTTCTTCTCACAATGGAACCTAAGACTTCTAAATTAATATTTTTAAGACCAGATTAAAGATATAGTATAACAAAATGACAGTCCATTAATGATTATTACCAACCCACATTCCACCCAGAAGTTACTCTAAAACAGTGATATAAATTGGCAAAATTGTATTCACCCTGAAAGGAGGGGCAAGATATTTTCATAGCTTCTTTAGACAATACTTACTGATAAGTATTTCTAGTAGAATAATTACCAGTTACAATGTGCACTGTATTCTTTGTGTTTATTAAACAATTGTAGCTTATTATGCCTGGTTATTATGACCCTTTATTTACGATACTGCAGAAAAATTAGGGATTATCATGTTAATATTCCCCAAGTCAAAAGCTTGTATGTAACAGAAGAACAAAATAAGGATTTGAAATCAAGTTTCTCTGTATTCTTATATTACTTTTGTTATTTTATGTCTGTACGAATTTGGATAAATTACTAACCTCAAATCCTCAGTTTTCTAATTTGTAAAATGGGTATAATAGCACTATTTAATAGAATTGTTGTAAGGATTAAATAACATTTTTGTCTATTAAGCATCTAAACACATTAGGCTTCCACGTTTGTCCCTAATCATCTACATTGCTTTCTGCCCTGGCATCTCTAACAGCATAAGGTTAAATTACAAAAGAATGCTTAGAAAGTTGGACCTATTACAAAACAGCTTTACAGTTACTAAGTTTACTCTCCCCTACTTCTCCCTCCCCAAGCCCACACTATTTAGTCACTTCCTTTTTTCTCAATATTCCATTAAAAACAGTCTTTTTCTCTTTAGTTTATGATTGATTATCTGGGAAAGGGCTGGTAATGCTGTGAATAAACTACATATTGAGTTGAGAACAAAATAGCTGAAAACAGTCTGAGGCAGTTCTAGTTGGCACACAAATCAATTATAGATCATCATTTAACAGAAACCAAAACACAGACACTCACTAGAGAACCAATTTTTATCCTCAACCTCTTCCTGAGAAAAATAAGAAATATATATCTATAAAAATGTGAACCTATTCCATTGACTTGTAGCAAGGGAAAAAAACTTTAAAATGTCAGTATCACCATTATTTTGAGTCAGAAAACGGTTGTCTTTATGATATGTAACCACACAAGTTCTTCTCAGTAAAATAAAAATAAAACACAAATTAAATTCTCTGCACCTTAAAGTATTATTTTATATAACATATAGATGAAAGCGAATGGTTAAGAACTTTTGGCATATCCAATAACACAGGTTGCAAAACAAACGGGATGGTGCATAAATGCCTCTCGTTTCTACGCACGTGCCTCTTTGCAGTATGATTTTTCTGTTCCTTCCAGCAAAAGGTAGAGTCAATTTCTCTCCCTGCTTATGGGCCTTGTGACTCACCTTAACCAGAAAAATGTGATGGGCATTATGTTATGGGAGTTCCAAGTCTATGCTTCAAGAGGCCTTCGAGCTTCCATTATCACCCTTTTAGAAACCAAATGCCATAAAAAGAAGCCTGAGCTAGACTTCTTGATAGTTATAGGCTACAAAGAGAGAGAGAGAGGAGGGAGCCCTGTCAGCAGCCAGATGTGAGACCATCTTAGATCATTTCGCCCATTAAGCCTCCATATTACTACATTCACAAGAGTGACCTCTAGTGAGTCCCACAGAAAAGGCACCCAGCTGATCCCAGCTAAAATTTCTGAATAAGAGAATGAGGAGCAAAAAAATGATTATTTCAGTATACTGAGGTTTTTGCTTTTGTTTTAGTTTTCCTGAAAAAAAAGTGGCATATTTTACTGATTCTCAACAAAGTTCTTCAGAAGATTAATAATAAAAGTTTGATATATATTATGAGCAATTATAACCTTTGGACACAAAGGAAAGCCAGGCTGTATCAAAATGAGTGAGCCTCTTTTCTTTTGATTCATCATCCATAACTGGCTGTACATCTTCTACTTCTGCTGGAGCATGTTTTGAATTCTATTTTTCAGAGTAATGACTGGACCAGGGTAACTAGCAAAGAACTTTGGCATTTTAGCTGTAAAATGCCCTCCTCAAATCCTCTAGAGATATTTCTCCCTCTTCCCACAGAGTTGGCCACACTCTAGTTTCTAAAATTCCTTATTGTTGTCATAACTTCATGTCTTGTTTTGTTTTGGTTTTCCTGATCCTACTTCTCCTGAATATGCTTCTTCAGAAAAGATTCAAAGAAGTTCAAAATTGTTGCCTAAATATCTGGCTTCTTTAAATTCCAGCCTACATCTTTACTTTCATTTGTGAAAGCAATGAAATATGAGCTAAAGAAGATACTTTTGACTCCTTTAATGCTAAATATCTGCTTTGCCAGAAGAGAGTAAAATGCCACAGCTGATGTGGGAAAACCCATGGTCCTTCCCCCTAAAATTGGTTTTAATAGCTTCAAACTGGTAGAATTTGGGGTATTTTATGTTTGAATAAACATATTTGATATATAGTTCTGACTAATTAATGTTGAATCGTTTCCTCGGTGAAACAGAAATTGAAACTTAGCAACCATACATTTTACTTATATCCTTGTCCTACACATATGTCACTTGGTGACATAGTGACCAAGCAGACAATTAGAAAAGAGGTCTTTACACAAATTGATAAAGAGGTTTTTTTCCCCATTGGTATGCAAATTTATCATTGTGACAGAATCACTAGCACAGCCCACAACAATGGCCACAGCTTCCCCAAGCCACCATCATATGCAGTGATTTGTTACATAGCAAGAGACAACTGATATATCCACCAAGATGGAGTCAGCATATTTCAGAGAAAAGAATGTTGAAAAGAAATAAGGTAACCTGGCTTCAAGTCCTGGTTGCACCATTGATTACCCATGTAAAATTGGATGAACCTCTTAACCTCTCCAGACCACAATTTCTTCTTGTACAAACAGATTTCATTAGGCAATCTTCTGTCACCTCAGCTACAAAGTTTATGCTTCTAAGTTACTATAGCTGACAGTAATTGTAGATCCAAACTAACTGAAGCTTTGGTTTCAGAATACTGCTCATAACTGTCTAGAAAGTCCAGATTCTCACCTGCTAAAGGAAGATGACATCTGTTATCTCTTTGAGAACAATGATTCCGCCAAAAGTCTAAGGGAATCTTCTATTTTTGGAGATAGTTTCCTTTTACAAGTTGAATAAATGCAGTATGATCAGGTGAATAGTACTGGCCTGTATGTACAAACCTAACACGAAAGATGAACTTACAGAACTTTGTAAACTTTTCCCTATTTCAGAGCAAAATTATTTCTAAAAATCTTTAGCCATGGCAATAAATCCTCACTAGAGGAATCTGCAGAAATATAGAAATATTTACCTGAAAATGCTGCACCAGGTTTTCAGAGTTCTCATTTCTTAATGTTCTCATATCGTTTATATAGCAAGAATCAAAAATGATACATTGTGTCCCAGCCAAATTCAAGTCAACTGTAGACATCATTGAATCTACTTATTTTATAGCCTGCTAAACATGAATCTAGCGTTTTGAATGTAAAAATTTCTCAAATAGACAAAACATTTGTAATTAGCCTCAGGAAAGATTTATGGTACCAGTGAAAGTGCACTTTATCTGGAGTCAGATAGTCATAGTTGAGTCTACAACCTGTCTCTTAGCTGTGTAACCCTGGACAAACCACTAACCTCTCTGAGCTGTAGTTTCCTGCTCTATAAAAAAGTGATGATTCAATATCAAAAAAACAAACAACCCAATCCAAAAATGGGCAGAAGACCTAAATAGACATTTCTCCAAAGAAGATATACAGATTGTCAACAAACACATGAAAGAATGCTCAACATCATTAACCATTAGAGAAATGCAAATCAAAACTACAATGAGATATCATCTCACACCAGTCAGAATGGCCATCATCAAAAAAATCTACAAACATTAAATGCTGGAGAGGGTGTGGAGAAAAGGGAACCCTCTTGCACTGTTGGTGGGAATGTAAATTGATACAGCTGCTATGGAGAACAGTATGGAGGTTCCTTAAAAACTAAAAATAGAACTACCGTACGACCCAACAATCCCACTACTAGGCATATACCCTGAGAAAACCATAACTCAAAAGGAGTCATGTACCAAAATGTTCATTGCAGCTCTATTTACAATAGCCAGGATAGGAACCAACCTAAGTGTCCATCAAGAGATGAATGGATAAAGAAGATGTGGCACATATATACAATGGAATATTAGCCATAGAAAGAAACGAAATTGAGTTATTTGCAGTGAGGTGGATGGACCTAGAGTCTGTCATACAGAGTAAAGTAAGTCAGAAAGAAAAAAACAAATAACATATGCTAACACATATATATGGAGTCAAAAAAAAATGGTCATGAAGAACCTAGGGGCAAGACAGGAATAAAGACACAGACCTACTAGAGAATGGACTTCAGAATATGGAGAGGGGGAAGGGTAAGCTGGGATAAAGTGAGAGAGTGGCAGGGACATATATACACTACCAAATGTAAAATAGATAGCTAGTGGGAAGCAGCTGCATAGCACAGGGAGATCAGCTAGGTGCTTTGTGACCACCTAGAGGGGTGGGATAGGGAGGGTAGGAGGGAGGGAGACGCAAGAGGGAAGAGATATGGGGACATATGTATATGTATAACTGATTCACTTTGTTATGAAGCAGAAACTAACACAACCATTGTAAAGCAATTATACTCCAATAAAGATGTTTTTAAAAAAAGCGATGATGATACACCCGAATTGACTATTTCACAAGGATATTGTGAGTATCAAATCAGAGGATTTGATGAGAAAGGTTTTTTTTAAATGCTCTATGGCTAATACCCCGAGGAAAGGAAAAGTGAGAGGCCTAGGCAATTCTCAATTCAGGGCAATGCCTGAGGTCTGCTGTATGTACACAAAGCTGTAAGGTTTTGGATAGAAATGATTAACACCAGAAGTAGACTTTGTGTTTTCTTTTTTATGACTATTTTCTCTTGTCAATCGATTTTTTCCCATTTTTGTTTTTCTGCCCTTTTGCTTTTCATACTATGTGGACCTCTCATCATATTCAGTAACTCAACCAACAAACATTTACTGAGCACCTAGTGAACACTGAAGGCAAAGATGGTCAAGACCCAATCTCTGGTTCTAGAAGCTCACATTCAAATGGAATGTCATACAAGCAACAACTCATCTCAAGGCAATAAAAAACAGTAATAACAAAAACATGGCGAAAACACTAAGGGAGCAGAGAGGAAGAACAACTATCCTTTCTGAGACATAGAGAAAGGATACTCTGGACCAGCCTCTCAAAGGAAGTGGCAATTGAACTATATCTTGAAAGGTGAGAATTTTTCTAGGCAGACAGACATTTGAGGTAAATCATAAGATCATAGCCTATGCTAAGAGCTGCAATTAATTATGATAAAAAAATAATTTTGAGAGCTAATATCTATCAAGCATTTGTCACATGATAAGCAAGGAATTTGGACTCTATATTTTAAAGGAAAGGGAAGATGGTTGTTCATACTATTTAGAGTATTTCACATACCAAATATTCAATTCCTGATTTTTTAACTTACATAATATTTTGGCATATTAATGCCTCTAACTGGCACCTCAGTACCATAATGCCCTCCAAAAAAATGTTACCTCAAGGCTATACATTTAAGCAGTTTTTAAAATGCATCCTTTAGTTCAATGCAAAAGAAAGCATAATTGATGATTATTAACAAACAGAAGTAATAATTAAATAATAATACATTTTAGGAATCTAGTCTTATTGTTTATTAGGTGTTTAATCTTTTAAAAAATTGCAAATAAAATACTAGCTATTGGAACCATATCAATTTAACTTGCTCTTCTCTGACATCAGTGAAAGGGTATTATTTATCACACTAAGTATATATTATAATCTTCTGTTGATAGTAAAAGATCAAAGATTACCTTCCATCAAACAGAATTATGATGCCATAACATTTTATCTTGTTACAGCTGATATCAATCACTAGGTGACAGTGAGCTGCAGAGCAGATTTTTCAGTCAATATACCTGACATGCTCAAACATCTGAAATACAGCAGCCAACTTCCATGTGCTTTGTTTGTGAAAGTGAAAAACGGAGCATAAACAAATAAGTGCCTGATTGTTAATATCATATATGTTGCTCAATACCACTTGGTTTCTGAGCAATTAACTGGTGTTTTTACCTAGAACTTCATCAAAGGAGAGAAAAGTCAGTGTCAATAAAACAGAAAGTGGGGCATTGTTTTAAATGGAGACATGAGAGTGGTAACATCTTCAATCACAAGATTAGGGCAAAGAACCCCTCCTGGTGTAACTCTCTGGAGACACATATATTCTCACTCTTTCATCAGAGAGCTATACAAGGCCCTGACTGAAGTCACAAATCTCCTAAGTAAATCCTCTTTCTCAAGAAGGGTCACAGCCTCTTTCCTGCATCTATTTTGAGTTATATCATGTGCTCACTCAATGGGTAATCTGGGCCAATTTTTTCCCCTCCTCGTGGTTTTGTAACTGCAGAAGACTGTTCTTCCCTTCTCATTATGTTGGTAGCTTTGCTTTTTAGAAAAAGATAGAACAGCGCCCTTGAATTTTTGCAACGTTCAGTATGCACTCAATGTTATCAAATACTTAAGCTATAGAAAGGAAAACATTGTGTTTGTAAAATCTTTGTTCATCTTCATGTATAAATTTTATAGCATGCTGATTCATGTCAAAACTCAGAACTATATTCATGTGTCTTACTAGCTTCTTAATATTTCTTTAACTGGAATGACAGAAAAGAAGAGCTTTATTATAAATCCAAAACTTTAACCTTTCTAAGCACTGACTGTATAGTAAAGAATTAGCATTTACAATTGTTTATATTATTTAATTTAAAAACAACAGTTGTCTACTCTGTGAATCATAAAATAATTTGCTTGAATATTTTCTTTTCTCTTTTTTCCTATGTTGAGATGCTCATACACTACATTATAGAGAATACAGCAAAACCTTCCCAAACTTGCAAAATTATTGGATGGGGACATTCATTTTTATGCAGACTATATGCATATTCATATAAAACAGTCTGAAAAATGTATCAGATATAATTAGCATGTTTATGAATCTATTTGCTCTGCTATTAAGTAACAAATTTGTAGTAACCATGGCAACTGCAACATCACAAGCATAAGTTCTATTTTTGTAATAATATGAGTACCTTTCTTAAAGCAACATTCATACTTACATTCTACATGTTAAAATATTAAAAGAAGAGTTTTTAAAATATCATGTCATTTTTCATTACATAAGGACACATTTTATATTTTGATTTTATTTTAAAGTAAAAGCTGTTTCTTTTTTGTTGTAGTGTGTGTGCTAATAATAATATTTAAGTGTAAAGGGAAAAAACATGGAATATTAGGCTCAGGTTAACACAGGTGGTTATAAGATTGTTAACTTTTCATTTTTTTTAGATTTTTTTTTAATGTGGACCATTTTTAAAGTCTTTATTGAATTTGTTACAATATTGCTTCTGTTTTATGTTTTGGCTTTTTGGCCACGAGGTACGTGGGATCTTAGCTTCCCAACGAGGGATCAAACCCACATCCTCCACATTGGAAAGTGAAGTCTTTAACCACTGACTGCCAGGGAAGTCCCAAGATTGTTAACTTTAAAAAATTCCATTTCCTTTGAAACAGAAAAAACATAAGAGTTTTCCAATTTTTTAAAATAAAAGTCATATATGGATTTCTTATTTGACTTTTATTTAAATTTTCTTCTTCAATCTTAATAAGTACATTTTATCTAAGTAGTAACATTTTGTCTAAGTAGTAACATTTTTCTCCACAGCTGATTTGGGGAGGTATTTTAGTTAACACTTTTGTTAGAAGTAATTAATTGAATTATTACTTGTTTTCAGCATCTAAGTACCATCACTTATAGACATATCATCCTGAGCATTTTATGTAACCATTACAAACCTCACTTTGCTGCCCATTAAAATAGATATAATAATAATACCAACATTAAAGGATGGGTAAGAAGGTAAAATGTGAAAATGCCAGTATGACGAACATACTTTGCTGTTCCTTTAAAATCACAATTCTGCCAGTACCATACTGTCTTGATTACTGTAGCTTTGTAGTATAGTCTGAAGCCAGGAAGCCTGATTGCTCCAGCTCCATTTTCCTTTCTCAAGATTGCATTGGTTATTCAGGGTCTTTTGTGTTTCCATACAAATTGTGGAACTTTTTGTTCTAGTAATGTGAAAAATGCCAATGGTAGTTTGATAGGGATTGCATTAAATCCGTAGATTGCTTTGGGTAGTATACTCATTTTCACAATGTTGATATCTCTCCATCTATTTGTATCATCTTTAATTTCTTTCATCAGTGTCTAATAATTTTATGCATACAGGTCTTTTGTCTCCTTAGGTAGGTTTATTCCTAGATATATTATTCTTTTTGTTGCAATGGTAAATGGGAGTGTTTTCTTAATTTCACTTTCAGATTTTTCATCATTAGTGTATAGGAATGCAAGAGATTTCTGTGCGTTAATTTTGTATCCTGCTACTTTACCAAATTAATTGATTAGCTCTAGTAGTTTTCTGGTAGCATCTTTAGGATTCTCTATGTATAGTATCATGTCATCTGCAAACAGTGACAGCTTTACTTCTTCTTTCCCGATTTGGATTCCTTTTATTTCTTTTTCTTCTCTGATTGCTGTGGCTAAAACTTCCAAAACTATGTTGAATAACAGTGGTGATAGTGGGCAACCTTGTCTTGCTCCTGATCTTAGTGAAAATGGTTTCCGTTTTTCAATAGAACAGGATAGAAAGCCCAGAGATAAACCCATGCACCTATGGTCACCTTATCCTTGAAAAAGGAGGCAAGAATATATAGTGGAGAAAAGACAGCCCCTTCAATAAGTGGTGCTGGGAAAACTGGACAGCTACATATAAAAGAATGAAATTAGAACATTCCCTAACACCATACACAAAAATAAACTCAAAATGGATTAAAGACCTAAATGTAAGGCCAGACACTATAAAACTCTTAGAGGAAAACATAGGCAGAACACTCTATGACATAAATCACAGCAAGATCCTTTTTTGACCCACCTCCTAGAGAAATGGAAATAAAAACAAAAATAAACAAATGGGACCTAATGAAACTTAGAAGCTTTTGCACAGCAAAGGAAACAATAAACAAGATGAAAAGACAACCCTCAGAATGGGAGAAAATATTTGCAAATGAAGCAATTGACAAAGGATTAATCTCCAAAATTTGCAAGCAGCTCATGCAGCTCAATATCAAAAAAACGAACAACCCAATCCAAAAATGGGCAGAAGACCTAAATAGATATTTCTCCAAAGAAGATATACAGATTGCCAATGAACACATGAAAGAATGCTCAACATCATGAATCATTAGAGAAATGCAAATCAAAACTACAATGAGATGTCATCTCACACTGGTCAGAATGGCCATCATCAAAAAATCTACAAACATTAAATGCTGGAGAGGGTGTGGAGAAAAGGGAACCCTCCTGCACTGTTGGTGGGAATGTAAATTGATACAGCCGCTATGGAGAACAGTATGGAGGTTCCTTAAAAAACTAAAAATAGAACTACCATACGACCCAGCAATCCCACTACTAGGCATATACCCTGAGAAAACCATAATTCAAAAGGAGTCATGTACCAAAATGTTCATTGCAGCTCTATTTACAATAGCCAGGACATGGAAGCAACCTAAGTGTCCATCAACAGATGAATGGATAAAGAAGATGTGGCACATATATACAATGGAATATTACTCACCATAAAAAGAAACGAAATTGAGTTATATGTACTGAGGTGGATGGACCTAGAGTCTGTCATACAGAGTGAAGTAAGTTAGAAAGAGAAAAACAAATACCATATGCTAACACACATATATGGGAAAAAAGTAAAAAATTTTTAAAAAGTTCTGAAGAACCTAGGGGCAGGACAGGAATAAAGATGCAGACTTCGAGAATGGACTTGAGGACACGGGGAGGGGGAGGGGTAAGCTGGGACAAAGTGAGAGAGTGGCATGGACATATATACACTACCAAATGTAAAATAGATAGCTAGTGGGAAGCAGCTGCATAGCACAGGGAGATCAGCTAGGTGCTTTGTGACCACCTAGAGGGGTGGGATAGGGAGGGTGGAGGGAGGGAGATGCAAGAGGGAAGAGATATGGGGACGTATGTATATGTATAACTGATTCACTTCGTTATAAAGCAGAAACTAACACACCATTGTAAAGCAATTATACTCCAATAAAGATGTTAAATAAATAAATAAATAAATAAATGAATAAATTAAATTACAATTCTATATTCAGGTGTATTTTGTTACAAAAATTAAATTTAATCCTGAAATGAAATGTTTCAAATAATTCAAACCCTACAAACATCGGATTTCTGTATTTTATCAAAAAGTGGCAGAGGAATAACTGATGTCTGGAGAATTGGGATGATGATATTAGGTGAAGGAATTGTGCAAAAGCAACTCTTTCCTTTTTTAAAAAAATTCTAGCATGGCTTTAAGCCCCAATCAACCACTCACTGAGCCTCATTCCCTCAACTATATATGGAAGAGTAATATCTATTTCCTTAGATTTTTACATGCATAAATGTAACATAAAGCAGCCATCATACTCTATGACACAATATTTGTCAATGAAAGTAGTTAATCTAATCCCCATCCTTCATTTTAAAATTGTAATATTTGTCAATGAAAGTATTTAACTTAATCCCTATCCTCCATTTTAAAATTGTATAGACTTGAGAAAGTTTAGAGCGTGCTAAAGAGAAACTAAGAGGTTCAGATGAGTTTAGTCTTTCTAGCTATGTGCTCTGAAAAGAAAAAAAACTGGATGGGAATTTCTCTGGACAGAGTCTGGTGGAGCTAGGACTTGGTTGGCTTTGAGAAGAATGGCTACAATTTGAGCTGAAAAGGTAACACTAGCCCAGATGGAAAGGCCTTGCTCACCCTTGAGACAGAGGAAGGGCCTCAGAATCAAACTAGAAGGTAGAAAGTGAGAGCAAACTGTAAACACAGGTCAGTGATACAGAACTCTAGCTGGCAAGGGAAAGGAAAACCCAGGGCAGATAGAGTCTGTAAATCTGTAATTGTCCTCATATACCTCATCTCTATGTTCAACACCACCATGACCATTCCGTTTAAAAACTTCAGCCCCAGTCTAACACTCCTGTTCGCCCTTACTCTCCTTTGTTTTCTTCATAGGACTTACTATATTGGAATATGCTATAAAATTTACTTATTGATTGCACATAGTGTCCATCTCCACTCTCTAAGATGCAAACTCCAGAGACTTGCGGCTCTTTCTTCACTGCTGTGTCCTCAGTACCTGTCAGACCCTCAGAAAATATTTGTTGAATGAGTCTTTAGCATGGTGTTTGGCACCTTGTAAGCATACAATAAAGATTATTTGTTATTACTACTATACTTTTTCTTTTTTTATCCATTTTTTTCCTCAAATTGTCTAAAAATAGGGTCTTCCTTAAGATAAAGATAATGGGAATAATGAAGATCTACCTTATCCCTTTTAGGAGAAAGAACCTAATTTTGGTTGGATCAATGACTTAAAAAAAAAGATTTTAACATAAATACTACCTTAATCTTCGAAAATACTATAATCCATATCAGATTGACCACAAATTAATCCATTAGATTATCTGGTCAACTAATTTTGTTAAATCAAAAAATTATACCCAATTACCCAAATTGGATAATTTGCTGAGTGTCATATTTACCTACTATTGTGGATTCCATACACATTTTATCTCTTTAAGACTTGCTCTCTATTCATAAAAATAAATAATTTGAAGAGTCTCTCCTTTCCGTTGCATAATAACCTCAAGGCTGAGCTGCTTACTCTAGAGTAGGTACACATTTTAACTGATTTGTTATCATTTAGAATCTAGGGAGAAAATTAATGATGATGGTAAGTGTGATTAAGTCTAATTTATCTCAGCCAATGCAGTAGACATAAATTCTCTCTAGTCAAAGTCAACATTTGTCAAGCTGACCTATCTTGTCTTATTTTCTGTGTGTATTTCAGAGGCATAGAAATAGAAGTAATTTGCTGAGCAATAATGTAGTTAGTGATGTACTAAACAGGACTTATGATCTTCCTAATGACAGAAGATACAGGCTGTGAATAAAAAGGGGAAGGAGCACTGCCTCTGTCTTATAAAGAACTAGAAAAGTGATAATGTGGCAGGGCGCACTCCCAGTAGTTGGTGACACAGTCTAGATCAGATTGTAAGGTCAATGAAATAAGAGGACCATAAACCAGTTGGTTGTATTTTAGTAGACTACTTATAGGAAATTTAGAAAGAAAAGCTGTACTCTAGTTATATATATCAAAGAGAATGGGGAAGGTCTGGATGCTTATAGAACTATTTCAGTTCAGACAACTTATTTCAGTTGTCTCAATAGAGTTGGCATTGGCTACAAACCACATATCATGACGGTTGAAAAGAATTCTGTTTAGTTATGCTACACAGTCAACTGTTCTGATAAAAATATTTCAAATGCATCATGTCTCCACTTAACGTTTATTCCTTCCTTCTAGAGACAATGTGTTGTTAAGGTTAAATTAGATAGTAATAATATAGATTGTGAATGATCAGCAGTTTCAAAAATAATGTTAACCAATGAATAATCCAAGTATGAAGGGCCTTATAGACAAGGTAGAAAAGTAAGTCTGAATTCCTCTCAAGCTGTGTTGAAGGCTGTCCTTTAAAACTTCTACCCCAGGAACGCTCCATTTCCTATCCTCCCTTCTCCCTTGCCTTTAGATGTGACTTTGTGTCTTTTTCTCCCCCACAGAATGTCAGCAGAAGATACTGCTATGAATAAGATATGCTACTGCCAAGCCTGCCCCATAAAGTTCCCTAAACCACCCCTCCAGGTTCTTCTCTCCATCCCATGGGTAGAAACGACAATGATCTCAGATACCATGCATTTAAGATGGTATTGTTATCAACCTGGATCCTCAAATGATAGTCATTCATTCATTCAACAAGTACATATTGAGTACTTCAAATGTGCTACGTACTGTATTTTTCTAATAATTAGTAAAATTATATTTATTAATCAAAATGATTAAACTATTTCAATAAATTGAATCATGTCATCCAACAATGTGATTTTATAACATATTTAAGATGTGACAAATGAGTGTGATAAAATTTAAACTGAAAAAATGCAAGACACAAAGCTATCTAGATAGCATAATTCTAATTGTGTTTGATGTTATAAGGGCTGTATAGGCTTTCTCAACACCCACTCCCTTCAGTGGCAGAGGTTCAAAATCTAAAAATGACCTTTTCTATATCCGTTTGTAGCTTGGGCCCCAGATGTAATCTGGTTTCCTCTTTCATTTGAAAGAGAGTTATGCAGTGAGAGGGAGAGGGGTAGGGTGCAAGGCACCCATTCAGCTTGCAGGTGTGAATCAGGGTAGTAGCAGGGAGATGGTAGAGCCAGCAGTCAAAAGGAAAGCTTCCTAATTTTGCAGTTTCCTGATCATGGCACACACAGCAGTCCTCTTGGTTCTGCTGTGGTTTCAAGTCCCTTCTGAAAGCTTAGACTAGAAGCTTTTTTTTTCAGCCCTCCAAAAATTGTGATCTTCCTATGTTCTCTAGTAAAGTATTTCCTGCTTAAGCTAGCCAAAATGGTGTGTGTGTGTGTACAGTTATTTATGAATTCTTGGATTAAAGATTTCTTAAAACAGTTTTTGAGCCTAATCCATAAATCCTTGGCATTTATTATTATTTTGATTATATACAAAAGGCTCATTCCCCCTAAGTATGTTAACTACAAACTTCATGTCTTAATTATTTCTGAAATTATTCTTTAACCATACTGTAGTCTTATATCACTATTTTGATAATATGGAATCACTGAAAGTCTAACTTCGCTGAAAATGTTCTTACATAAAATATTTATATTCACAACATTAACTATACTCCAAAAACATGTGACTAGATGCTTTTACGCTTCTAAAGTCCTTAACAAAGTATTAACAAAAAGCATTAATACTGATTGTAAACTCCGAAGATTGGGTTTAGCATTGGCCCAGTGGAGTCAAATCAACTGAACACTCTAAATAGTTTTATTTTTTATTAAAATGATAATTTTATTAAAAATAATTTTATTTTATTATTTTCTAAAAAGAAAATAATCCAGAAACTTTTCTAACCACATATTTAGATATTATAGTACACAGAGTTTTTGTAATAAAATTTATTATTATTAAACAGAAATTTGTAGTGCCTAGATCATTTATGCTATCAATCTGAATTGAAAATGTACTGGCTATCCTAGCACAATCACAGGCAGACTTCTTTTTTTTTTTTTTTTTTTTTTACAGGCAGACTTCTTAATTAACACTTACATCATGCTGATCATATACTCGATTGGTATTTTAAAATTAGAAATACAAGAGCACATTTTTCTGTCAAAAATTGACAGGCAGCGGGCTTCCCTGGTGGCTCAGTGGTTGAGAGTCCGCCTGCCGATGCAGGGGACACGGGTTCCTGCCCCGGTCCGGGAGGATCCCACATGCCGCGGAGCGGCTGTGCCCGTGAGCCATGGCCGCTGGGCCTGCGCGTCTGGAGCCTGCGCTCCACAACGGGAGAGGCCACAACAGTGAGAGGCCCGCGTACCGCAAAAAAAAATTGACAGGCGGCCCCAAAAGTAAATCATCATAATAACAGTAACAATAATGATGATGATGATGACCAATTTCTTTTGAATAAGAAACAAAACCTCTGAACTACTTCTATTTCCATACTTTCTACCACCAGCTTAAAAGAACTGATGTTTTAGGAGGAAAATGCTGTAATTCATGATTATATAAAATATTGTATAGAGTTGCAACTATTCCATGTACATTTATTGCAATAATGTTGTCATTTGTTTAATCATCAAATATGCATTAATTGTCTACTTTGAACCTGTCATTTTGCCCTATACAGGTTATACAGTGGTGAAGAAGACAGACACAGATACATGTAGCTGACAGGCTAGAGGGTAAGACAATAAACATGTAACAGGCAAATAAATATCTACTTGCAAGCTCAGAAAATCCAGACATGATGCTGCAATAAAAGGTAACAGGTCAGGATCTACTTAGATAGGGTAACCAGGAAAGGCTCTCAGGGGAGACATTATCCTAGCCAAGACCTGAAGGATGGGCAGGAGCCAACCACACAAGTATGGGAGGAAATCCTGCAAAGGGAATTGACCTTGTGGATCCTCAAGAATGAGTTAGCTTGAAGTGTTTGAAGAAATAAAATGCTATGTTACTAAAATATGACAACATATATGGCTATATATGTATATTTAATATACATATATATAATATGTACTGTTAAGTTATAACACAGTTGACCTATGGTGTAAAATTTTCCCCAACTCCAAAATGCTAAACTTGCATGAAGAATGTAACTTTCCTTCTTTGTCTACACACTTACAGGATAGGCTAAATAATATTGTAGTTAAAAACAGAAACAAAATCTCAGAGTTAATTTCTTACTCTACCTGTCTTCTGGGTGTGTGAGGGATGGTAGTGTGGGGAGCTGAGGGCCTTGCTCTTCATGTCCCTCACTCCAGGAGCTAGGTAAAGAGAGAAGTTTCCGAGGCAAAAAGTGGGGTGTGTTGCACTCTGGTTCTTAATACTTCCATGGAGTAGGACACACAGCACTTTTGCTCACATTTCCTTGACCAACATAGATAACATGGTCACAACTAACTCCATGTACCCAAGGAGAATAAGAAATGTTTGGTGAACAGCACTAATAAGTCTGAATAATGGAAAGAGAAAGGGTGGGAGAGAGAAAGATTGATTCTGATCACGTCATCAGAAAGCTCATACTTAAGAATAAAACACTAGGTTTTTCCATTTAAGGAGAAATACATAGCTCTGAAATGAGATGAATAAAAATTCTCAGTACTAAAAATGTACAAACTTATATTATCAAATTCTCTAATGGTCAACAGTTTAATTTAATTGTGAATTTGATAGTTCTGTTTCATTTTAACTCTTTCTTCTTGAACTCTAGAAAATTTCAGAACTCTAAAACACCAGCAAATAAAGGTTGATAGCACCTGGAGCACATTCCCTTTCTTATTTACTTTCAGTTTACTTCCATTATGTTCTTTAGAGGGAGAACAATGTTGTAATCCTTGTGACATGTCTGTAGAAATTAATCATCCAAATATTCTAAATGTGTTCATTATCACTGTTGCACAAATATTTTGCAATATACAGCTATCTACCTTCAAGGCATTTTTATTCTCTTCTTTCCATAAACCATTCCTTTTCTTTGATTGAAATTGCTTAGGAAAAGAAGAAGGTCACTGATTACTTGGGAATGCTTGTGACGTACACCCTTTATTGCTCAACCAGGACCTTCTACATCCATACCCAGGAAACCAAAAGGAAAGAGATAAAGTGCATAAGACCAGTAACAGTACTCTTGGGAAAGCACCACTTCTGGAAGGAAAAAGGTCCCTTTGGAGGTTTAAGGGTGATGAAAAAGAAGGAGGTAAGAGATGAAAGTTAAAGGGCCTGAACAATGTTACAAAATCAGAAGATACAATCATCCACCTCCCCAAGAGAAAAAAAAAATTAAATCAATAAAAGAAAATTAACGTTACCATATCGAAAGAAGGAAGTACTCTTGTACTAATAGGCCAGCCAAACCTATCTCCTTTGTCTGCATAAAACTTACCTCTGGTCTAAGAAAATCAAACACATTTAAAATTTTTTAAAAAGATGTCCAACAATGTTCATACAAAACTACTGTACAAGGAAAATGGAAAGTGCAAATCAAAGTATTTCAGTTTATATTCTCCTTAATGAAACTACAATAAAGCAGAAGGAAACTAAATTAAATAAACCTTAAACAAGAATTTACAAAATTTTTAAAAATTTAAATCATAATTTATAAACTTCAAAACAGAAATGGGCAAATAAAATAGAGATGAAGAATTGACAAACTCAGAAAGAAATGATATTTTTAAAATTATAAAAATCATGTTAGAAATAAAGACTAAATTACAAGCTGCACAAGGGAGAATGGATTAAACAACAACAATAGATCATAAAGGATATTAAAGAAACGCAAACATAAAGCCATGTCAATGAAAACAAAAGAAACTGGAAAAAAACAGGGAAAATGTAATTGATATATAAAATAGTAGGATATTTATCATAGAAATGATCTGATCCCCAGAAAATTTTTTAAAAACAATGAAATATATAAAGTTACAATCAAAGGAAGAAATTCTGGTAAAAGAAGACCTGACTCATATTAAAAGGACCCACTGTGTAACTGGGAAAACTGACCCAGACAAGCTCTAATAAAACTAGTATTTTTTAGACTGTAGACTCTAAAGATGAAGAAAAATCCTCTGGGCCTAGGAAACACACACACAACACACACACACACACACACACACCTATCTCTCTCTCTCTCCATCAATCTAAATTGAAACAGAAAAGCAGATAAAGAAAATGTTTACAAAATGTTAATAATCAATGAACCAAGGAGAAGGATATACGGGTGTCCATGGAATTGCTCTTTCAAATTCTCTTTAGTTTAATTATTTTTTTATAAAAAGAGAAAAATCATCACTAGTAACAAAAAAGAAAAAAGAAAACAATTTTCATACAAATAATTTCCTAATTTCCTACATATCATTATTTTAATGGCTGCATAATATTCTTTATAAGAATTATTACACTTCCTTTTAACCAATAACTCTTGTTTGGCATTTAGGTTTTTTTTCAGTTGCTGCAAGTCTTCAAATTTTGAACATGAGTTAAAATTTTTTAACAAACCAAAATGAGACCAAAAACTAAAGGCTGGCAGAAAGTAATGAGACAATTTTAAAACAATTCCAGAGGAGATGATCTTAAAACATGTTTTAATGATGTCAGCATGAACAAAATAAATATCATCTTGAAAGATGAAATTATATTTGCTGTGCAAATTTCATAGTTTTAAAAAAAATTTAAGTAAGAAAAGAACAAAAGAAATTAGGTAAGAAGAAAGGAGAAAATATACTACTTTATAGTCACACTCAAATAAGCAAAAAATGGTAGAGCTAGGGATATATCTCAAAAGATATCACCACTTCCTCTCAGCTTACATTTTTTAGGGAACCATATATATATATATAATGTTATAATATAGATAACATGGGCTTGCACCTAACATCTATAATATAGGTAATACACCATGTACATAATAGCTATAAAATAGGTAAAGTGTGACATATGCATAATAGCAGCCAGGAAAGTGCTGTGCAATATATTAGAAAAGAGAGAGCAATTTCTTTAAACTTTTTAGAGGATGCTCAAAAACAGGGACAGAAATAGTTTCATAAAGGAGGTGAGGCTGGGGACATGCTTGAAGTAAGAGAAGGGCTTTCCCAGGGAATTGTGGGAAAGGTCATAGGAAAAAAAATAATAAAACAAGGCTCAGAGGCCTTTGAGAATTCTTGGGTGAAAGCAGGACACAGTGTATGCCAGCAAATATCCATGAGCTTATTGAAAAAATATTTATTGAGCATCCAGCATGGTGAGCCTTGACTGACGTGCTCAGGACTTGGAATTTGTTGTTAGAAAATAAGGAGCATTGAAGGCTTTGAAACAGCTTGTAATGGTAATGTGATGGTCATGCAGATGGTTACGTGGCAGATGAAGACCTGGTCTCAGTTCATCATATGTCATACCCTGCCCTGACTCTGTATGCTTGATAGGCCCAATTAGAGTATCTCTCACACATGTGGCAACATGGTTACTGCCTTAAAACTCATTCTCAATCAAAAGTATAACTTTTCTTACTTTATACAATTAACCCGAACAGACATTCCAAGGTTCTCCAGAGCAGTCATATGGCTGACACGCTATAACAATGATAGAAGGATCAGCTCAAAGCTATACCATACTAAATACACAAATGAATGCTGAATAAAGGAACCAGTTGTTTTCTAAATAGCCAGCTGTTGGTATGGAGTAGATTAATCATAGTGATAGATAAATGGCTCATTCTTTTTTTTGGTGGGGGGGGGATGTTTGGCTATAAAGTCAGCTCAGCCCAAAGGTTTCTCCAGGCTCCTAAAACATTCTGGATATGGCTGACAAAGATATTCACTTTGTCATATTTCTTTGTCCCTTTCATTCTCAGGGATGAAGATAGTGTACTACATCAATAATCATGACTTTATTGGAAGTAAATATGATTTTCTGGGTCTTCTGGAAAGTACTATACATTTAGTTGCTGTGTTTACATGATTTCAATTTGAAACCAACCTTTGAATGAATCTCCTCTGGCTGAATTACTTTTAGTTTAGGCCTCATTTGATTTAGGCAGAAAAAGAAAAATCATGTACTGAAAGATAGAGTCAAATTTCCTGTGCACAAAAGTAGAGATGTTTCCCCATTCCTCCCAAGGATATAGTGATAAGGTGCAACAAACACTGGATCGGACCAGGGACACTTGGGCTGCAGTCTCAAGTCTGTCCCATTAATTAATTCATTCACTCATTCATTCATTAAATATTTATTGAACTTCCTATGTGCAAAGCACTGTCCTAGGTGTTGAAAGAATAAGATGATATTGACTTTGGGGAGAGAATCTAACTTATTTGGACTCAGGCTTCTCAAAAATTTTCTATGTGTGACTATCTGCAGTCATAAGCTTAAAATGATTTGAGGAACCAAGTAGGGAATGTGTGGAACAAGGATGAGAGTATGATGGAATTGGTGGTGAGGATCTATGGTATACTGGACAAACTATGCCTCACCTAAAGGCATTCAAATTCAATTTTTCAAAATAAAATATAATGGGGAAAAGCCACATTGCAGGCCTTATTTGGAGGGACTCTAGTTTCTCACCCTTGAACTATATGATTTCTAGGATATTCTCTGGTCCTCACATCCCTTTCATACTTTAAAACAAATGAATGAATGAGTGAATGAATGCACGAGTGAATCTATTTCCTTAAAGCTTAACTTCCATTCAGTTTTCTAGATGACCCTAATCAAATGCACGTTTTTGGCAGGAGTATCTTCTTCTGAAAATTTGTTCTATGGGAAATAGACTTGGGGGAGGGGAGAAAGTGGGAATGAAAAGGCACTGAAAACAGACTTGGCCCACTTAGCATATTAGCTTTAGGTGACCCTACCTATACACCCTTCTACTTCCCCACTCAGCCTAAACCCAGAAGTACCATTTGAGTCAAAATTCTTGTCTTAGATTATGATTTAGGTTTGGTGCTAAAGAAGAAACATTTCACAGCCTGTAAATTACTAAGGACAGTGTCTGGTACTTGCTAAGTGTTCAGTAAATGAGACTGTGAGTAGACACACAGCAATGTATATAAGAGCCTTGCCTCAGGTCAGAACTTGGTTTGAAACCAAATCCCACTTTTTATAGATGGGTGGCCTTGAACAAGGCATTCAGTCTCCATAAGTCTCAGTCCCCTCAGAGTACCTCCACGTGGGGTTGCTGCAAGATGCAACATATCTTAACAGCGTTTCTGGGATGTGTCACGTATCCAGCACAATGCCTGTTAGTCAGCAAAAACTAAAGAAGCACTGGTCATTTTGTCAGCTTTTGTGAAGGCACTACTTATTTTTTGAAAAATTTTTATTTATATTTTTGTAAATTGATATATAAAATGAGAGCACATTATTAAATATGCTATAAAAATTATTTTAAAAGAAGGAAGCCTTATACATCACTTTAAAAATTATTACACATTGGATGGCTCTATGAAGAGTTAAATCACTGCTTTATCTTTCATAAGCCTAGTGAAAACCAAATGGCACAAGAATCAATATGAAACTTTAAAACAAAATTTTTTTTCAGACAGAAAATCTACGTCTATAGTTCAGGCACATTTTTACACATCAGTGAAAGTTCCAATTAATATTTCTGAAACTCGTTGACTGGCATAGATTTTCTTTATAGTTGGAAAATTGTCAAATGTTTAAACAAGGGGACAGAAGTTGTGCTAGTATAAAAGCAAATAATAACATTTTAAAACTCTGTCACTATCCAAAGTCCATCATCTTTGGTCTTATCTGAATCTAGGGAAATGTATTTGATTATTATAGGTCCTATTTGCATGCATTCAGTATTCACATTCTATTCATTTCCTGGAAATCAAGAAAGGGCATTTTATTCTTATGTGTGAAGGCTTATTTTAATCAACAAACAAGCATCATACTCCCAATATTTTTATAAAAACCTATTTAAAACATAAAATTCTGTATTGGCACATGGTACTTTTATTATTTACTTCTGTATTTTAAAGCTTGGTTACGACAGAGAAAGATTGTATGTCGTTGACTCCTTTAAGCTGAAGCTTTTTATGACACTAAGGGCTGCTCACCCTTTCCTCCACTCTATCCACACCAATCATTTCTGTGCCTCAAAGCAATTTCTTACATGAATAGCGTCTCTTCAACATGCTATTTACCTGAACCTTAAAACTAAACACTGATAGTAAAAATAATCTCTCAACTTTAAAAAAGAAAAATCTTCGAGGTGCCATAATGATAAGGGAAGACCTCATCTCACCCTGGATTTTATTTAACTTTATTCTGAGATGCCGCTTTTCACAGCAGAAAGCATTTCTCCTTTGGCAATATTCTAAGCGAATGACTTTATTTCAATTATATAAACCATAAATAAACAGAAATAAAAGAGATTAATGAGCACCGGTACAAGTGAGTGACAGTCGTTAACTACAGTTTTGCTTTATTGAAAAACCTCTCTCTGACTTTTGTTCCATTAAGATGATATCCTAATTATCTCAGCTTCATTCTGCCATTAATAACCTTATTTTCTTGGAAATAGTACTGATGGATGAGTTTTAAATCGTACTTTCACAAGTAAGGCAGAGTACAATCAAGAAAGGGGTGCTCATGTATAGTTTTGCGGGGATACATGTGAAACGATCACATTTCCTAAATGGTCTTACAAATCAGACTTCAGCCAAATGTAGTACTCCATTATAAGGGACAGGGGAAATAATTGAATGTTGGAGTTCAAATTCATATAATAATTAGAAGGGACATTTATTTCAAAATGTGGAAAACTTGACAGTAAAAAAATGACAGAAATTCAGCTCAACAGTGAATTATAAATGTCAAATTACTAGTATGCATGTAAAAAAGTATGTAGCTATTAGAAACCAGACTCTGCATTTATGTGCAGTGCTTCTGCCTTTATCAGCTTCTTATATTCCTCTAAGGTGTTCTGTCATTCACTGTCAAATTTCCAGTGTAAGATTATAAGACATATGTCAGATCAGTGTCCAAAGCTTTCCAGGTTCTGGACACACCAATGCAGCCCCATATTTTACACAATATTAAGTATATTAAATGGGAAAAGCTGCTCAGTTATTAGAAGTCAGTTACAGAGTGTACTCTAGCATGTGATATCATCTACTCTGAAGAATGCAAAGTGCAGGAGAGGGGGGAGCAGCGTGATTCTATATTGTGTGTGGACTCATGATGCAGTCAGAGTATCAGCAGGATGAACAATGAAAAGAATGTTAACTAAATTTTGATGTGCAAGAACATGTGTTTAATTTGCAAGATGCTTTGTTTAATTAAAAGGTAAATACCATTTACAATTCCTCTTGCAGACAAATTTAGAGCAGCAACAACACCTACAGAGTGTTCAAATTGCCGGCAGAATTTGTTGGATGCATTTGATCAATTAAAAGGGTACACATTTGGGGAAAAATAATTATTTTTTCCATTTGTTTTCAAATAAAAATGGCTTTATTTTCTATAAACAGATTATTCCTAATGTTTAATGCCTAGCTAAGTATGGATTTAAAGATATAAAAACTATAGTATTGTGGAATCTAGAAAAATGGTATAGATGATCTTATTTGCAAAGCAGAAATAGAGACATAGACGTAGAGAACAAATGTATGGAAACCAAGGGGGAAAGGGGTGGGGAGGGAGGAACTGGGAGACTGAGATTGATACATATACATTACTGATACTATGTATACAATAGACAACTGATGGGAACATACTGTATAGCACAGGGATCTCTACCTAATGCACTGTGGTAACCTAAATGGGAGGGAAGTCCAAAAGGGAGGGGATATCTGTATGTGTATGGTTGATTCATTTTATTGTGCAGTAGAGGCTAACACAACATTGTAAAGCAACCATACTCCAATGAAAATTAATAACAAATTTAAAAACTATATTATTATATACCTAGTGCAGAGAAAATAAACCTGAAGGCTAAAAGTTTCTCTTGTCACTCAACCCCTACCTCAAAAGAGATTTTTTTTCCTTTCCTCCCTTTTTCCTTTCCCTTCCTTCACTTCCCTTTCCCCCTTCCTCCCTCTGTTCCTTCCTTCCTGCCTGCCTTCCTCCCTCCCGTCCTTCCTTCCTGTCTTTCTTTCTACAGAGAGTAGGCTCCAAAAGCTGTGTGTTTCACAAAGACCTTTTCACCCCTCCAGAAAGATAACCTCAGTCACATCACTTGGGTGCTCCAACATAATTGTTCCATAAGCTCACTCGGATCTTAAAGCAGATCAAAAAGGTCTCAGGTCTCATGTTTTTCTTCATTTAAGATTTGCTACTTTTTTCAGTGATCCTAGAGGGGGAGTATGCTATTGCTTCTTCAGTGGGTCTGTGGGCAGAAAAGTCAGAGATTCAGAGCTCTTTACTTCCAACTTCTAGTCTCAGTAATACAGGTAATAGGGATAACAATTCAACCATTTATCTCCAATGCAACACTTCGTGCAGTTGCAGTTTAATCTTGATTACACTTGGAGGCAGAAAATAGATCAGTGATTCTCCTGAGGATATAATCTAATCATTTCCTTGGTTGATACCAACACATGACATCCAGGCAACATGAAAGAGAAATTCTGCAAGAGTTCCTTAACAGTTCACAATACAGTGAATTGGATTTGGGTGGCCCTAACTATGGAACAGTCATCCAAGTTTATTTCAGTCAGTCTTGTCTATCACATGACTAACACATAGACTGCCGAAATGCGAAACAGCCAAACTACTATTTTATTAACGAATATATTATACTATATTATTAACTACTTTACAACTAATATGTTATATTATTGCTTTATTGGAACTGAGAACAAATACAAATTAAATTGTCAGGAAAGAGAAGAGAAGAAATTTCAGTGTGTAAATGTACCTTTTCCCCCTGCTTTATCAGACAAAACTCTTTTCTCCCTACCGCATCCCCCCACTCTCCCCAATTCTAAAAGTTTGACTTTATATATTTGTCAAAAGAAAACTTCATTTCATTACTAGGCAAAATATGGTAAAACCCTGCAAAAAAAACCCTGCCCCTCACTAGTAGTAAACGTGGACATGAGACAATCGGCCATTGGTCCTCATTGTTTAAACTCTGACAAGCAAAATTGTTGCAGGAAAAGCAGCAGGGGAGGGATTTTAGGAAGCTGCTGTATCCTAATCATTTGATAATTTTTCATTTCAACGTCCAGTGTATGTCTTGTTTGTAATGGCCTGTTCTACTTGAATAACATTGAAATAACATTGAAAAATGTTATTTTTTTATGAATCTCACAATAATGAGACCCAGGATTTTACAGGATTCAACTTTTTATACCTTGCCCTCCCCAATTATTCCACTGGGGGGTGTGGAGAAGGGGGCTACTGTATATCATATTCTAAAAGGGGAAACTTGAGCTTATCACAAAAACCAATTATAATAGACCCTGTGGCTTCTGCCTTAAACTCTCAAGCTAGTGCTCTCCTGGCCTTTTGGTTCATCTGCTAGGATAATCTAATATACATTTGAAAATGTATCTTTTTTAAAAACATCTTGTTGAATAATTTCCTCTTTGATCTCTTTATTATTTCTTTATGCTAGTTCCTGCACAAGTCCATGTTTTCTCACAGGCCTGTAATCCCAAATCACAAGACGACTCTGGAAAAGAAT